>NC_088954.1:333950-667900 GCF_010111755.1 Nakaseomyces glabratus
TGAGTTTGAATACGTCATCAAGAACTTCGAAGATCCCCTTCTGAGGAAGACAGAAATCATGGTGTTGGCAGATGTCTAACCCTTTAGTCACTTTTATTCTGAGTTGTAAAACAGCTATTATGGTCTCAATTCTTGTAACTAGGTGGTCGAAAAACAAAATCAATTCCTTGTCCGACATGCTGGCAGCAACAACACCTTTCAATGATCTATCAATAACAGAATGATATTCTCTTTGTTTGGAGTCCAACTCCAAAAATCCTCCTCCTACAGCTGACAATATAGCTTCCAGTTTATTTGCCAACTGGCGCAAGGATAGCAAGAAATCTAGATTGATTATCTTGGATTGTTCTTCTTCAGTAATAAATTCATGACGGGAAGCAAGAGATTTTGGATAAACAATGGTGATGAACTCTTTGGTTTCCAGACCCTTTAGCTTCTGTTCACCGTAATCAAAGAAAGACCATCCAATACTCTCAAGCATAGTAATCTCTCTTTCAAGCATTTCACCAATTATTTCTTCCCCATACACTTCCTTTAAGGGTTTCTTATCCTTCACAACATTATCGTGATATTTCATTATCTTATTAAACTCAGAAACAAAATCACTGGATAATGTGATTTGGCCACCATCAGCAACAGATGAAACTCTGGCAGCCTTGTTGACAACAGGTCCAAGATAGTCCATTCTTTGTGTAACTAAATCAAGTTCTGGAACAGGACAACCCCAATGCATACCCATTCTCACGGATAACCCTTGGTATATTTTAGTACCATTCCGATCGGTAACTAAACAACCATCCTGGATAGATGTTATTTCTTCAGGCCATTGTGCCTCCAATAGTTTCAGTTGGACACTAAGACACCACACCAAGGCACTAATTGGTGTAGGGAAAGTGACCATAAACGCATCACCTTCTGTTTTCACTTCATAACCACCATAAATACGCAGCAATCTCCGCATGATGTCATTATGTGTCTTGATTGCGGTTCTCATTGCATTAGGGAATAATTCCCACAAAAATGTGGAATTCTTAATATCTGTGAATACAACAGCTAGATTGCCAGTAGGGGGAGCAATTTCTGGTTGAAGTCTTCTTAGTGTTGTATCTTCTACAGTGCTTCTCTTACTTAATAACGAAGAACGGTTAAGCGTGAATTTACTTTCCTGTGAATTTGACTTTGAAAGAGCAAGACACAATATGGTAATATTTTCTGAACAACCATAAGCAATAGCATGATCTTTTAATTCCTCTGCAGCTAGCATAGGTTCAAGGACATGTTCTCTAGCAATGTCACAAGCTGTTTCGATATCCATGTACTCCCATAGCTTATGAGTACCAATGATCAGCATCTCATCGGCTTTAGTTACATTAATAACTGAAATGTCAGGCGATGCATGGATGTGTGGTAGCAAATCAAAAAAGCCGACTGCTCTGGATACATCTACCACACCATCAAGTTTACCATTATTGACATAACCACCGGATAATCTGATACGTTCGTATTCTTCTCTTTTAGTTGGCACATGCTGTTTTGTGATTTTTTGATGATCACCATTGTTTTTCGACAGAACCGCCATACAATCGCCTAAGTTTGCAGCATATAGTTTAGTTCCCTTCATATATATAACGGTTGAACAGGCACCACTCAATAAGTCTGCGGAAGTCAAATTATCTATGTTGGCACCGTTATCTACTGAATTTAGCATACCGTTGATTTCTTTGTTTAGTTGTAGGAAACTAAATCTTAGTGCTTTCTTAATTTCATCTTCATTGGAGTCACCAAATTTCTCTAACTGTCTTATCAAAATTTTATCATAGATATCTCTGACAATTCTAGATATATTGTAGCCATAATCAGAATTCTGGTTTTTACTGTCGTGAAGACAAATCAAACATTCATCATCATGACCTCTAAATCTTTCAAATGTAACGTCTCTTGAGGAAACATAATCCCTCTGGCCTAACGTGTCAGCTACACCATAATTCATACCATTTATTATGGAAGCCGTTGTTCTCAGACGGAAATTAATGTTTTCATCAGGAACTTTAGTAGTGTTAAGGGTAACATCCATTAAACCTAATACCTTTAGATGAGGTAAAACAGTAAGATCAGAGAGATCTGTTTGTAATTCTTGATTTGTTACTGAACGAATCTCAAATCTTCTATTCCCAGAAAAGTTTAAGTATTTCAGTTCCTTGTTATTTCTCCAATTCCAATCATAATGAAAATTTGAAATATTGTACTTCAATTGATTGGAGCCAATATCAAAAACATTTAATTGAGGTAATTGAGAAAGTTCCGCTGGAAGGGAAAGCAATTGGTTACCATTCAGCATCAATGTCTTCAAATATTTCCACTTAGAAACTGTGTCACCAGGCAAAGTATTGATTTTATTACCAGATAAAAATAATTCGGTCAAATTCTCTAACTTCATCTTTGTTATATCTTGAAGATTATTATAAGACAGATTCAATAGTTTTAAGTTGGTGAAGCAGTTGAATAATGGCCAAGCGTCATCATCAAATTGGTTATCTGCAGCCACAAAGAACATTAGGCTTTTGGATAACTTGGAATCATTAGAGACATTTAAGAAAAAGGAAGGATCTAAACTTGCATTCGCGAACACATTGGAAGATATGTTCAAGAAAGTTAATTCGATGTCCTCCATACCAGCAAAAAAATCTCTGATATTATTAGAGTGGAGATCAAGGGATCTTAGACTTTTAAGTTTAGAAAACTCCTGAGGTATGCTTTCAAGTTTATTTCTTGCTGCAGACAGATAAACTAGCTTCGTCAATAAAGAAATCTCACTTGGTAACCTTGTGAGATTATTTTCATTCAATTCAAGTTTTTCTAGCCTTAGTAGCTTTTTGAATATTTCACCTGGAATACTGGCAAGCTTAGCCTTGTTTAATGATAAACTTGTCATGTTCATTGGATATTCTCTGAATGAGATCGAAGTGATAGGATTCTCCTGTATTTCTAGTGCCCTCAGTTTAGGTAAGTTCTCATCAAAATTAGATATTCTATTATCAGTCAAGAACAGATTCTGTAAATTTGGTGCATTAGTATTGATTGTATTGATCCTGTTGAAACGTAAGTTCAAAGTCCTTAGGTTTTTCAGCTCTGATAAATCGCCAACATGAGTCAACTTGTTATGAGATAGATTCATTTTGGCAAGTTTAACCAACTGTCTGCAGCTTTTTGGAAGATGATGTATCTTATTATATGACAAATCGATTTGAAGAAGGTTGGTACAGAAATTAATAACCTCTGGGTAATGAGCAAACCTATTAGAGGAAAGGTCCAGCAGCTGTAAATTTTTTAATTGAGAGAAACCACTTGGTAATCTGTCTAATCCGTTACATTGTAAGTTAAGAATGGTTAAATTAACAAGCTTTGATATTGAGCTTGGGACCTTTCTTATAAAGTTTCTCTGTAATTCGAGGGATACCAATTTATATGCTTCTGTAATGTTGGCTGGAAATCTTGAAGCCCTGATATTCACCATTCTTAAACTTAAAAGCTTAATTGCACTTTCAATAAATTCAAGTGGTAAAAATATATTTGCATTGTTGGAAACATCCAGACTTTCAATTTCAGAAGTGTGTTGGTAAAATATAATAGGAGGTGTTGTTAGATCCATATTCCTCAAATCAACGTGCACAAATTCACTTCTCATAAGCCTTTGCTCTTGTTCTGGTGTAAAATGTGATGGCGTCACCGGATGGAATAGAAACTTGAATACAAAACTTAAATCTTCAATACCCATTATGTGTAGTGGATCGGATTTTCTGTAGCCGTTCAGTAACAGTAATTTTCTCTCGATAAGGATCGGTTTGGACACAGGTCTCAAAATCTTTGAAAGCTTACCGACTTTCAGAGATATTTGGAAATTACCTTGTGTAGTTATATTAAACTTACGTTTTAATGCAGGGATCATCTCCTCGACCGTTGTGCCAGGAGTACATGACAGTGTTGTAAACGTGTCATCGGTATTGAAAATACGAATAGCATAGTGACGCTTTGGGTCCAAATCACTAACATCTTTATAATATCTTTCCAATTCATACTCAACATTATCATGTCTCTCATCATCTATATCTGCCGAAATGTTTTCGTTGCTATCACTATTGTCTGTCCCATCATTCATCTTTTGAAATAATTCACTTGAAGATATAGTCTTCCTCTTCCGAGCAGCACGAGCATTCAGTTGTAACTCATACTCTTCGTTCTCATCATCAATATTATCTGGATATTGGTTAGAGGTCGACGAATTATAAGATGATCGGGAAGTTGTACTTTGTTTATCATCATCAGAGTGCAATGATTCCGTTGGTGATATAATAGAAGCTAACGAATCACTCGACGATTTTCTTACTCTGCTTGATCCCAACTTTGAGTTGAAATTGATTCCTCCATTCCTTGATAGATCTGAAGAATTTTCTGTATCATTAGAAGTTGGGCTCATAAATAGAGAGTTTTTAATTCTTACCATCGATTTAGTCGAAAGGGGTTTCTTACCGTTAACTTCACTGCCATTCCTTGACTTGGAAGATTTGTTGTTAGATTTATTCCTTCTTTGCTTTTGTTGAGTAGCCATTGTGACTTCTTCTGGTGATAGAATTGAATCAAACGGTTCTTCTTCATTTTCTAAATGATTAGCATTCGAACCGCCCATTCTCATTTCGACATCCCAACTTTCTGGAGCTACCCATTGGTCCCTATCCGTCTGGGTGTAATCCTTCAAGCTAGACTCAGAAGAAACCCATGTTGGAATATCTGCTATGGAATGGGATTTCTTTGGCCCAGATATAAATGTATTTGATCTTGTTATTGGTTCCTTGTCTGCCTCGCTTGGAGGTTCGACATTTTTTGTAATCTCCGCCATGTTCTCCAAATTGGTATCAAGTGGGAATAGTCCCGTATTAGGGTTCTCAGTCTTGATATCTTCTGCATTATTTTCGTCATTTCCTTTATTATCAGAATTGTCTTTTTCTTTTATGCTCTCATCCTTTTCCTTATCTAGGGTTGATTCATTGAACCGTGCCTCTATAGTATTTTCAGGATCAATAGCGTTAAATTTATGTGACTTGCTAGGGACACTAATAGAATTTGCTCTCTGTGCAGTAGTGAAGCCTTTTTGGTTAGGTGTATTAATATCCTTTGTTTGATTGTTATGAGATGGTTCGCCTAACACACTCTTGGGTTCCTTTGGATTAGAAACACTACTTCGATTATCATTAGTTAGAATGGAATTAACAGTGGACCCTCTCCTACTGCTAGCAGAGGAGCCGGTAGATAAAAACAGTTTTTTATTGCCCTGGCTACTATGAATGCTAGAGCTTTCCGACTGATGCTTCTCCTGATCTTTATGTTTCAATTTCTTCTTCTCCAGCTCTTTCATCAGAGGTATGCTACTGCGCGTGCTTCCGTCATTGGCTATAGCAATACCAGATGTGCTGTGGCCGCGTACTATTTGCTTTACCTTGTTTCGTAAGCCGTCTGCTCCGATTTCTGCTAGCGGTGGTGGAAACTTAACATTGGTCAAATCATGCTCTCCTGGAAGTTCGCTTATAGTTTCTGCAGTGGGCTTACTATGGGTCAGACCAGCTGTCCGTCTAGTTGTTTGTCCTTTATGACTAGTCTTGGTACTTGAGTTGGAAGGAGCGAGTTTCTTGAAGAGGTTTTCAGCAAACGAGTATTTTCTAGATGTGCTGCCGTGCTTCCTATGGTGTGTGTGGTCATTCTCACTGTTACTCGCGACCCGCGAAGTAAAAGACCTATCGGACATGGATCCTATGCTGTCAACATCAGTAGTATTCGAACTATCTATTTTTTGATCTATCTCATCCTCAAATGCCATGTTCTGTAAGCTGGACGGCGTTTGTGTCTGTAACATATTCGTAACGGATAGATTGCTCAGAGTCCTCTTAAGGGAGAATGGGCTCTTTTTCGACTTATGTTGATAGTTCTTATTAGACGGAAACTCTCCGGGGTTAGACTTTATAGAGGAAACACTGTCACGGCTTCTAGTCCGGGTTAGCCCCCCAATGCTGGAATACACATTCTGTATAGTGCTGTTTCTCCGAGAACTAGTCCCAGAGAAGTCCTGTTGGTCATATGTGCTCTTAAACCGAGGCTGCTCATCGTGTACTTTCTTGCTGTATGTCCCTTGTTCCAAGTGAGTCCTATTGCTCTCACTTCGCCTCGACATCCCGCTTTTGTGTGCTATGATCGTCAGTGTCCTATTGTATATCAAAGTATTTGGGTCCAAGGCAGGTTCCAGTATCAGTTCTATGTAAGTATAGTCTTACAAGTTGCCCTCTTTGTGAGATAGTTCATATTACAGCAACCCTCAGCTGTTTTTCCTGTTTTTTTTTCCTTTCGTCTTCCTTTGTCTTGTCAAATGAAAAATTGCTGAAAAGGAACTTTGAACCCTTTAAAATTCGGCTAGTTGCAGTTGATCTTGTGGTTTCATAGTTGTGATTGCAGTTGATCTTGTGGTTGTGATTGTACCACTAGTTGTGCTTGTACCTCTGCTAGTACTTCTATTTGATCACCACAGAGTTGGGAGTTTCCCCATCTCATACCCCTCTCTTCGGCTGCCCCATGCCCACTTGCTTGTGCCTTGACGGATGGTATAGATTACCTTATTGTAAGTTGTAACAGCACTCTGTGCAATTGCAGATATGTGCGCAATCCTCAAATGGGACATCTTCTAACTCTAATGAGCCTCGAACAATAAACTGTGCCATCCAAGAGTTTGTGATTACATCATCCAGTAGTGCCTACAACTTTCAGGCCTTACATTTGTAGCTAGACCTAACCCCCTACAATAGCTATTGGTATGTTTAGACCTTGGCCCCCGGATAGTGTCAGGTATGTCTAGCTCACTACATGTATGTCTAGCTTACCACATGTATGTCTCGCACTATATGTATGTTTAGCTCACTACATGTATCTCGCTCACTACAAGTATGTCTCGCACTATATGTATGTACTGGTATCTTGTATAATGAAGTTTATACACTAGGCACAGCAAACCTTCCCCACACAGCCCCCGCCTAGTTACTGGTAACTTCGGCTTCGAGCGCAAGGCGGCATGAAATGCATAGCAAGCACACATGCCAGTGCTAAACTACAACGCAAATGGCACACAGGGACAAACTTGCCATGGTAGGATCAAGAACATATAACGTAACGCCTGCTGTGCTGGGGATACACTCGCTAGCAGAGCAAATATCCACCTCGAAGAGAGAAAGCCCATTGCCGGTAGCCGGTTAGGATAGCTAGCTAGGATAGCTGGCGGGGACATCAAGTATTATAAACTGCCAGGTACTTCAGCTGTGCTTATGAGAGTAAGCTATTAATGCATCAGTCCTGATCTACCTCTCCCACCAAGAACGAAAAATTTTATCGACACTTTGCTCATCGACTAGCAAAGTGATGGTTTTGGCGATGAGCACTCGTTGAAGAGCTTTCGCATCTGTGAAATATGTGGTCAGCTTGGAGAGCTTTGTATGCTGTTTACCAGGTTCACTGGAAGGAGAGTACTGAAGATGACGAGCGACATTGCTACTACTTTTGAAGGCGAGATCGATTTGGGTATCATTGGTGGTACCGGTCTGTACAATCTGGAATGTTTGAAGGCTATTGCTATCCTCCCACCGATGGAGACACCATGGGGTAAGACCTCTTCTCCCATCACCATCTCCAAGGTGACCACCACAAAGGACATTGAGGGCCACCCAAGCATTAACAAGAACTTCCATGTGGCTTTCATCTCCAGACATGGTCTGCACCATGAATACCCTCCTACTAAGGTGCCTTTCAGAGCCAACATGGCTGCGTTGAAACATCTCAAGTGTAAAGCTGTGTTGTCCTTCAGTGCTGTCGGTTCATTGCAACACCATATCAGGCCAAGAGACTTTGTGCTTCCACAGCAGATCATTGATAGAACTAAGGGTATCAGAGACTCCTCATATTACAACGATGAAGGTCTAGTCGGGCATGTCGGTTTCGGTAACCCATTCTCTGAAGCCTTTGCCAAGTACATCTACCAGTTCAAGGACAACTTGGTTAACAAAGGCGACCACTGTACTCTGCATTTCAATAAGGATATTACTGTTATCTGTATGGAGGGGCCTCAATTCTCTACAAGAGCCGAGTCTAAGATGTACAGATTGCTTGGTGGTGACGTTATCAACATGAGTGTCATTCCAGAAGCCAAGTTGGCTCGTGAGTGTGAGCTGCCATATCAAATGGTTTGTATGTCCACTGATTATGACGCTTGGAAAGATGAAGAAGAACCTGTGACAGTGGAGACCGTTATTGGCCACTTGACAAACAACGGTATGAACGCTAACGTGTTGGCTTCTTGCATTATCGAATCAATGGCTCATGAACTACCTGAATTCATGGTTACTGGTGACGGTTTGAAGAACTCAGTAAAGATGTCAATCTCCACCAAGCCAGAAGGTATGTCCAAAGAGACGCTTAACAAGTTGAGATACCTATTCCCAGACTATTGGTAGTTTCAATATGGGGAAGATGAGCACATTGAAAATTTTATAAATAAACCATGGGACACCGGATTTTTAGTCATATTGCGCAAACTATATCATTTAAATAAGTATAAATAAGAGAACAGTAATAGAGATGCAAATTCATTTCAAAGGTGCTACGTAAGTTACACTAGGATCTACTTAAAGCTTTTCCTGGGACTTGGTGTATCCATCATATACGTGTATTTACTACTTGGGATATAGCCCGCAGATGTGTCGTTCAGGGTAGTAATTGTCGAATTCCTTCTAACAATATCAGAATGATGAAGTTCTGCAAAGTTGACAGATCGGTTATTACCGGTAGATGCGTTATTATTAAAAATGTTAGACCTCACTAGTGGATTAACATTATTGCTTACACTGTTCATGTTAGAGTTTCTTTCTTCTTCCATTTTCTTTTTCATTGGAGTTTGGATCGATCTAAACGCATATGGTGGTGCTGACACTTGAGACTCTGTATTTTTTTTATTTATTCCAGAAGATACGCTTTGATCTTTTGTGTTTTCGGTAGTCTTTTTCGAATTTTGTTTTAGCATCAAATTAGATGGCTCTATCCTACGTAGGTTTGAGGTTTCACCCTGGCCAATAAAGCCAAGCAAGTTTTTTTGTCTCTGGTTCAATTTCAAGTCACTGATCTTGACCTTTCCAACTAGTGCAAATATTGACATTAGCACATTGTATAGCACTAGACCTCTGAACGCTTTGTTGAAGGAACTAACCGAGAATAGTAAATCTATGGCATTCTCGGCGGCCTTATTGTTTGGCATGTGCAATAGCGCCAAAATCTGGTCTGTCTGTAGCCAGTTCTTTCGTACCTTCTGTCCGGAAGAGGTATGATCCAAGTACAGGAGAATAAATTTCGTGATTAAGTTCCACAGTAAGTATAACAGCACATTGTTGATAATCTTTTGAACTTCCAAACTCTTGTTTACGGATCGCTCGGCCAACTTCTCAAGCACAGGATTCTCGAAGAACCCCAGATCATGCGATTGCACCGTCTGTCTTTCAACAGTCTGCTGTATGGGTTCCTGGGACTTATGGCTGAATATGTTGATACTCGAAGTAGGCGTGAACACCCGCTCATCCGTCCTCTCTTTCTTCTCATCGGTCGCTATACTCCTGCCTTGGTACAGCTTCGGCGTGTCCTTCACAATCCTCTCCCTAACACTAAAGAACTGCTCCCGCGACAACGGCCTAGAGGGCGTGCTCAAATTGTTCCTGTTGATACCCGACATCGGCTCTCTTCTGTCCACTTGTATTACCTCAATAACACCAAAAATAGCCTAAAAACTCTGCAAAAAAGCGGGCAAATGGGATGTTACAAAACTCCTAGCACACACTGATGAACCGTATAACCAGTAACACGCTCGCTAGCCCTCTAACGAAGCACATATGGCTCACCAATTAAGCATCTTCCAGCAATTTTCCTTTTAGCTTTTATGGCTTTAAAATGCCCATCGGGTGAAAGTCACTATGTACTAACGCAACGAAAAACTTTCACCCTTTCAAGGACTTCCCAGTTCAAATCCCAGGATTATATTGGATGGCAACAACAGTAATGGGACTGGATTACACCACTCAGCGGCTAAACATAAAAGTATACAGGCAAAAGGACTCCTTTCTTTGCGTCAATTCTACTCTTGGAATCTGGCTGCCCTTTACTTTCTGATCTGAGACATACGGACTCTCTAATCCTTTTGCTGTTGCACTGTTGCAGATTGTTAATTGTTTTGCAAATTACTGCTTGTTTCGCAAACTGGTCTGCATATTGGTCTGCATATTGTTGCTGTTTTGCTAATTGCTCTAATTGTTCTGCAAATTTTCCCGCAAATTCTGCTAATTGGTATCTCTGCAATTTCAAGGCTTAACCCATTTCGGACTCTTTTGGACTAATCAGTTTTGATTAATAGTTCGCTATAGGATAAGGTATAGCATTGTGCTTATATCAGACATTGATCAGCGGATCTATCATCTCATCTCTGGATCAAATATAGTGACTCTCTTGGAAAAAGGGGTTAAACACGCGTGCAATATAGTCATAAAGCAACTTGGGAACAAGGGCTTCGCGGAAACACAGCGTGAGTGAGACATATACTAGTCCCCTGCATCTTAAAAGCGTGGGATGGGATTTATTTCTGCATTATTTTGTTGTTCTTCTAATTCTACCACAGACTCGATAACTACTAAGCAAATTACTTCGCAAAACAATAATAGGGATACGAGTAACACCGACCCGGAAAAATATCACCAAAACGTAAAGATGATGACCTATAACAATACTACTACATTGACACCCGAGCGTGACAGCTCTTTGAATAAACATAACAACAGCTCCTCGCCTCAGATAGCTGACATTAACGCATCTAAGCGACCTCGAACTACTCCTGACATATCAGCGAATCCACAGAATAACAACATACCACAGGTTAATGTGCCGGACGATGCTCTATCGCGGTCTTCTTCTGATAGTGGGCAGCAAAGAATACTGAAGGGTTCGTGGACCATTGGTGGTGAAGATGAAAAAATGGACGATCACACTCATTTGAAAATACATGGAGATGAAGATATGGGCGAGATGTCAAATGAGAAGACGACGATTAATGAAAGCAATAGCGAGTTGGATAGAAGTACACAGTCGTCAAGTGAAATGACCTATCAGCCAACCGACAACCAGGGTGGCATCATCACAAGTGTCTATGATAACGATGTTGATATGGATAGAGACGTTACACCACCATATGACGAACCTTATGTAGATCTTGCAGCATTACAGGAAGACCAATATCATGCTCCAGGGTATAACACACTACTACCACCCCAGACTGAACAGTTCAAAGGAAAGAAGTGCCTAGTTCTAGATCTGGATGAAACGCTAGTGCATTCTTCTTTCAAATATTTAAGGACAGCAGATTTTGTCTTACCAGTGAATATTGACGATCAGGTTCACAATGTGTATGTAATAAAGCGACCTGGTGTGGATGAGTTTTTGAAACGGGTGGGTGAACTTTACGAAGTAGTCGTTTTCACAGCTAGTGTGGCAAGGTATGGTGATCCCCTCCTGGATATACTGGACCAGCATAAGTCTATTCATCATAGACTATTTAGAGAAGCATGTTACAACTATGAAGGTAATTATATTAAGAATCTGTCTCAAATTGGACGGCCTTTATCTGAGATAATTATTTTAGATAATTCTCCAGCATCATATATTTTCCATCCACAACATGCCATTCCAGTTTCGTCTTGGTTTTCAGACTCGCATGATAATGAATTAATTGACATTGTACCACTATTAGAAGATCTATCTAGTAATTCAGTACTAGATGTCGGAAAGGTACTAGATGTTACAATCTAAGTCGTTAGCATTTTGCTCTCGTGTGTTTTAATGAGAAACAACCATTTTCTCTTATTTCGATCAAATTAACTGCACTTAAATTTGTCAATTGCAGTTGCATTTGCGCTATTGTATTGAGGCTATCTGAGATGTGTTTTATGCCTCCTGATAGAAGCTTAGTTTTTTTTTTCTTTTTATTAACCTTAAGGTTTGAAGCAGCTGGTTCTACTTTTAGCCTACACGGGTAAAGACCATACCGTCATGTAATTTAAATAAACATTTCACATAAGAATAAATATGATATTTTAATTTTGGTTGAATAAGCATGCGTGGTAATGGTTTGCTATCTACCTGTAAATGACTCAAGGATACACACATGACGAGGTTAAGAAGAAGATCAAGTTTGTGTAATGAAAATGCAGTACCAAATATATAAAGACTCTATAATCAAAGTATCTACCGAATGAACTATATGTTAAATAAATGGAAAGGGCACTATATCAGTTGTGCACTGTTTCATTAGATGGTATTCTCATGTTCTCAACAATTGGTTTCCCTATTCTCTCGATGACATCTTTTGCCCATAGGACATCTAAATGCGAATACTCATCGATATACCAGATCTTATAGATATCACGCGATTCGTAATTTATAAAGTGGTTGATTAACCTTTCCCCATCCACTAATCTATCTTGTTTTGGTGCAAAAAGCATGATATGTGGGAAATCATTTGCAGTCTCTCTAGGAGCATTTAAATGATTAGGGACATTCTTTAGGTTTAAGGAAGAGCTTGATGATGAGGTATCAGATAGAACAGGAAACCATGTTTTGGTGTCGGGGAAAAGCTTATGTGCACCATTTTTAAATCCAGTAATACTTCTGTCCGGAGTTAACCACCATCTCATTAGCTTGACTGACACGTAAACTGGGGAGAAAAGGAAACAGCGGTCTCTTAGTTTCTTGTCCCATAGTTTATCATTCCAATCAAACATATAATTGAACATGATGTATGAGAAAAAAGAGAACATCTTGGTTCCAGCCATTAACTTTCTCATTCTCATCATGAAAGGAATAAAAGATTTCTGTCCAAACACCCAGGGGCTATCTATGCTAGCCGCCATAAATCTCACAAACATTTTTTCATCTAGTAGTGGGCCAGGATATATTGCTGGTGCCAGGGCAATGAAGTTATCTAGGGAATCAATTAGTGTGAATTTATCTGGTTCATCATAAAGTTCTGGACCATTGATTAAGCCTAGCAAACTTTGTGTTGTTCCTTGAGAATGGCCTATTAAAGTAATTTTTGAAAAACCAGTCCTGCTTTTAACTTGTTCCACTAATGCTCTGATATCATACTTCACAAAATCTTTAATGTCCCAATCCCACTTATTGAACCAATGGGGTTTATCTATCTTATTTTTGTTCCAATCTGGGTTCAAGCCACATCTGTTGTTACCTAACCAAACATCAAAACCGGCCTGATGAAAGAAGTAAGCTAGAGAGGCTCTGCCTGTTGAAGCGTATGCTCCACAGCTTTGTAGCAATCCATGTAAAAGTAAAAGAGGGTATCTTTGAATGTTTTCCATACCAGGCTCGTTGTGTTTCATATGGAGAAGGTCTATTATATATCCATCTTTTGTCTCAATTCTAAAAGTTTCGATCTCGATATTATATTGGCTGTAGTAATACTCAAGATTCGGTACTAACTGTGAATCTTCAACTTCTGATATACTGTCGAAGGGATTCTCGGTGATATTGTTTAAATAAAATTGCCTATTTTCTTCATAGCTATCTTCATTCAGCGTAGAAGGTTCTGGAGACCCTGTGATGGTATTATCGTACTCTATGTTATTGTCCTCATCAACCTCTATATCCAAAGGTGTGGTTGAGGATGTGGACATCCCGCGATTGTGAGACTTCTCTCTGCCATGAGACTTGTTGTGTTTGTGTCTCTCTGGATATATCTTAGTGGATGACTTCCTTACATCACGCGGATCTTTATTACCAAATATATGCGAGGAGAATAAATTGTGGAACAGCGCCAGTATAAACAGTGCTGCCATAAAGCCTCCGATCATTAGATCAGACACGATCTCATGCAAAATATGTACCAAATAGTTTGTCATGTTTCTAGGAGAGAGAAATAATAGTTACCACACTAGCAGTTTATTAGTTTCGGTTGTATAGGTAAATGTTTAAAGGCTAAAAACGCGTATTGGTTTACAGATGTATGCTTAGTTTTCCAAACAGTTGTATCCCAAAATAAAAACGTGAAAACCGCTCAAAAAATGTGGTTTTTTGTTTGATTCGTTTTTTCTATGATAGCAGTTAGCAAACTGTCACTATTATAGTCTCTTAGAGTGCTTAATTCTCCTCTTCTTCGTGCTGTTTATTGGGCATAAAACAGCTTTAAAACTAGTATTGTTGGCATTTTGCGTTCTTGAAAACTCATCGCCGGCAAGTTCCCCGGACTTGCTCTAGACTTGTGAAAATTGGTGAAAAAAATGGCTCATAGGCATTGCGAACTACAAACAATAGTCTGATGAAGTGGTCGATTGTGTGTGTTTATTGACCAGTATATTGATCCTTAGGTTTATCAAAGCGATAAAAGATGCAGGTAAGGAGTATTAGAAGGAAGCTCGATGCTCAGATAGATGCGGCTGAAGGGGAAGTTGCAGTGAAGGCATTACACTATAGCAACAGTGTTGTTTTACAAATTCGATATAACGGTGAGTTTGATTCTACATATGAAGTCAATTCCGTTGGTCTAAGGCCTGGATCCATGACTAATGGTAGACCATTGGCGTTGAATACTTATGCTAGTGAAGATAATAGCCAAAACGGCGGCTCCGGTGAGATAGATGAAGAAACGGAAGAGCCTACTGACTACTTGGCAGACTATAAAGTAGTAGTACGATTGGGGAATGGTGACGATCCTAAGATGAATATTGTCTGTTCACAAATTGCGGAGCTTTATAATCAAATGCAAGGTGGAGATGAACTTAGAGGTGTGAATCTTGTCATTAGTCTAAGTAGAAAGCTTTGGAAAGGTGAGGACTCACACTCGAGGGATTTTGCTGTATTAGTTTTCCTGCTGCAATGTATAAAGGATATGTATGTATGATGTTCAAGAACATATAAATTCTACGGAGAAATGCTGAGTATTGGGTAGAAAATGCGTTTGTAATTGTACTTACTTAGATGAGTCAATAACAGCCATATCGAGCACTTGGACTGTGCCAATATCCTTTGCTGACTCTACAATATATCTATAGCTAACTGGATCTATTAAACCGGAGGCTATCCATGCTGAATCAGTTTGTGTGAATTCGCTATCTGTGAATAGCTTTTCCATCTTTTGGATAATATCTTCATGTGTAGATTTGTCATTAATTGTCAATTTGACCTTCATCTTGGCTCTCGTAATTGGTATAATTTGGCTGCTTACAAGTAGTCTTATGGCATCCAGAGCCTGTGTCTTTGCAGGTTTATTTATCACGGGAGTGAACTTCAATTCCTGAAGCGCCTTGTGAATCATAGTAGGAGGATAACGTTTCTTAGATTGCGGGTTTATACACTTGGCACTGATGATTGTCAGCATCTCATTATTAATCTTGTTAATCATCAACTGTCTTTCCTTCTCCGACAGTTGTATTTCACCTTTGCTCAACACCTCTTTAATTACCAAATCGACATCGGTGGTGCCGAACGCTTTCTGTAGATCCTCCTTTGGAGCCACTAGACCCTTTGAGACATTTGTGAAAACTTGGTGTATCTGCAATACTTCATCCAGCTCTTTCTCCACACCTTTTCTATAGTCCTGAACTTTATTCTGGTAGCATGCAACTTCGAATCTTTTCTTATTTCTTTTGAGTTTCACAATGGAGACGTTGGTCAATTTGATCTGGCCCGATGGCTGGTTAATAACACCCATTTCTCCTGTGATCGATTCGCTGAGGTGGTGGCACTTGGGAATCAAATTGTTACTAGCTCATCGGATTCCATGTTTGGGCTCTTTATATTGTCAAATTTGATAATTTTTCACTTAGTTTTTGTACGGGACCTTCCTTGCACAGGTCAAGTGTCATAATAACTAGATGGGGGAGTGATCATGACAGTAGTCATTCCTTTGACAGGGTAGTATAGAGTTTCTTTGAGTATAAATAAAGTATATGAATTTATCAGTTTTTGGTTTATATAATTAAGAAATAGAAAAAATAGAGCGGGTCTAGGCGATAACTGGTAATTCACAGCGTTTTGTCATTTCATAATAGGAACCACGGACTAAGTACAAGTAGCAAATCGATTGCAGCGGATTCCTATAATATCAAGGCGTGAAAAGCAGTGGCACTTCTTCAAGAAGTGGTCCTGTCTAGACGTGTTTCAAAAACTTCCTAGCTATGGGAGAGGAGTAGAGAGATCTTAAGTGCTTTTAAATTCTTTTAAATGGACATCTAGAGTTGAAATCATAAAAATTGAGCATTACGACAACAGAGTTTCAAAATAAAAATGAAAATAGAAAATAGAAAAGAAAATATTGTGCAGCATAGAATTTTGAGTGTAACTGGAATAAGGAAACATTAGCGTTTATCATTGGATTTGAATTTAAAAAGAAAAAAAGGGTTGAAGCAACAAATAAAAAAGGAATAGTTAAATGTCATGAAGTATTGGGCATTAAAAGTCGTAAGCAGCATTCTTGTTTCTCAAGTGGGGACGGAAACCCACGAGAAGAAGTGTAAAAGAAACTGTTTGACATGGTATTTTTATAGGTTCATTTGGCATTGCACATGAGCTGGAGAAAATCTATGGCGGGATTTTTTTAGCTTAGAGTGGGGAGCCAGAAAGGATCCATTTCTTTGTCAGGATATCTAGGATGGCTCTGTAGTGTCCGATGACACCCAGGACAACGAAGAAGTGCCACAAAGTGTGGGAGCAACCTACGTAGTCGACCCACCATAGGGACTTGAAAGACCTGTGGTGGTGTTCGTGGTGCTTGCACATTTCGTGTGGTGTTGGAGTTTCTCTGAAATGGATGTGTTTCTCCTTGTTGATGATGTCTACGTTGGTGGATAGTTCGTGGCTTGTTGGGATTGTGTGGTCATATTGGATGTCGGTTCTCCATCTCTCTGGGATGAAAGAGCCATAGAAGACGACGCCCACCAGGTACCACACCACAGATTTCTTGGTGATTGGGGATAGCAGCCAAGTGGAGTGTGACAAGCTTGTGATGAAGGTCAAGTGTAGGAAGGACAGGATACCCATGCTTGCTAGCAAGATGAAGAATTTGATTCTCAGAGGTCTTGCCTCTGGTCTGTCAAACTTTGGCGACCAGTTCATGAACACACCGAAGATACCCAGTGCTGTAGAGAGAGCCATGTAGGAGACCATTGCCCAAGGGCACTGGTACATAGTGACGAATTCGGTGGTCAGGATGGACGCGGTGATCAGAATGGAGATACCGCTGTAATCAACGCAGGCGAACTTGCAACGCAGACGCAGCAAGGAGGTCCCGTTAAAAGTGTGCCAGAAGACAGAGCTGAACAGGCACTTGGCAGCAGCGATCAAGAACACGTATGTGATCAGTTTTGCGGCTTTGGGGACCTGCTCGGACATGAACACTTCTGAAGAAGGGAATTGGTAGAACATGAGGTACAGGATGTATAGCCCACCGAGCAAGTGCGTCCAGATGTTGGACGTCTCGTTGTGCCATCCGTACCAGTTTACGATAGAGAGCAAGGACTTCTTGTGGGAGTTGTAGAACCTGTAGCCGTTGATGATGCACCTGTTCTCTCTCCAGGGGAAAGGCAGCTCGTAGTAGTGCAAGTGTCTCACTTTCCCGAACTCGAAGGCGTTTTCGTAGTTGTAAGTGTTGATGTAGGTCTTGATGTCCAGTTCCTCGATGATCTCTTCCTCCTTGACTACCACGTCGTCGTCCTTGAACGTGAGAGTGTAGACGGGCTTCTCGACGTACTCCAGCAACTCCTCAGGGACAGGTGTAGCCGCCGAGGACAGCGACGTGGTAGAGGAGTAATCGTTGGGGCTGGAGCCGCCAGACCCCACCGAGCCGAAGGAGTTAGACGTCGTGGCGGGCTTAGGCGCCCGGAACCTCGAGAACGAGGTAGTCGAGGCGTTGGAGTTCACCAGCGTGTTGGCGTCTGAGGTCAGCGAGATCGTGGACTCGCTGTACCTGTTTTTCTTGGGCGCGCGGGACCGCGCGGGGCGGGTCACTTTGTTCTGGCCCTGTGAACGCGCCTTGGCGTCATTGTCTGGCGCGCGCAGCTCGTCGGTGTAGGAAGTCAGGGAGTTCCAGGTGTTGTGTATGAACCTTGGGTACCTGACGTTGCGCCCAGTCTGCCTGACACGGTGTATGTTGTCCAGACCTCTCTGCTTCCACTTGTGCAAAGAGGGCTCGAAGTCGAAGTACTGGGACACATGCTTCGATGCTGAACTGATAGAGTCCATTGGTGATTGGCTTGGGTTTGGGGTTTTGGGTTTTTGGTTTTCTTGGGTTTTGGGTTGTTGATACTAGTTCTGATGTTGAGTGCCAAGAAAATGTTGAGCTAGTGCTGTTGTTATATATTGTTCCTGGGAATCGTTTAGCTCTGTAGCGATGAATTTTTTTTCGCAGTGACTTTCGAGGATTTCTTTTTAGCTTTGAGAGTCAAAAGTATGTGGGGGGGGAGTGAACGTTCTGCTGGTGCTCGAGTGAAGTACTACGCAGAGACTCACCGAGAAGAGGAAAAAGCAATGCACAAAATGTATCCAGTGCAAGAGTGTAGGAACAAAACTCCCCTGTCAAACCACCGCACGGGTGTGCACACAGAGAGATAAGAGAACCATCCCACTGAAATACCTCTGGCCAATATACAAACCCTAAAACACGCGAACCCTAGCCCTAAAATAGCTCAATGCCAAAAAACACAAAAAAGCCCTCGGAGATTACTGTCTTGACTGCGAGTGATCTTGTTACAAGGGGCTGTACGTCATATTCTGTGTATCTCCGTTTGTCTCACACTGTCTCACACTGTCTCACACTGTCTCACACTGTCTTACAGTCCAACAACTGCAGTCGATGCCTGTAACTAGCCCAGTAGCCGTGTTCGGGGCGATCCCAGGTAAGAGTATCCCCCCCGCGCGATATTCTGTGCGTAACCCTTGCCGTATAAATGACGTGCCCCCCCTTGTTTCAACTTACAAAAATACATCAGACAAAATAGCGCAGGACACAGTTACAACAAAACCATCAGAAATGCACGCACTACGCTTAACAAATTCCAGTGGGGGTGCTTGGAGGAGAAGAGGGGGAGGGGGAAAGTACAGATGAACGAATGAACGAAGGGACGAAGGGACGAGTGGACGAATGAACGAAGGGACGAATGGAATTTCCACGTGATTATGTAAGAGCTATAGACAAGTATACAAGTATACAAGTAGACGAGTATACAAGTGGACAAGTAGGAGGTGTTGTATTTACATGGTTTCCCAGCCGCCGAGGTCTGCATTTCCGTCGGTGAGTCTGAACACTACGTGGGGGATCATGTTCCCCAGCAGTATCTCGTCGCAGAAGTGCTCGTAGCGCTGCTGGTTCAGGTAAACGGGGGTGCCGTACTTGAACTCCACGTCTCTCTCGCCAAACTCGTTGAGGTATGGGCCAGGGTAGAACACACCGCGGTTGCCGTAGGCGATGTAGATGGCGTTGCTGCGCACCAGCAGGAATGTGCCGAATGGGGTGGCCATGGAGCACTCGTTCCTGCAGTGGTTCGTGCACTCGCCGATCTCGTAGCCGAGGCGCGACACTAGCCGCTGCGTCCGGACGTGTTCGCCACACATCAGACACAGCGCCAGGTCTGTGGTGTCCGTGGGAGACCTGCCCAGCATCAGGTGCTGGCTGGACCGCAAGTCCTTCTCGTAGTTGGATAAGTTTCGTGGAATGCTGTACAACTGCAGCGGCGTGTTGGTGCACACTATGTTGAACTCAGAGCATTGCTTGCCCGTGGCAGTCCATTGGTTCACTGCTTGTTCCACCAGTTGTGGTAGTTCTAATCCAATACAGAAGTACTCGCTGTAAAAACTCAACTCGTGGTCAGGGCCTTGGTCACAATTGGCCAGCGTGATCTTCTCACTAGCTAGGTTGCTCAATATGAACAAACGGCGCAAGAACACCAGTGCTGAATCCCGTAATCGTCTCCAAATGTCAATGCGCTCCAGATTGGTTTGCACAGCTTTTTCACAGCCATGGCCCAATAAATATCCACAGGTTTGTGCCATGACTTCTTCCTTACTCGATATGTCAAACATATCGATATCTGATTCGCTTTCATCGGAGAACTCACAAGTCGCAATGTGCGAGACAATGGCATCAATGTCCATTTGAATCTTGCTGATTGTCATTGTAGGCACGTTACTGCCCAGTTCCTTTCCAGTTACCGAATCGGCGACAAGGCAGGCAGCAGCCAGAAAGCTATCTTCAAGTTTGATTGTAACATCATGCTTACTCATATACTTTATCATATACACTCTCATATCATTCAACAGCCTACTGGATAAGGATCCCATATTTGGAATGTACTTCTTACCAGATTTCTTGTAAAAGCCCTTTTGCAAATTTCTTCTGATACGTAGTTCAAAATTGGCAACAGTGTTGTAGAGCAATCTCGACACAGTGATGAACAAGTGGTTCAAATTATCTTCCTTGGAGTATTTCTCATTGCATAAATCGGAAAAGATAAAGCCGGATTTTATCACGATCTCAGATATGCTATCTTCGAACAATTCATTGAAACTAAATGAATTCGTTTTGTTGGCACTTATCAAGTTACTAGTTGATGCATTATTGTTTGTGATGTGTGGGATAATGCAGTTACACAAAGCAGCACAGAGCGGACAATAGATAAGACCCATTCCATATGCAATTGGAACATTCTTGGTGGTTTGATTGTGTAACAACCTTGCAGACTTCATGTGATGTGCCAAACATTTGGTATGTGCCCCGTGTCCACAGGCTCTAACTACAGAATCTGTAACCATTGTCTCCTCCTGGCCATATTGGTGTCCAGTGCAAACGCCTTTATCGCATATATTACGCTCCAAGTAGGCAAAGTAGATGAACTGATCGTCATCCTTATACATCTTACAAAAGACGCATGTCTCCTCTAAAATTTCTGGGGTCCCCATCTTGTCATCACACATCAGTAAGTCTTCTGAGGAATTAGTTGCTGTTGTTGGTAATGAATCTTCGCAACTAGCTTCTCGATTTAACTTCATGAACTTTTTTTGTTGTTTAGCAAGCTTTCTAAGCATCTTTTCCTTTCGAATCATCGCAAGTTTCTTCTTTCTTTCAAATTCTTCATCTCGACACGATGAAGAATCTGATGACACCAAAATTTTAGGATTGAAGTTTACTGTTTGCTCTTTCAAATATTCTTCGACATTTATATGGGCAGCTTCACTGTTGAAAATACTGAATATTTCCTTGATCTTTCCATGTAAGTCTGAAAAGCAGTCCTTAAATAGACAAGAGTACAATATAGACCCAATGCTATGGTCATTGCAATATTCAGTATCGACGATTGCGTATTCTCTCCAGAATATTTTGGCAAAGTCGTTTACGTTATTAACAACACATATGTGAATTAGATGCAGGATACGATGTAGTAAACCCTCATTTTCAAACTTTTTAATATGGTCTAGAGAATTTTTGATGAATAAACCAAACGTATCCTTTGATGTTATAGCAAATAAATTTGGAAACGCACTTTCTTTGATATCATCGATGACTCTTTTTGCCGGTACAAAAGACAATTCATAAGGAATATCCTTAATTGCAGAAATATGTTTTCGCAGTTGTTGTTCTATTTCATATCGCTTACCATTGGGCAGACCAATATAGTATGGATCAATCTCACACTTGAGGTCATCTCTTAGAGAAAATAAGCCTGAGTCTGATAGGCCACTGGGAGGTGAATATGTAGTATACTTTTTAAGTGCAATGTCAAAAGCGTTGTGCTTAGTTATATGCTCGGGAATCATTGCCATGATCTGAGAGTATGTGAACGATTGGAAACCAATGGCATGGATAATTTCTGTTTTGAGGGTCTTCTCAAAACTATCAATAGAGGAAATTACCACAATAGACTTCATATCAGTCAGCAATTGTATAAGAAGAATCAAGGCTTCTTCAACAATAGATAGCGTTATTTCCATATCAGGGTAATCGCAGTTTGGAATTCCATTTGACCAGTGCTTGAGGCCCCATTTATAAAGATAGGTCACCATGAATTCATTAGGATCTGCAATTGCCATACTGAATTGAACATTGAAAAAGTCACTGAAGTAAGTGAACTCTCTCATACTGTACTTGGTATACATTCGAATTTGGTGTGTCATGGGAGTTCCATTTCTCACCCAAAATCCAACACGAACTTGCCCTATAAGAACTAGTGTAGCCAAGGATGACTCTGAAATATATAAAGCCTTCTGCTTATCCTCAAAAATTGTTTTGAGATCAAGCACTGTGTTGCCGTTGTAGTTAAGAGGCTCGTATCTCCCACACCGCGCCCATTGCAAAACAAATTTGAACATGTATGCCATCGGATTAAAGAGATTCTGGGTATCGATGCCAACTTGGAAGTTTACTACCTCTGAAACATGATTGCAGATTCTCTCTCTTAAGAAAGGAAGCTTATTATAAGTTGGTAGTTTTATGTTCCCTGGCAGTTTTTCAACATTCATATTCCGCGAAGTGATCTCGCTTCTGGATTTCGCCAGTGCAGTAAACTCATTTTCCATAACCAATTCAAGCATCCGTACAGCTATCTTGGCACGTATATTCTTATCTTCAACCATTGACAAGTTACGAATATATCCATCCATCATTATTAAACATGATGAGAAAAAGAAATAGAAAGCAGAAAAGTCAAAGTTCTCGAACTCAACATGCTCTGAAGTTTCTCTTTTCAGTGGAAGTATTGCGCTAAAGGCTTCAAATGTTTTCAGCACAGCATTAAAAGTTTCCTCTCTTTGTAACAATAACAATGGGTTCCGGTTGGTTGACATGACACAGCACAGGTCCTTGAAGCAAATGATAGTACGTCGACTTTTTATTGTTTCTTGAGGAAGTTGGAATCCGGAATGTAGTGGAATAGAAAGATAAGGAAGAAGATCGTCAGACTCAAAATACATTAGCGTGAAAGCAAACTTCAATGTACGCTCTATGAACCCAGATTCTATTGCCATGGCAGCATAAGTTGGTTCAAGAAAAATCTGTTGCGAAATTAAGCTCATGGTGCAAACTCTAAACCCTGTTGTATCACTTGCTACTGTTTTGTACAGTAGTGTTAGATAAATGTCCAAATACTGCGCAGCCACAAATTTCCTGCAATTGTCAGAAATAGAAAATACTGAGTTCACAATTTTTAGTAGTTGCCGTTTTGTAACAGAACAGAACAACATTAAGCTTTCTGAAAGCAGATATTGCATCCTTGAACCATATAAAGTGTAAAAATGTGCTAAAGTATCAGGGGAGTTAGCTTCATCGATTCTTTGATTATAGTTTGATATGACCATCTGTACATAGTTGTCTTTGATCTCAGGGAAACTCCATTTTTTGAACCAAGGATTGTCTGGATTTTGCTCAGAAGAAACTAAAAAACCACCTAGCAAATTTATTTTAGAACTGTATGGATTCAGATTGTTGTTTTTGTTTAGTTGTTTTGTCGGCAGTTCTGAATTCCATATATCAATTAGCGATAACCTTAACAGGTGCTTGAATCGTATATTACCTTTATCAAGCAAACACCGCTTTGTAATGTAACATATAATATCTTCTATCAATAATTGATTGAAAATAGACTCGAGCTTGCTAATTCTAACATTTACATTTTTACTGTAGAATTCATCCGCCAGGGCCTTTATTTTGCTTAAGTCATTCGATTCCACTAATGTGACAATAGAGCAATCATCTTGCAAACTATCAACAATACCAATTGCATACTCGTTAGGTATGTTCAGTATATCTGACACGCGTGAAGCTAAATCTATATAATGTAAATCACAATCATCACTTCTGATGGTAATCGCCCAAGTGGGTTCTTGTTCTAATTCAAAATTGGTCATATCATCAGTTGATGTATCCATAATTTCAGCGCCATCAGTCATACTATCCCTTAAATGCACATCTTTTAGCGGTTTTTTATTTTTATTATTCGTGAATTCGTTATTCTCTGGAGCTTCAAGAGATAAATTTGGTTGTTTCAATGAATATTCAATGAGAAAATCTACAAGAATATTAATTGTTTTTAAGAGGAAACCATCTTTGTTTGTCAAATCAGGTGTGTATCCTGAATCCCTATAGGATTTGCAACAATAAGCTAATTCAGGCTTCTTAAATACAGCTGGATCACCACAATGGCATATTTTCCCCTCTGCTCTCGTTACAGTTCTTGCTGTGTAGGTATGGCCTACATGTTTACTCTCATCAAAACATTCTTCACATATCTCATAAATAGGATTTAAAGTACAGGTAAAACAATAATATACTGTTTCAGGTGGAAAACATATTCGATTGCAAACACCATGATGAGTATTTGTATCTTGAATTTGAATAAATGACTCTTCCCACGTTTCATTGGACAGTATGTTTCCTAGTGTACAATTTCTAAATTCCTCTGATGTAAACACTTCTATCAGTTCTGGCCAATTAACATTCTGAGAGCCATGTTCAGCTGATAAATGTATAGCCTTCCATAAGAGGAACTTGACTGATTGATCGTGCCTGGCTCCGCATAATGTCGGCAGTCGATCAAGAAATGTTCTGAGACAACTCACCGAATCCATGCTAATGCCAATATGTAATGAAAAAAAAGAGCTTGGTTACCTTCTAACTTAACATATATTCAGTATCCCTGTTGTATAGTAGATGAATTTTCTTGATAGCCGTCGATCAGGTATGGATCACAATTAGGAAAATGACGCTTGTTCCAGACAGCACCTCTGATTTTAACTTCTTTAACTGAAAATAAACTGTACACCAATTTTTAAGGAAAAGTCTATTGTTGTAATAATACTTTGAGTTTGGTGACCGTTATCCTTTTGTATAAGTGATTTGCCTCTGTAACCTAACTTTTGCCCATTTGGCGATGATCTTCAGTTCTGACTTTATATTTTTCAGATTTGGCTTTTCAACGGGGTTTTCTCTTACCCTGAAGCGATTTGGACTTTTGAGCGCCACCTGATGACAAATATAAACAGCAATTTAGGTGTAAATCATAGCTAATCTACTATCAATATATATGTATAAGACGCGTAGTGTATTATGAGTTATAAAATGGGTTTATTTTTTTTTCCTATTTGCATGTTCTTATTTCCCAGGTTAAGAAACTTTCTGTAAGAATTCTGATTTGAGTATTTATTATTTTGGTCAAGGATGTGTGCTTTCAGTGGCTAGTGTTCGGTGTCTTGGGAACTAGTTCCACCAGTAGCAAAATAAATATACTTCGATAAGGTAACTATTATTGAATTTATCACCTACTTAAAAATCGATAGTTGCCAAATCAAAAACTATTATCTAATAAGCGAACTGTGTAAATCTTTACAGTCGTTCTAGTCACCATAGTACTACTTTCGCTGCAGAATTCAATTCCTGTAATTTTACAGCGCAAAAAGTACTGTGCAATATAATAGAATGTTGAAAATACCCTGTTGTATAGCCTTTGGTTAAAACAGAGCGTTAAACAGACCAAATGTTTAGATATCAAATATAATGGCTAATTTCATTTACTCTCCCATCAATCACCTCAGCGCAAGTGGTTTAGTGGTAAAATCCAACGTTGCCATCGTTGGGCCCCCGGTTCGATTCCGGGCTTGCGCATTTCTTTTTTTGCTATTTTTTCATAGCATTCATTCTCATCGTACTATGCCCTGAAATAGAAACCTGGTAACTTGTGAAGTATACCATTCACATGGAAGTGCATTTGAGAGCTCTTTCTAGTAATATTTTTATGAGATTAGTTGGTACATTCTTACTACAATCAAGACACTGCAGCACCTATAGGACTATAATAATAATAATTACCTGACAACCGTGCTTTAAACAATCACAAGAGCATAACCATCGTTTTTGCATATAAATCAACTGTCAATACTCATTTCTAAACCAACCAGTTTCAAAAAATAAAACAATGATCCATGCTGTATTAATCTTTAACAAGAAGTGCCAACCTAGGCTCATAAAATTCTACACACCAGTCGAGATAAGCAAGCAACGGATACTACTGAAGCAAGTCCATGAACTGATATCACAGAGGAATAACGAGTACCAAAGTTCTTTCTTGGTATCACCTCCTGCTGTTTTGACCAACGGGACGCATACTGAAGATAATTCATTTAATGAAGACGGAGAAGACATACAGATCATTTATAAAAATTACGCTACTTTATACTTCACGTTTATTGTCGATGACCAGGAATCAGAACTGGCTATACTAGACCTTATACAGACATTTGTGGAGGCGTTAGATAGGTGCTTTTCAGAAGTGAATGAACTAGACCTGATTTTCAATTGGCAGACTCTGGAGAGTGTTTTAGAAGAGATTATTCAAGGTGGGATGGTGATAGAAACCAGCGTATCGAAGATTGTACAGTCTGTCGATGACCTGAACAAGGCTTGTGAATCCACAGATGGAAAGGTTGGAGGACTTCTTGGGAACTCCAGTTTTGGAAGTGCTTTCCAGGCATTTGCAAGTGGTGGATTTGCAAATTGGGCTGGAAGCCAATAGCTTAGCTAAAGCTCGAATATCGTTGCCTGAAAAACTTATATAAGATATACTACTATTCCTGTAATGATTTAGGATAGGCATGAAAGTTTCTATGGTATATTGTTAACTACTTACAGATACATTAATAGTATAGAGAGGCCACCCCATCATGTTAAACACATTGTCCAGCAACGTGTCTATATTGAGGCTCTTTTTATCTGGTGCTCTATTCTCTTCACACATAATTCGAATTGTCTTTTAGTAACAGCAAAATCTTCTGCCAAAATTGTTATCAATCGATCCTCCAAAACACTCACCAGCTTAACATACTCACTTGTATTCTGCTCATAATATACTGAATGCATGCTGAATTGTTTCAAGTATTTCTCCTGAAGTTCATTGGAAAAAGACTGCAATTTCCGTCTCTCCATCTTACTATCTATAGAGTCCTTAATAGGAAACAACTTAAAGAGTTGCCTTTTGGCAATCTTCTGATCAATAGTTAGGTCTGAAAAGGGACTCTGCTGAGATAACTCATCATTACCGTGAACTAGTTTGTTTTCAATAAAATCAAGATAGTCCATGGTTTCATCTTTCGACCACCTGGTAATGTTTTCAATATTGATCCTACCATAAGAAACATTTGATATTTGATTTTGCACAGTTTTACCACTGGGATCAATATCAGGATATGGCTGTTCTATAAGAGATCGCACATAACTCTCCGAGTAGTTATCCGAGTTCAATAGTAATTCGTATCTCAGTGTAATAATTAAGTATGCCAGTAACCTATACTCCGGCATTGTATTTATCTGCCTCCTTTTCTTTAGAAACCTCTCACTTTCTGGTAAATGAAAACTCTCCCTTTCCGGATCAATAGCGTTTATCAAGTAATTTACTTTCAAATAAATGATTGGCGGGATTGTAAGCTGTAAAGTAGTCTTGAGAAGCAACCCTTCCAGAAACAATGAATCCTTACATAACGTAGAAAATCTAACCTTTGCTGCAACTGCTGATATCTGTGCAAAATATGCTCCTTTCCTAGGCGGTTTACTACCATCTAAAAGCATAAAGTAATAGCCCGGCAACCTTGATTTGAAATTGTGAGGAAGGTGACGAGAGGTATGAAAGTACGGAATATCCTGATTGCAAATCCATCTGATAAAGTCATTTGTGTACACAGGTAATCCCATCAAATATGATGCCAGGTACAGAATAGAAATTGTTGTCAGCATGTGAATCCCTAGAGGTTGATGTCTCGGTTCTCGATCAGCATGCAACCTGTTTTTTGAGCGCCCTTGATCTTCAATGGGTTCATTATCACTATCACTACCATCTTCAGGTGCGTGTGCTCTTAAATCATAACTATTTTTCTGATCTATATCTTGTAATAGTCTTATCCATATTAGTTTGACAGTGGATTCGAATGACTCGGGAAATGATTTTTTGGTTATTAGCATTCTACATTGCTTTCGAAGAATATACTGAATACACCTCAAGAACATTCTATCTGCTTCCACTCCGGACAGTTTTCTTTTTTTATCCTTTTGCTGTCGCAGCTTATCCATTTGTCCAATTTGAGATGGATCCAAACTGGCTTGGAAACCACCAACAGCGTTCGTTGTCAAGTTTAGTCTTCTAGTGACGACACCAGAGGAAGCAACACCTGCCATAGCGTTACCACCAACATCGTCTTCATCGTTATTGAACTCTATATCACCATCCATAACATGTCCATAACGACATGTTCTTCTACCATCAATAATTCTCCATAGCCTTGATGGACAATTGTCAGTTCCACAAACAGGACCTCTTATAAAGGTAGACATATTTGCCTCTGCTTGTGCCGCTTCTTCCGACTAAGCACTGATACTTCAAAGAAATGGATGCTGTTTTCTTATCGCGATCGAGATCAAGGATCCTTTTAGTAAACTACTCTACAAACTCTTGCATAAAGTGTTACTATAATCACAGGGCATCGGGTTTGTTATAATTTTTCACATTTTTTATGATCCGAGTTGAAAAAGTGTAGCTTCCATAATGAAATGCGATGAGATGAACAATGCAAGAAATAATTCTTCGTCATGAAGAAGAGTGTGTGAGTTAATATCAAAACGTCGTAAAAATTTGTTTTTGAAAGTACATGATAAAACTGTATAAAATAATTATATGAAGTAAAAATATGAGGGGCGAAGGGAAAGAACGAATAAATATCCATAATTCATACCAATCATTAAAAAAGTCCGAAGATTAGAAGGATACTTTGACCCTCTAGGATATCTAATGATTGGGCGGAGTACTTTTCATTTGCATATGCATGGATAGTGATTTATTTTTAATGAAAAAAAGGGAACTTAGTATAAGGTAAACTTTCTTTTTCTATTTTCTGTAAGGTAATCCACATATCCACTTTAAAAATCCTCATCTAGAGAGAAAGCACCACCACCTTCAGTGTTTTGAGCCTTGGACATAACACCGGCCTTTTGGTAGTCAGAGACTCTCTTTTCGAAGAAGTTAGTCTTACCAGCTAGGGAAATGTTTTCCATGAAGTCGAATGGGTTTTCGACGTTGTAGACCTTCTTGTTACCGAATGCCACTAGCAATCTGTCAGCGACGAACTCAACGTATTGGTTCATCAATTGGGCGTTCATACCTAATAGAGCGACTGGAAGAGCGTCCAAGAAGTAACGTTGTTCGATTTCGACGGCTTCTGTAACAATTCTTTCGACGACCTCTGGGTCTGGCTTGTGGTTCAAGTGCGCAAACAATAGACAAGCGAAATCTGTGTGTAGACCTTCATCTCTGCAGATCAGTTCGTTGGAGAAAGTTAGACCTGGCATTAGACCTCTCTTCTTCAACCAGAAAATGGAAGCGAAAGAACCGGAGAAGAAGACACCTTCGATGGCGGCGAAAGCAACCAATCTTTCTGCGAATAGAGCCTCAGAGTTGGCGATCCATCTCAAAGCCCATTCGGCCTTCTCACCGATTTCTGGGATTGTGTGGATAGCGTTGAACAAGAACTCACTCTCCTTTGGATCCTTGATGTAAGTGTCGATCAATAGGGAGTAAGTTTCAGAGTGGATGTTTTCGATCATGATCTGGAAACCGTAGAAGGCCTTAGCTTCTGGGATAACGGCCTCAGTGGAGAAGTTTTCAACCAGGTTCTCATTCACAATACCGTCGGAGGCGGCGAAGAAAGCCAGCACTCTGGAGATGAAGAATCTCTCATTCTCGTTCAGTCTGTTGTTCCAGTCGTGCAAGTCCTTGGACAAGTCAATTTCCTCTGCAGTCCAGAAAGAGGCCTCAGCTCTCTTGTATGCTTGCCAGATTTCATGGTACTTGATTGGGAACAAAGTCAATCTGTCAGGGTCATCGTTCAACAATGGCTCGTCCTTCTCCAGCTCCTTAAGCTCGTGACGGTGGACTTTGTGCGACTTCAAGTACTCCTTGTGTTCAACAGCAGCAGTAGACAGCTTAGCCTTCAAAGCTTCAATCTGCTCCCTGTTCTCCTCCCTAAGCACTTCAAGTTGCTTCTTCAAGTTGGATTGGGAGTCCTTCAACTCCAAGTCAGACAAGGCACTAGCAGCAACCTTAGATGGTGTTTCCTTAGTCATAGTGTATATTGTTAGTATGTGTTTCTTTATATAGTATTTAGTTTGAGAAACCCAATGGGAAATGGGACTAAGGGAAGCTGAAAAGACCCTCTTATATATCCAAGAAACAAATTTTCCAAGGAACCTGATTTCGCAATTCACAAGTGATCCCAAGAAAAAAAAAGAAACCAAGAAACCAAGTCTAACAACCAACTAGTCTCAGTTGGGATTCGGATATTCCACTGTTATGTAAATAAATAAAGTCAGAAACACCACTTCACCATTTACAATGCTATTTCTTTTTCCTTTCAGTATGGAAAAATTTTTTTTTTTTTTTTTCACTTCCAGTAAGAGGGCATCGAGGTCCCCTCTGCAAGTAGCAATTAGTAATCCTAAGTGATGTATACGGGATAGTATATGGGGGAGGGGACGGAGGGGACGGTGGGGAGGCGTATACAATTGGTAAAGAACAATGGGTGTCTGAATTAAGCTTTCACCAGACCCCCCGCACACCCCGTCCTACAACTTATCGAACAATTACATAAAAATGCGAAGAAATATAAATAAAATATAAATAACAAACATAAACATTATACCCAACTTTACGCGTTTTATATGACAGAAAGGGATGGGGACACGTAAAGACTCTGGTTTTTCTGATAATCAACGGGGTTGCGTGCATATTGCCAAGTGGGATTCCTGTTGCGATGTAAATATTTTGTTTTTTTTACGTGTCTATGTATTTGTAAATACCAAACCCATGTCGTGCCTTGCGTCGATCCATTTTGACTTTACTTGGTAAATAAGGATATGACGTCTTCATCGTCTATGCGGTGGGTCAGACCACATTTCTGCGGGGAGTGCTTTGCGCTTGAGCCCCAAACCAGGGCGTACTTGAACTTGTCCTTGAAGTCTCTGTGTATTTGGTGGCACAGGTCGCCTACCGTAGAGTTGTTTCTCACAACCAGTGGGTCGTCGAAGCTGGGCTTTGAGCCACGCTTCTTCGTGTACACCCTGCTTAGGTTCAGCTGGTACCATATCTCTTCCACCACGTCCTGGATGCCGAGGTCCATCTCACAGGACATCACGACGGTGTTCGGCTCGCGGGCCAGTCTATCAACCTCCTCCAGCGACACGGAGTCTATCTTGTTGTAGACGTACAGACACTTGATGTAGTTCCTGTGCTGCTCGTTGATAACGTCGATGAAGTCATCGATCGTGCACTTCTCGTCCCTCACCAGCACCTCCGCGTTATGTATCCTATAGTCCCGCAGAATCAGCTTGATGGCCTGCTCCGTCAGGTTAGTCCGCGATGGAGACGTGAACGTGATCTTAACACCGCCGGTCTCCTTCTTCTTGAAGTATATGTTAGGCTTCTCCTTGTTCAGCCTTATACCCACGGCTTCCAGCTCTTTCTCCAGCGACTCCCTCTGGTGCTTGCTCTTCGTCGCATCCAGCACCATCAGCACCAAGTCTGCTGTCCGCGCCGTCGCAACAACCTGCCTACCACGACCTTTACCTTGAGAAGCACCATAGATGATACCGGGCAAGTCCACTATCTGAATCTCCGCACCTTCATACTTCAGCACACCAGGAACAGACGTCAGCGTGGTGAACGCATAGTGCGCAATCTCAGACTTTGTAGACGTGATCTTGCCCAGCAGCGACGACTTACCTACAGAGGGGTAACCGATCAAAACCACCCGCGCGTCACCAGACTTCGCAACTTCGAAACCAGAACCACCACCACCGCTGCTCTGCGACTCGTCCGCAAGCAATTGCTGCCTGTAACGAGCAAGCTTACCCTTCAGAAGACCAAGGTGGTGCTCAGTGGCCTTGTTCTTCTGAGTACGGGCCATCTCCTCCTCAATAGCCTTGATCTTATCTATAATACCCATCTTGTGTGCGCTTACGTTTGTTCCTAGTCCCTAGTCCTAGTGCAAATGCTAGTCCTAGTCCTGATCCAAATGCTAGTGCTTATAACCAAACTTCAAATTTCAAATTTTTTCACTTGCGATGAGCTTCTCTGAGGGGACTGGAACTAGAAAACCGGCAGCTTGAAATCCATCCCAACACACAGAAACTGCCGCAGCACCGAAGGGGGGTGGTCCAACATCCACACAACACAAATGATACAATATCACTTCATACTAATCGGGCCTTGACAATCAAAAAACGTGCAGGAAATTCTCGGAGTTTACAGCGTTTTCGTATGACTTCGTGGCCAAGCTGGTTAAGGCGTGCGACTGTTAATCGCAAGATCGTGAGTTCAATCCTCACCGAGGTCGATTTTTTTTGGTTCCCCTCCTCCCCCTCGCACCATACTATATAGCAATACACCATGGTGCCTGTAGCAGTGGAACCATTTACAATGTGGTACCAATTACAATATGGTGCTGGTATATACTGCACCACACCTAAATTACACTTGGTAATGCCGATTTTTCTTTGAAAACTAATACACAGTTAAAACGATTATGTATAAACCTCCTTGGGACAATATATAATGAACATTAGTAGGAGAATTCCTTTCTGCCCATCTGCCCTAATCCTATTCTCGAAATTGATCTTCCATACTGTATCGGATCTACATGATAATGCAGCATGAGTTGGTCTTCTTGGCCTGCTTGTAAAACATCTTCGAGCTCGCAGTTAGGGACTCGGACTTGTCGACCAGGTTGTCCAGCTTCTCACCTCTTTGCAACACATTCTCTATGGTCTTGTGCAGCACAATCTTGGTCTCGTCTAGCTCTTGCTGGACCTTCATGATCGCATCCGCCTGCGCAGGGTCCTGGTACTTGCTGATGTACGTAGACAGCTCAGCCATCTTCAAGGAGTCGTTCGTGGCAGTGATGCTCTTCCACTGGTCCGCAGGGTGCGCAACTAGGTACTCGTCCAGGACTTTGTTCAACAGCGTGTACGCAGGTCTCACCGGGTAGTCCTTGTCAGTGATCAAAACACCACATATACCCTCGCTGCGGGCATAGACGTGCCCTATGTAATTACCTTCCTCTACACTCTGTCTCTGGCCAGCAGTGGTCCTGGTCGCCACGGTCTCGGCAAAGAAAGTCATGAACTGACCAACACTGTTCCTCTCAAAGAACCCAAACTGGGAAAGGTCCTTCACTTCTGTCAACTCCAACGCCTTCTCATCCGAACTCTGCTCCGCTGGACTGCGGAAAACACCAATGTAGTAAATCTTCATCTCGCCAGTTCCTCGCTTATCTCCCACTCAAATAGCACTACCAAGCCGTTACACATCTGACCATTCTGCCCAAACCCAACAACTAATTTATGCAAACTTCAAACTTATTGCCTCTGCCAAAAAACGATAATTTCAGAAAATTCGAGGAAAATCCGTTAATTCACACAAATTACAAATGATCCTTACTTAATTTCGAAGAGTTTGAACTCACAGACAAGCACAACCCCAATCCATAGCATACCTGCTAACATATCTCACACAGATAATATCTTATCTGCCCCAGCTTTTGAACGGAAGCTCGCCGCTATCGATAAAACGTCTATTTTTAAGGGGGAACCACACATACGCTTCTTTGTGTAAACTTAACTACATATCCGATGGTCAGCGCAGTTAGTAGACAGCTAGTCAACAGGCAGCTCAACAGGGTGTTGCTGCGCAATGCCAGAATTGCGCCCTTCGCTAGGGCAACGCGGTTTTACTCCTCAAAGTACGCACAGGAGAGCGAGAATGCCAAGCGCCACAAGATGGGGCTGCTGATCGCGGGTGTTGCGGTTGCCGGTGCTATTGTATTCGTAACTCCACCACAGTGGAAGAAATACTTCAGAGCCGCCAAGAAAGTCGAGGAAGTCGCTGAGTCCAAAGAGGACCCCGTCTCCGAGGCTGCTGAAGAAGTATCTGAATCCGTTCAAGAATCTACCGAGGAACCACAACAGAGTCAGGAGAAGGAGACTGCTGATGTGGGTAATGAGCAAGCTCAAGACGAAAGCGCTTCAAGTGGCGATTCTGAAGCCAAGAAGGCTCATGACGAATTCGCTGATCAAAATGAGGCCTCTGAGAAGGAATCTGCTCCAATGGGTGAATCTGCCGACGCCGACCAAACTGCAAAAGATGAAACTGTTGCCGAGAAGACAGGGAATTCCAAATCAGAGAGCTCAGAATCTGACCAATCTGAACAAGATATCCTATCTAGCGACCTAGAAGAGACTATGGAGACTGTCTCCGAAGCTGACAAGGAGCTACATCAGATATCAGATAATACTGTTTTGTCATCAGAGGAAGACAAGACACCTAAGGCCGAGGAATTGAAATCCACTAGCCCTTCTGGCAATGATGAAGAGCCAAAAAAGGAAGATGACTCTAGTAAAACAATTCACTCATTAAATAGCGAGAAAGATATGGAGGCTGTTGAAGAAGAGGTCAAACAAGAAAGTGCATATAATCCAGATACCGGTGAGATTAACTGGGACTGCCCTTGTTTAGGTGGTATGGCTCACGGCCCATGTGGTGAAGAGTTTAAGGCTGCATTCTCGTGTTTTGTGTACTCAGAAGCCGAACCAAAAGGTATTGACTGTGTAGAGAAGTTCCAACACATGCAAGATTGTTTCAGAAGATATCCTGAACACTACGCTGAACAACTTGCTGATCCAGCAGATGACGAAAACGTCGACCATGAAAAGAACCTGAGCGAAGGTAAGGATACCGGAGTTGACAGCACTCCACCAAAGGATGAAGCATATTTGAAGACTGAAAAGGAGAAGAAAATCGAAGAAAATGCTTCACCAGATGAAGACACTGCCTCTAAAAAGGACTAAGCATTTTCCAGATACTATTAGTAAAGTTTGATATATTCTGTGACGGAGTTGTTTCGATCAACTGTGATGCGAGATTAAAAATCAATCACTCAAGGTGTATAAGCCACTTCTATTACCACTGAAAGCTTAACGTAGTATAATAAATAACTTGTACATATTTTATACATAATTTTGTTTGTTAAAATTGAAAACGCAGAATATTCAATTAAGTATATGTTAATTACAAGTCCATAATTTATTTACAATAGTATAATCCAGGAGCAATCAATTGGCGAATAGTATTATTTATAATTACTCTCCAAATCTTTGAACTTCTCTAAGATTTCATTTGTATCCATGAGAACTGGGGTCCTATTTTCTCTCGTTCTTACGCTAAATTTCTGTGCTTTAACCTCATTATCTCCAACTATGATGAGATATGAATAATTCTTTGTTATGGCATCCTTGATACGGTACCCAACCGGTTCTGCCCTTATATCAATGTCAGCATTGTATGATACATGAGAAATTGGTACTGGCTTTAGGTTATCTTCAATTTCTAATTTGCCACGTAACTTGTCATGTAATTGCTTAGCCATCTTTACTTGCTCCTCATTATTCGTATTCAAAGGTATTACAATTGCCTGATTGGGGTTCAACCAAAAGGGCCACTTACCACCATTTGACTCAACTAACATAGCCATAAAGCGTTCTACAGAACCGAGCACTGCTCTATGAATCATAATTGGTCTTTTATAACTGTTGTCACGATCCTTATACCTCAGATTAAATCTTTGTGGTAGTTGAAAATCTAGTTGTATAGTCGCCACTTGGTGTTGCTTTCCGTGATGATCCTTCACCATAATATCCAGTTTGGGGCCATAAAACGCACCATCTCCTGCGTTCAATTTCCATGGCTTACTAGACTTTTCTAAAACTGACCTTAATACCTCCTCAGCATGATCCCAACTCTCAAGTTCACCAATGTAGTGTTCTGGTCTTGTCGATAAATGAATCTCATAGCTATCTTTGCTCTTACTTTGCTCACCAGAAATAGGAAAAACCTTTGTATAACACATATCTACAAGCTTTAAGCAATTAAGAATCTCTACTTCGACTTGATCTGGAGTACAAAATATATGGCCATCATCTTGATGAAACATGCGGACTCTTGTGAGACCCGAAAGTGCTCCAGAAGCTTCATTACGATGTAAAGGTGAGAAGTCTGAATATCTGATTGGTAAGTCATTATAGGAATGATCAAACCTGTTAAATATTACACAATGACCAGGACAATTCATCGGCTTTAAACCATATTCTTCCTTTGTAAGGTCATTACCTTCTACTCTAAACATATCTTCTTTGTAATTCTCCCAATGCCCTGACTGCTCCCATAGCGACTTCCTATAAATCAATGGTGTTATGACTTCCTTGAATCCGAATAGATGTTTTTGTTGAGTTTTCATAAAAGAGACCAACTTATTGTATATCTTAGTACCATTTGGTAGGAAAAACGCAGAACCTGGAGTGATCTGATCTGTAATAAATAACCGTTGCCTGTTGGAAACTTCCTGAAGTAAAGTTAGCCTGGAGTCTGAATCTTTCTTAGCTAGTTTGGAGTTCGCCCTTATAAGCACGACTGAATTAGTGACCGGTTTGACCGGTATACGCCCAACACTATTGCAAAGCATAAAGGTCCTCCCTTCTTTGATATCACCGAATAACTCAAAAGAATGTTGATGAATCAGTGTAACCACGGTATTGAGTCGATGACTTAAGTAAGTTTATGACCCTCGAGACTTTAATCTCTTACTAAAATGCCAGCACACGAATCACAATGGTAGTGTAGTACTCTATACTATATAATATACACAACCAATTGTTGTCAAGTGTACAATACTTCTAACAAGATTATCACATCTGCCGTTATGTATTTGATTTTCAATCGTAGATATATATTATATATTGTGGGTTTGAGATAAATATATAGGCGATCATTGTCTAGTGTAAGTAGCATCGATTTTTTGCAATGAAGGGCCAAGGTTCAACATCAGCTTCCTTCTATAGGAGGTCTTATTATTCAATTGAACTGGATTACCTTCAAGATAAATTGTATCGAACTCTGGCAGATCACGTAGTTCATCACCGATAGACTCAAATGACTGATCAATCTTATTGAAAGACAACCATAAGTCAGTCAATTTTGTCAAATGTTTGACGTTTTCAATCTTTGTAATCTTGTTTGAAGTAATATCAAGTGTTGTCAACTTCAAGTTTTTGTCTAGACCCTCAATCTTCTCGATGAAGTTATGTGAGAGATATAGTTCCTCTAAATTTTCTAGCTGTTCTAAATTCTCTATTTTCTTAATTCTATTGGATTGTATAGACAGAATCTTTAAGTTTTTGAGCCAGTGTAGATTTATCAGTCTTGGTATATGGTTTTTACCAAGCCATATTTCTTCCAACTTGTCCAAACCCTTCAAGGAGTCCTCACCAATCTCATGTATCCTGTTACCACCCAATTCAAGGTTTTTCAGTTTCTTCAAAGTGGACAAGTTCTCAATAACTTCTATCTTATTCTGAACAAAATATAGATTCTCTAGGTTTTCCAACTTGTCAATGTTCTTTATGTTCTTAATCTTGTTGAATGACAGGTCCAGATTCTTCAAGTTCTTGAATTTATTGATGTATTTGGAAATATGCTTGATCTTGTTATCGTAGAAATCCAAATCTTCTACGGTATCATCAGGCAATACATCGACCTCACTGATACTCTCAATGAAGTTCTGTCTAACACATAAGTACTTTAACTGATGGAATCTGGTAAGGTTCAGCTCTTCAAGGGATCCAATCCTCAAATGTACCAGCTCAATGTTCTCTGTGTCGTCTGGCAAATCATCGGTAAGTTCACTATCTGGCTTGATAACATCAACCTCCCTGTCATCATCAACAATCTCAATCTTGGCATGCTTGTCCTCTTGCTTGTCCTCATGCTTGCCACCATCAACCTCCATCACAGCGTTCTCTCCCTTTAACTCGTTATCGCTCATAGCTTCAAATCCTAAATTTGTATCACGTACTGATAATTATCGTCACTTGGCCAGCTATTCACCAGGTTATACAGTTGGTACTTGCCCTGATCCAAGACCTCGAGTCCTTTTATACATTTCTCCAGAATTGACATTCCAAATTTCTCCTTTCCTACAGTGGAATCACTGGAAAATTTCAAGGGTAATAACGACTTGGAAGGCCACATATTATAAATTATATTGAGATGGGAGATAATTAAGCTCTTGTGAACAATTATTACACTTACAAAAAATAAATTATATAGGCTCCCTATAGAGAAAACTGTTGAATACTATCTACATGCAAAATAAAAAAAATAGAGCTACTAATATAGGCTCTGTAAAATGTTGATCTGATCAGCTGCCAAAGAAAATTTAGTTGGCATCTGGGTTGGACAGAATGTAGTCCACAGTCTCCTTGACGCTCTTTAGCTCATCGGCAACCTTGTCTGGGAATTCAACATCGAACTCTTCCTCGATGGCAACTAGCAACTCGACCGTGTCCAGAGAGTCCAGCTTCAAGTCCTTGTGGAACAAGGTGTCCTCAGTGATGTTAGCGCTGGCACTAGTCTTATCGAAGGCCTTGATCACATCAACAACACGCTTCTGAACAACATCCTTGGATAGGCCTTGAGAGTAGAACCTGACAGGTCTCAGCATCTGCATGTTGGCCTTGGCCATCATCATAGGTCTTTGTCTAGCGACATTCACCACAGTTCTTAGCATTTTTGTAGTATTTTTTTTTTGGCAATGGTATATTCCTCCTGGACTCCTAGTAGGACTTGCCTTATCAGTTCATCATATACACAATCAGTTATCAATAGCAACATCTAATATTGCCAAAGGGTCTTTGTGTGTGTTCAGTGGAGTTTTCATCCGGAGAGCTTAGTAATTGGCTGTGTATAGAGACGAAAATGTCACATGTTTAAGAGTAATATATTATTTGACTACAAAATACAGATTTAAGACTCTAGTTTCCAGATATATGATAATTATTACCTTTGTTCAAGTATATATTTATATTTTCTAGCTGTTGATTTATTAATTTTATTATTATTAATTATTTATTAAGAATATTATTACTAAATAATATAGAAATACGGATGTGTAAGTTCGAGCATTACGGGGGGCTCGATAGTGTCCTGTTGTATTAAAACTTGGGCATTGTTCTGTCCTCTGGATCAACAATTGATCTATGTTGCATAAATTGAATAGCCATGTTCTCGTCTGCAAAGTACTTCTTCAACTTTTTGTAGAATAAACCACATGCGTTACACAGAGTAGCTTTGCCCTGCGGCCCATTTCTCCATTCAGGTGTATCGACCTTCCCACATTGCAGACAGTATCCAAAGACGTTTCTGTTCTTTCCAGACTTAGAAACTTTGCCAGGTTTGGATTTGCGCCTCCTTATCGATGACCCAATGGTGTTGAATTTGGGCTCGCTAGAGTCCTGGGATAACGCTGATCCATGAGAACCACTGCTTCCAGAGCTTCTTTGGCTTTCACGACGTTGAGACCCAGCTAAGATTATAGCATCACGCTCAGCCGTAATGAGTTGACTCTCAACAGTTACGTCGTTTGATGTCGCAGAAGAAGTGAGCGTTACACTTGGTACTTCTTTGACATCATCAGTAGCAGAAACAATATATGAAGCTTTGGCAGGCAATTCCTGAGCTGCACCATCACAATTGTTTCTTGCTTCCTTATCAAACTTGGGAATCGCTCCTGAAATTAAACTGTCAATACTGTTGTTCCTGCTTTTAAGAACAGAATTGTTAATACTATCGGGTGATAAAGGGTAGCTATTTTCAGTTTTGACCATACATTCCTCTTCTACTAATGCACTTGCCACTGCCGATAAAGAATGAAGTTTATCAGCACCAGAATTATTACATCTGGCACGCATGGAGCTGGTCTCTCTTTCCGGCGTTACTTTAATTTTATACCTATGACTGCACACTCCATTAATGCGAGGCATACTAGGAGGAGCAAATGATGGTTCTGGTACTCCAGGATTATCCAGTGCTACAGAAGCTAACTTTGGAGGGACTGACCCATAGCTACTAACTGGAGTAATGGAGATTGTTGGCGACAAGCTGTTGACTGGCCTTATACCATTATCCAAGCTGGCTATCGACAACTTCCTTCTACTGACGTCATATGGTAATGCACCATAGTATGGTGTGGCAGCGCCCGGCGACACAGAAGAGCCTGAGACTATAGGAATCTTTGGAGTAGTTTGAGGTTGACGCTCCATGAATATATAAGCGCTAATAGGCTTATTATTTGCAGTTCCATCTATACCACCCGTTGTTGCTTGAGTCCGTGGTCTCAAATGACTGCATATTTGTATTCTTGGTTTTGGTAGGGTATACCTGGGAAGATTTAACATCGAAGTCAACTCACTAAATGATGGAAGAGAAATGTTAGAGTTTTCATAACCAAATCGGTTTGTATAGATTGGAGGCAAAGGCATCTTGGAATTGTTAAAACGTCGGTAAACAAAAATTTAAATAAATTTAAAGTTGTTTGGAAAAAAACCTGAATGGAGTTAATTGCCAAACAATCTCAGTTTGTCTTTGATTATAATACAAAATTTGGATGACGGCGGTAGTCCAATCTATGGTTACTACTTGAGTATATTTTTTGTTACCTTATGCATTCAAAAAATACACACGCTCAAATGTAGGTACAAATGTGGAAATTAAATTAAATTAAATTTAATTAAATTTAATTATCCTACAATTGAAACCCAATTTGTTCAAGTAGTATTTGTATTGTTTCTATTTTTGTGAGCTTTGATAATGACCCAGAAGTAGCACAAAAATATGACTTATTAGAACAAATAATAGCCAAGAAAAAATATCCAAGTCAAATAAAAATTACTAAGGTAATAAAAATGCCTTTAAAAACGGTGTGAATACTAAGTATATAGAATTTATTAGTTTTGAAGAGAATTAGAGTGAAAATATACCTACAATTTCAAAGCTATTTATACCTCCCCTTGAAACCACGAAAATAATTATACTTGCTAATAATATAAATCAAAACTGGAGAACAAAACTACAATATCGCTAATAACATGTTCAAGAATAGTATATCAGAAGCGTACAAAAGTCTATGATTATATAATATATATTTTAATTTACCGTAAATTAAATTTATTTTAAACATTTTGCCCTTTTAGTAAACACTTTTCCAAAACCGTAAATTTAGGGAATTAAGGTGGTTGCACTGTCAGCTTCCTGGAAAAACATAGCATATTGATAAACTGAGAATTGGGGGAGGTATCCCATCTTACATATAGTGCCATAAACCATCAATTATTACTTGCATTATGTGTAAAGAATTTAAGGGAATTCTTGACCTAATGAGATTTTCTTTAATTGTGCTTGAATGATACGATGAAAATTAACCATTGGTAGTCACTCATCTGAAAGAGGTAAATATTTCCTAAAATTTGAATAATTTTTTTATTGACGTAAGAACACCAAAGCATTTCCAATATTCCAATTTACTCTCAAAACAATGGATCATACGGCTTTGAAATAAGCTACTATATTACATAGTCTGTGATACTGTAGTTACTTGGAATAACACATAATTCCTTTGTATCAAAAGCTGTCGACACAAAACCCTACAAGTACTTCAATTGCTAATAAACTACCCAACTTGCCAAAATTAAGATGTATGACTACTACTTTAATTTGAGAGCTAATAACCATGTGATTTATTCGTCTAGCACTACAAAGTGCTGGTAATGATTTTGATTCAAACTGAATTGAATCATAGAAGTACTGCTCGTCGGACCTTGCTCTACTTGCAATTACATATATTTAATTAGCGTCTATCAAATGACTTATACACCAGATTTCATTGCTATGATATTCTTGTACATTAGTGTTTTCAATCATACCATTTTTGCTCAGGAATGAAGTCTCTGACTTATGATGAATTTGTTGGTTTCTTAGGCAAATGGGTTACTCAAGAGTATAAAAAGATACCACTTGAATGCTACCAACAAGTCGAAATTGAAGCTAAATTTGGGCGCATAAATAGTAAAAGTAACAGCACAGAATTTAAAGAAAGTAAAAAAATTATTGTATTGAACAATGACTACCATATGATACCCAGGATATCTAAGTTTGATTTCGATAGACTGAGGAATAAGTATATCAATACAAAATTCAATAAACTTAAAAAATCATCAACAAAAAATTCAAATAACCTAAGCCTGAGTGACTATAGTGTATCCACAAGTTTACCTGCCCCATTAGACAAGGGCAGACTGCGACTTAATAACGAGACAGCTAAACTTGATTCATTAATTCATAAAGAAAAAATATCGAATATTCTACTATCCATTCCTAATAGTACTTACGGTTGCAAAATATCTTTTAACCTTGAAATTGAGCTTCCAAAGGCTGTATACATTAACACAGATTTAGACAAGTGCTATAGAAGGCACAAACTTGGGAATAGAATAAGCATGCCGCGAAGTAAAAATACTTTAGAGTTGTTTAAAGTATGTACAGAAAATAGAGCAGGAAAAACATTTGAAAATTATGAAGTCGAGATTGAATTGTGTTCAAAGAATATAGCAACTCTAATTAAACAGGAAAACAATAAAGATCTAGAGAAGGAAATTCGAAAATTCTCGAACGACTTTCTAGAGATTAAGAACACCTGTAAACTCAAGTCAAAAAAATAGCGGATACTTACAAATATTTGCCATTGGGGCCTGATACTAGATTTATTTTGCCTTAGCATATTATGTTCTATAAATTATTACATACTAATACCATAGCATCCCTCTAGACCAATGGGGTTTCTTTCTGACCAATAGCTGGGTCACTTGATGGACAAATAGTTGCAGGTGTGTCTTGATTATCTTCTTCGCCTTCGATTCCATTATTTATGAACGAGGTAAAAAGCTCATTTGTTATTTCGGAGCTTGGACTACCATCATGATAGCTAAACATCATAGAAGGTGATGACGGTATAGTCTTTCTCTTCTTTGACATTCTTTTATCCTCATCAGCCTCATCTTGATCTTCTTCTTGAATGGTCGATATACTTCTTCTAGTTGTCGACACCTTTCTAATCGTACTTTGCTCGATAGGTGTGGAGTTCATAGCAGCCGCTGAAGTTGTGTTGGCATTCATATTATCATCGTCATCATCATCATCGTCAACCTCAATATTCAAAACCATCTTATTCTTGTCCTTTTTATCCACGTCTGTACTGTTTCTGTTAAGATTCGTAATAGCTGAACCAGACATGTTATCAATAGGAGAGGTTTTGTCAATATCAGTTTGGGCATAAGCACTAGATTTGCTCCTGTAACCATCACTATTAATGTTTACATCATCCATCCTGGTTCCAGCACTGATCTCGTCATCATCATCATTCTCAATATTAACGGTATTACAGGTGTTTGCATCCTGTGGTGTAGAGTTAAACCCTTTACTGTTTTGTAAATTCAAGTGGGCATTTTGATATTCAAATGCGTCATAAGTATTTAACCAATTCATATCACCCTTCATCGTCATATTATCAAAGGCAATCATATCCAGTTCACTACTGATATCATAATTATCACTATCAGAATGTGGAGGTATGTTTTCCTTGTCATTTATATCATCATTAATTTTATTATTAATAAACAAGTCAGCTTGTGGAGTTGTTTCACCCAATAAATTAGGATACGGAAGATTAAAGTCTTGATTAATACTTAGACTTGGCTTCCGGAACTCGGTAGTCTTTGCTTTTGCCTTTTTTACGCTTTTATTCTGAGACTGGTTATCCTTTTCAGTGGTCTTCTTTGAATTCGAGGAACTTTTCTTTGTTACGTTCTTGCTGCCACTATTGCCCTTCTTCTTGGAAAGCATAAAATCGAACCGTTTACTCACTTTATCATCATCAGTAGGTTTGCTTTCATGTTCAGCTACCGAGTTGGACACAGTAGTTGTATTTGAGCTATTGTCAAGTTGTCTATCCGCCATGTATATTTTGTGAGCAATAGAGTTTTTCAAATAGGAGTTATTTGATCCGCCAGGTTTCAAATTCCATATTGGCAAGGACTGTGTTCTTTTGGCCTTTGGAGCTGGCATGGGGTTTGTTTGTCTTCTGTTAGTGTTTACATTAGCGGCACCCAAGGGTGGTGCATTCATCTGTTGTACATGTTTCGTTACTACTCTGCCTTTGTTTCTATTAATGACTTGTTTTGGTTGATTCACAATAGGTGTGGTCTCTACCACCTTCGGTTGTGGTAAGGATGGCTCCTTTGTCACTCTTCGTACCTTGACTTCATTATCTGGCTTCAAAGACGCTGTGTTGTATATCTTGGTAAATCTCAGTTTCACTTCAAGTGTTTCCTGGGGTGTGCTCGACACCTTTTTGGACATCCCGCTGTAAGACCTCCTCAACAGTGCCGACAGGTTTGAACACACTCTGCCCGTGACCACGAAGTCCTCGTCCAAGTCCTCGTCCGCGTCATTGCCCGCCAGCTCTTTCCTATCAGAGTCTACTGTCTTCCTTATATGCGACAGCAAGCCCAGACTCACCAGCGGCTCGTCCGTCTCGCATATATCTCTGTAGTACAAGTTATAGTCCTGTCCGCACCCGGAGTCCAGAGCGCTGAGCACTTCCGGGGAGTTATTGTAGATTTCCTGCAAGACGCTCGATATGTGCACAGCGCCAACTCTCAGCATAGCCATCCCATCGCCCTCCGTGACCATCCTGCCCACGGGAACCGCATTCGGGTCTGGTATATTCAGCACTTTCACCAGGTGCGGTGTCTTGGACCTCGCCAGGTAGCTGCCAGCAGCCCCGTTGTCCAAGGAGTACAGTATCTTCAGTGTCATCCTAGTATCCGCCGACATCATGTAATTGATTCGCTGCTCTTCGGTTATGTCCATACCACAGCTTCCTCCAGTGCAATTGACCAGCGTTGTTTATTTATATAAGATGGCAACGGTGATGCGCAATACTACACAACTTACGTGTCAAGGGCTTCCATGGCTTCCATGGCTTCCCTCCCCATCGCCAAGTTTCGCGTCCCGAATGCCAAATTTCACGCGTCTCGGACAAATAAGTAAATAAACCTGAAATTCCTCATGTAGACATAGCTGTATTATAGCTGTCGCTACAGACCTAGAGCATAGCAAGAGTCGCACAGTAGCAGATACACCTTGTAAAAATGCATTTCTATCAATTATGCATTTGTTGAGGGAGACACGCCCAGGGACACGCCCAGGGAGAGACGCCCAGCACTGCTTGCAGAGAGATGACTGCCAGCTGGGTACTTCAAACAAAAGCCCTAAAATCACATGACCTCCAACTTAAAACACACCAATTTCCGTACATAATTATAACACATCAAAATATACTTATCAACGAAACAACCACATGACTCTTACACGTATAAAGACACACACGTGACATACGTACATAAACACAAACCACATGACATGCATACGTATATGACGAGTGAAAATTTTTTTAAATTTTTTTTTTTCAAAAATTTTCATGAAAAGCTTCAAAGTGTAAAGTGCGATGAGCTTGTGTGGAAGCGATGAGGGAAAAGGTGTTGCGCGATGAGCTTGGGTCCACAAAGCTCAAAGATGACTTTTGACTAGCGTCGTGCGTGTGATTCTAGCGATCCTTATACAACTAGTAACATATTATATTATGACTACACTTACAATACTCATAACTTCCAGAAAAGAGTTAAAAAGGACCATAGAACCATGCCTCCAAAGAAGTTTGCTAAGAGCTTGGATGATTTCCTGGGCGAACAGCCACAGGATCCTAACCTAGTGCCTTCGCCATTCGGTGGGTACTTCCAGCAGAAGCAATCGAACTACCAGAAACAGAGGACTTACAACAAGAACCCCAACGTGCAGAAGTGGAACCAGAACAGCAATTACAACTACAATGCGCAACCTTACAACAACAACCAGAACAACTATAACAACTACAACAACTATAACAACTACAATCAGTCTCAAGGGTTCGATGCCAATGGTATTCCAATCAATGCGTACAAGTACCAGCAGTCTGCGGTGACTCCAAACCAGAGTAACGGCCCTACACCATCTGCGTCTGCTGTGTCTCTGACGTCGCTGACCAATAAACTAAACGAACTGGATGTGTCTCCAATCTCTGGCCACATCAACAAGCTCATGGAGGCTCAGAACATTACTGAGTGCAAGGCACAGGTTGCTGCCATAGCTGACGAGTTCAAAAACACCAGCGCTAAGTCGATCAAGGACTGGAAGTTCACCGACGTCCTGTCCAAGCTGACCAAGAGCAAGAGCAACCCGCTGATCAGAGAATCGACGATGCTGCTGATCACCGCATTGGCTAACGTGTTTGCCAATAACAGCCCTCAGGAGGCTTACTTGCTGCCTTTCTTCGAGTTCTCTCTAGATATGATGGCTGACAAAGAGACTACCGTCAAGCGTGCTGCACAGCACTCTCTGGATGCGCTAATGAACGCTTTCCCTGTCGACGCTCTGACCTCCAATGTCCTGCCAGTGATTCTGGAATACTTGGCCTCCGGTGCCAAGTGGCAATCTAAGCTGGGTGCCCTGGGTGTCATCGACAGAATCAGAGAGGACTCTCCAAACGATCTCTTGGAACTGACTTTCAAGTCCACAGTACCAATCCTAACAGACGTCGCTACTGATTTCAAGCCAGAGCTCGCCAAGCAAGGCCACAAGACATTGCTAGACTACGTCTCCATCCTTGACAACTTGGATCTGGCCCCACGTTACGAACTTATCGTCAACACTCTACAGGATCCAAACAAGGTCCCTCAGTCCGTCAAGGCTTTGTCCAGTGTCACATTCGTGGCTGAAGTCACCGAGCCCGCTTTGGCTCTACTGGTTCCTATCCTGAACAGATCGTTGAATCTTTCTTCTTCATCCCAAGAGCAATTGAGACAGACAGTCATCGTCATCGAAAACTTGACTAGATTGGTCAACAACTACATCGAAATCGAAAGCTACATTCCTCAATTGCTACCGGGCGTCCAAAAAGTTGTCGACACAGCTTCTTTACCAGAAGTTCGTGAACTTGCTGAGAAGGCTCTAAAGGTCCTAAAGGGTGACGATAGCACCTCTAGCCACAACAAGGATTCCTTCCAAGGTAGAATTACCGAGGAGGAAGGTAAGCAGTATGTCTCGGACGCCATCAAGAAGGCAAACATTACTGATGAGACCAAATCTTCCTTCATTCAAGACGAAGACGTCGTCGAATACCTTGGTAAGATCCTCACCGTTGACACAAATGTTAATGACTGGAAGAGACTGGAAGAACTGTTTACTGGTGTCTTTGGTGCTGATAACGAAGCCGTCGTCAATACTGAAATTATCGACAGAATGAGAGCTCTATTCCACCAAGAGAAGGTCAAACACGATGAAGATGAAGGTATCGAAATTGTAAACACTGACTTCTCTCTTGCTTACGGTTCAAGAATGTTACTGAATAAGACTAATTTGAGATTGATCAAAGGTCACCGTTACGGTTTGTGTGGTAGAAACGGTGCTGGTAAATCTACTTTGATGAGATCTATTGCTAACGGTCAACTAGATGGTTTCCCAGACAAGGATACCTTGAAAACTTGTTTTGTTGAACATAAATTGCAAGGTGAAGAGGGTGACTTGGATTTGGTTTCCTTCATTGCTTTAGATGAACAACTACAGACCACCTCCCGTGATGATATTGCCAATGCCTTGGCCTCTGTCGGTTTTGATGAAACCCGTAGAGCTCAAACAGTTGGATCTCTATCCGGTGGTTGGAAGATGAAATTGGAACTTGCAAGAGCTATGCTGCAAAAGGCCGATATCTTGCTACTGGACGAACCTACTAACCATTTAGATGTTGCCAATGTCAAGTGGCTGGAAGAATACTTGTTAGAGCACACAAACATTACCTCATTAATTGTGTCGCACGACTCTGGTTTCTTAGATGCTGTCTGTACTGATATCATCCACTATGAAAACAAGAAACTGATTTACTACAAGGGTAACTTGGCCAAGTTCGTTGAACAAAAGCCTGAAGCCAAGGCATATTATACTTTGTCCGATACTAATGCTCAAATGCGTTTCCCACCACCTGGTATCCTAACAGGTGTCAAGTCTAACACTAGAGCTGTTGCTAAGGTGACTGATGTTACCTTCACTTACCCAGGAGCTTCTACACCTTCCTTGAGCCATGTTTCATGTGCTCTATCACTATCTTCAAGAGTCGCTGTCTTAGGTCCAAATGGTGCTGGTAAGTCTACGCTTATCAAACTATTGACTGGTGAATTGGTTCCTCAAGAAGGTAAAGTTGAAAAACATCCAAACTTGCGTATTGGTTACATTGCCCAACACGCCCTACAACATGTTAATGAGCATAAGGAAAAGACAGCAAACCAATATTTGCAATGGCGTTATCAATTTGGTGACGATCGTGAAGTTCTTTTGAAGGAATCGAGAAAGATCTCCGATGAGGAAAAGGAGATGATGACTAAGGAAATTGATGTCGATGATGGTAGAGGTAAGCGTGCAATCGAAGCCATTGTAGGTAGACAAAAGCTAAAGAAGTCCTTCCAATACGAAATCAAATGGAAATGGTGGAAACCAAAGTACAATTCTTGGGTTCCTCGTGATGTATTGATTGAACACGGTTTTGAAAAGCTTGTTCAAAAGTTTGATGATCATGAAGCTTCCAGAGAAGGTCTAGGTTACCGTGAATTGGTTCCATCTGTTATTACCAAACATTTTGAAGATGTTGGTCTAGATGCAGAAATCGCTAATCATACCCCATTAGGATCTCTGTCTGGTGGTCAATTGGTTAAAGTTGTCATCGCTGGTGCCATGTGGAATAACCCTCATTTACTAGTCCTAGATGAACCTACCAATTATTTGGATAGAGACTCTTTAGGTGCACTGGCAATTGCTATCAGAGACTGGAGCGGTGGTGTCGTTATGATTTCCCACAACAATGAATTTGTTGGTGCGCTATGTCCTGAACAATGGATTGTCGAAAATGGTACCATGGTTCAAAAAGGTGTCAAGGATGTTGACCAGTCAAGATTTGAAGATGGTGGTAACGCCAATGCCGTTGGTTTGAAGCCATCTTCTTCTGTTACTGATGATGACTCCCCAGCTAATATCAAGGTTAAACAAAGAAAGAAGAGATTAACAAGAAACGAGAAGAAAGCACAAGCTGAACGTCGTCGTTTGCGTTACATCGAGTGGCTATCATCTCCAAAGGGTACTCCAAAGCCAGTCGACACTGACGATGAAGAAGAGGATTAATCACAATTATAGATTTCATTTTTGTACATTATTCTATACAGGCTATACATTTTTACATTATTGTATTTAATTTTTTAATTAATTTGGGTATTGTTCTTTCTAGTATACATTTACTATGAATATAAAACTGCTCAACAGGGCGTAGTTCTCAAACAGATAGCACTATCTAAAATGAATAATGTCCAAAAGTTAGATAGGATCCTCTAAATCCTATTACCATTAGAGAATTTTGATTCTTGCTCTTCAGATATCTCTTCTCCGTTAAGGATGCCTATAATCTTATCTTTTAGTCCTCGCAGATATTCATCATCTTTCTTCTCCCCCAAAATGCTAACAGTGTTGAAACCCATTCCAAAATGTGGATATGAACCCAACTTAATTTCATTCGAATGTACAGTTGCTTCCTCCTGGAAATTCCTCAAATGACGTGAAAGCTCCGATTCTGACAGCTTAGTTTTAACAAAATATCTTTTATATTCTCTTTTGTCATCGTCCAGTTTGTAAATACATTCTAATGTTGGCAAGAATTCCATCAACATTCGGCTAAACAATTGCGGGATACCTGGGAATATGTAAACTTGCTGATTGATAGAACATATCGGCACCCAAAGGTCATCGGCCACATAATATTTCTTGACGTCTGGTCCTGAAGGTAACGTTGCCATTCTATAGTAATCCTTTAATGATTCCGGGTCAAGGCGACTCTCAGGATTGGATTTCATTGCCATTCTCTTCTTAGTTTCCTCATCTATTCTGCATTGTAAATTAAAACACTTAGCTATAGACTCATAAGTAATATCATCATGAGTTGGACCAATACCACCAGTTGTTACTATAAATTGGTACCTCTTCGATAGTTCTTTTATTGTGCGCACAATCTGATCTTCATCATCTCCAATGGTTACAATACTGTTCAATTGGATACCTTGATCATAACAGAATTTGGCAAAAAATGAAGAATTCTTGTCTATAACCTTGCCATTCAGGATTTCATCCCCGATTATCACACAAGCTGCACTAATCTTTCCCATCTGACTTCTATACCTCTTTGCTATCAATGGTCTTAACCCAATACCGACACTTCTTAGCATCTAATACCCTCAAAATTTAAATATATTTAACATTTCAATCCAAGAGTAATTATAAAATTACAAGCAATGCAAGATGTTTTTGAATATGAGCTGTATCAAATATCCTATACTTGCATTAAAGCCCATCCCTATCGGATGGATTTGGATCATCGAGAAAAATTCTGGGTCGATGAGCACATTTTAAGGAAAGTGTCACTAACGAAGAGCTCATCTCATCGATTATACATTTGATTGCTATGCAACAACGATTGCTATGATGCAGAAAATATTATAAAACTAATAAAAAATAGAATTTACATAAGACTGGAATATGGTAAATAAAATGGGGGAGGATAAGTATTATTCTATAAATGCCGCAGTAGAGAAAATTTAGGAGTCAAGATATCTCGCATAAAGAGAACATATTACCACTTTTAATGCAACTTACCATAAACAACAGTTACAATTATTCGTATTGACAACATCATGAAAAGTAGAATCAAATTGCCTTTCATTATCCTTTAAAATATGGACCTGAGAAGATCTAGTTCACCCTTCTTTCTCGACATTGTACCACATGTTTGTCAGCCTATCAGCTGGTACATGATTCATATTTTCATGGAGGAAATTCAGTAGCATTACTCTTCATCAGATTCTTCATCACTTTCGGCATTTTCTAACCAGGTGATAAATGGCTTAGCAGCTCTACGGACCTTCTTGGAAACATCCTTTGGAACAAACTTCTTTGAACTCTTTGTACCAAATCTCATGATTTCTTCCTCAGAAACGACGTCTTCATTATATATTTGCACTAGAATCTTGGGTAGTGTTGGAATCAATTCCTTATGTTCTAGACCCAAAAATCTCTCGATACCACCCAAGAAGTTCTTCTCGTAATCGGCGTTAACGAATACCTTGGTAAAGAAAGCACTGTGCTCAGAGATTTCATTAACGATATCCTCGGTGAAGATACATTGAGCCAAGACGCAGGCAATCTTTGGATCGCTCAGGACATCTAGCTCAACAGCCTTCTTATACAATTCAACATCGGATGGTAGGTTAGACTTGTCCTCACCAGCTTCGTTGATGATCCATTCACCGTACTCTTCAAGCTTCGTTAGCTCAGTGTCAACAGCACCGTTGGCGACTTGCAGTTCCTTGGCACGGGCTCTGATGGCCTCTTCAGACATGTCGACGGCCCACTCATCATCCTTGACCTCAATTTGCTCCAGTTCGGAAGCCGCAGCGTTAATCTCTCTGGCCAAGGCATCGTCGTCATCGTCACCAGCATTGCCTTCACCATCTTCATCACCACCTTGGGACTTACCTTGGGCGATATCACTAATGGAAACACCACCACCACGGACGTTGGCAGAAGCGGTGGCGGACTTCTTATTCTTCTTAGAACCTGCTAAGGTGTTTGGAGGATTCTTTAGGATGAAAGATGAAAGCTTGTGTCTCAATTCCATTGGAGTTCTCTTACCACAGGCTTTACAGTCTCTGACCAAGTCGTCATTCTTGGTGATGATGATCTCGGTTTCCGGGTTCTTACAACTGCCACACAGAACGAACTTGTTGATGAAACCATCTAGCACATCTTGCAACTTAGCTGGCTCGTGAACACCGTTCACCAGGTATCTCTCGGTCTCAACATTACCAGAAGTCTGCGCACCAAGCTCAAAACCAAAGTATTTCAACAGGTATTGAGGAGGTCTGTTCAACGCACGCGCAACATCGGAAAGGTTCAAAACAGCAGTCTTGATACCATTACCTCTACCTTCAACCTTGGCCTGGATAGGAGGCATTTTGTAACGGTAGAAAGGATCATGATTGTCTCTGCAAATATTAATCGACATGGCGGAATTATTCTTTTTTTTTTGGTTCGATGCTAACTGCTATTAACTGCTGTCGATCTTGCTCTATACACAAGGCTGCTCTTAAGTATTGTAAAAGGACCTCCAGAATTACCCACTAATATGCCAGCTTCAACCACTATAATATGCGTTTATTCAAAGTTTTTTGGCAGAAATTTCAGTTTTTTTGCAAGAAAAATTTTTTTTCACCGAAAACTCACTTCTCTGCGGAGGAATCTCTGTGCTTTGTGAATTCCATCACATGACCCATACTAACTTCTCATATAAGAAGTTAGCATATTGCGATGAGCTACTGATTGTAGGTGTATTCCCTCGGGGGTTGAAGCAAGGGTGACAGTAGCTAGACAAGATGCTGGTAGATCTGAATGTATGCTGGCCTCAGAAGGATTTCAAGACGCCGATCAGTGCGCAGGATGAGGCGAATGTGAGGGCTACGCTAATGACGTTGAAGACACTCGGGTATACGCATGTGGCTCTGAACTTCACTGTCAGTCAGACGGAGAAGTTCCCTAACGATGCGCGGGAGCTGAACCCGATGGATATCAATGTGCGGTTCAAGAAGCTGATGGAGGCCACTGGCCTCAAGATATACTCGCGTATAACGCTGGTCATTGACGATCCCTCGAAGGGACAGAGCCTGGCGAAGGTATCACAGGCGTACGATATAGTCGCGGCGCTGCCTATCAGCGAGAAAGGTCTCACTTTGGCTACTACGAACCTGGACATCGACCTGCTCACATTCGAATATTCGCAGCGGCTACCGATGATGCTTAAGCACAAGACTATATGCAGTTGTGTGAACCGTGGTGTGAAAGTGGAAATTGCATACGGTGCTGCATTGAGGGAGTCATTTGTGAGGAAACAGTTTGTCTCCAATGCCAGAAGTGTGATCAGAAGCTCGAGAGGTAGAGGTATAATAATCAGCAGCGGGGCCGCGTCGCCTTCAGAGTGTCGAAACGTGCTAGGTGCAAGCAGCATAATTAGCTTTCTGGGACTGAAGAGCGATAGTTGCTCTAGAGCCATGGGCGAAGTTCCCTCGCTGGTTTTACTGAACGGTAGACTAAGAAACAAAAGTTACAAGCAGACGGTAGCGGTTGGCACCGCCTCGAACGGATCAAACGTAGTTGAATCCAAGCTAGAAGACGATAGCCGAAATATCAAGATTGTTGCTAGAGATATATCTGCAACCGCCGAGCCCGATCAAGGTCCTGAAAGAAAGAAAAGAAAAATATAAATATATATATGTATCACCCGCCCAATTATTAAGAGATGACTATAGAACATTTATTTAATATCTTCATTTGCGATGGCCCCGGCATTGCGATGCCTAGACATCGTAGGCAATTCGATTTCTAGTACATACCACTTCAGACTGTAGTAGCAGTTCCTACTAGAGACACCAGCAGTCATACCCAGGATATAAATTACCATACTGTACACTAGCTATTGCAACTTGCCCTATGGCATTCACAGGCTTAATATGACTTTTGGATGTATGAACAGATACGTACTTCAGCATATACCACATATGTTTGTACTGGTCTTTCTGACCAATGCCAGATATCTACAGAGACGAAGCCCGACCCGACGAGATGCTGATGTGTCCATTGCATGTAAAAGGATGGTATTGTGTGTAATTTTGTCTTCTATTGTGCTTCCATTCCTTAGATGGCTAATAGATGTTGAGCCTCTCGATCACCTTCGAGAACTCTGGGACACTGTGAATTAATAGTAGGCACTGCCTCCTAAGTAAAAAACAGGCCAGCTCACACACATATGTATTTATACCATGCCTCAATACTGTTCATGGCAGCGTTTAAACGACACATTTCACTCTGACACGTAGACCAAAGCAATTGCATACTTGAAACTACCGACCCATGCTTCATCCAATAGGCTCTTCTTACACTTGGGATGTCCATGCGTCAGCATAGCTTTTGGCCATACCTTAACTCGCACTATATCCACCGCATGGCTCCATTACTGCTCCATTAATGCTGGAGGAAGCTAGAGGGAACTGCACAGATGGGCGGGAAGGCACTACGGTACATCTGTTTCTGAGATGGGAGGACATGGTGTGAAGCCGGTAAGCGAAGCCGGTAAGCGAAGCCGGGTGCTTAGCATGATGTGTACTGTGCAGAACATTGCAGTAGAGAGCTGCATCGTAGTTTTGATTTGTGTAATGAACAGCACGAACCTACGTTCTGCGCAGGAAATAGTGGGATTTATTGGAAGGCAAAGTGTGGAAGTGGATGACTTCCAGAAAAGGGACTGCAGATCCCCGCAGAGACCACAGAACACACAGTAGAGAGGTAATTTTATAGTTTCTCGGCCTTTTCCTAAGGATTACTGCGGGGGGGGGGGAGCTGTCAAGGTAAATCAGAAAATCAAAGGATATGAATGATGGCCGAAAAGGGTAATGCCTTCCTTAATCAGTACATATACATAAATTCTCGTAGATCAGGGTTGCTTACAAGATAATAGCCACAGAAGAGGCAAGGAACCTTAGAAGACACGTATATAGACAATTGTTAATAAACTTAAGCCAAGGGTTCTTATCGGTATTTATTACAATTATTCCGGACTGGGACAGAATTTATATAATGTAGAACGCATAGACAAACCACATTTGTAATGAATTCATGGCACTGCAACATGCTTCTCTAGAACTACAGACAAAAACTAGTGAAACCACAAGTATCAGGTAGAAAAAAAAAAGCCATTGAGATTCTTATACTGGTATGGGGGAAACTATGGCCAAACATTCTAAAATCATTACTTTACCTAAATAGGAGACATAATTGATCGTTGTAGGCTATACATTGTCTCCGCACCTGGCCATTTAATATCTGAAGAGTAGTTAGCATGCTTCAGGTTACTCAAATAGTCTTGATGATGTGTCAGTATATCTGTTGAGACAGAGATAGGGAGTAATCAGGATCTTCACCAGAATTGCTAGAAAAGAAAAGGGTTAGTAATTTGGAGCAGCACGTATGCCGATCATTCTCACGATAATTTGTACGACATATAACTTGAGTAGACTCGACACTGTGATTTAAAAAGGATGTTTTACCAAATCAAGGAACCCTTTCCTTTTGCCTACTTAGATAGTCAGGTCTTGCAGAATGCAACCAATTTATATTGAAATTACCAATGAGCAATTCATTAATACTCCTTAGGATTTTCACCTCTGCGAGTCTTTTACAGCAACCTCTAATTTGCTTAAATAAGGACAACACATTAAATAATGTTTTTTCTTCTTCTTTCACTACACAAAACTAACTGATAATAGTCTAGAAAAAAAATATATGTATCAACTCACTAGTTTTTATAGCACCTTCAAGTATTTTCGCAGCAAATACTACAGTAAAAACCATACGGCTTACTGTAATCGCACTGATATTCTTAGTACTATGCCAATTCTATGGCAAACTAGCAAGGTTCGAGGAGAAGAAATTTGAGACTCTCTCCAAGATGTCCTGCCAAACTGTCAGAAACTGCAAAAGTACCTGTATCGCCCATTCAATTGGCATCTTTTTATTACAACAGAATGCTCCTTAAATCTCAGTCCAAGAAAAAAAATTCTCTTATAAATACCACCAAATCCTTCAATTCAGCCATTCCAATTATTATGGGTATTTTCTACAGTACTAAATTTTGTTCAGACTACTCTTTTCTAATTCTGATTTAACTATTTCTCAGATAGTTTTGGAAAAAGCATTATTTGCATTGTGTTCATAGAGGTCAATCGCTGTAATAAGCGCAGATATTTGTGTTAAAAAAAGTACATGTAACAGAGAAGCAACAAAACAATATTAAAAAAATAACTTCATTAAAGTCTCAATCTATGGATAATACCAAACCTGCCACAGGGAGGAAAAGCCTCCCAAAAATGAACTCAATATGGATTGATGAAGACCAAGAGGAAAAATTATACAACATCCAAGCGCAAGTTATGCTTAATGATGATAACTCTAATGATGATTTGCAAAATATTATGTTTTTAAACAGCAAGACTCCACTATTGAATAACAAAAAAAATATTGAATTACCGCCATTAGATGAAAACCAAGGTAAGACAGGAAAAACTCCTAAAAATGCAAAAGTTAACCAAAAGACAAAAGGAAACAGTCAAGAGGCTAGAATCTCTACTATGAAATTACTGAAATTATTTGGTTCTCGTAAAGAAACAAAGCCGTTAACTATATCAACGCCTTTTGATTTCCAACATATTTCCCATGCAAACGGATTTTCTTCCGCTGCTGAGGCCCGTGAAGTTGAAAGGCATGAGCTGAAAAGAGAAACACTGCAAACTCCTAGAGCATCCATTGATCTAACCCAAGTAGCTCTACAATCACCAGTTCGTCTATCCACCAAACCTAATTATCATCACTCTTCTTCGTCAAGAAGCTCCTCGAAGTTCAGTGAATCCCCTTCCGGCTCAAGTGGTATCATGTCCAACTTCACAGTTGATACATCTGTGGATGAAGTTTCAGTGGAATTATTGACTACAGAAAATAAAGATGATGATAGCGTCTATTTAAATGACTTGAAAAATTATAATTTCCCCTCTATTATTAGTCAGTCATTAGATAATATGCAATCCAATTCAAGCAAGGAAAACTCAACAAGCAAATTAACTTCTGAGGACCCTTCACCAACCGATATTGCTCCTTCAATTGGTAAAAAGCAAAGAATATCAGTGGATGATATTTTGAGATTCTACTCTGGGAATTCCAATTCTAGGTCAAGTACTCAAGCATCTATACCAATTAAGGGTGTGTAGTCGCACTTATTATCTGACATATTGTGAAATTATACTAACCTAACATACTTTCTTCTCAGTCCAGGCTTTTGTCATAAGCTTAGTTTTTTTATTGTTCTTTCTGCCAAGGATAAACTCAAAAGTCTTCCTATTGTTTTCTAGATTTGCTTCTGAATAACTGAGCAAATGTACTTATTTTTGTGACAATTCTTTAACTCCCACGATACCCTTCTTAAATAGTTCTATGTATTTCCACTTATAAATAATATAAGTAGAAAAATCAATTATCTTTGTCTATATTTCACTTACAACTCACGCTCTTATCTGAGCTATAGTAGCTATTCTAACAACTTCTAAGGAAGGGGATGACAAAAACTTAACATTTAAGGTGAGTGTACACAACGCTAAAATTGTTGCCAATGCTATTATCATTGATGGAAGCGTTGCAAAACTTGTGAAATAAGCTCCAAAACAAAATTAAGCAATACCTCAAAATTAATATCGCAAGCAAATCATGAAATGCCCGAGATATTCAATTCTCATTTATTATGGCATTTATACTATTTTTGCAATTCAGGAGTTTCACAATTATGGGTAGTGTACCTTTAAAATTAGATTGAGCATTCCTTAGTGTCTGCGGCGTTGAGAGGCCGCCACCAAACATAAGTATCGGATCATAATCTCTAGTTCTATTAGTCTCTTCAGTAATTTCGGCATCTGCAATCTTTTTGGTTTGTTTTCGATTCCTTAATTGCTCTGCTTCTTTATCTTTAACCTTTTCTGCAGGTACATTGACAGGCTTGGGCTTGGCTACTATATCAACCTTGCCAGATACCATGACCTCAGCCATTACCTGGCCCACGTAGCCATCATCCCAATAATCTTTGCCGTATTTACCCCTGAGGGCATCCTTGTTATGGTAGTTAGCTCGACTTATGTTATTAAACCCATCGTGCATTGATTTACTCAATTGCTCTAGCAACGCATCATAATCCGCTAGCAATTGCAGCAGCTGTATCATGTCATGATCCTTCATTACTTGTAATGCTTTTAATTTATATCAGAGTTTATCATCTGAGTATAATAGCTCCCAGCTTGCACTTACCAGTGCCAAACAATAGCCTCTCTATAGACAAGCTTTTTCTATTTAGAAGTGGGAAAATATCGAATCCACTATACTAGGGTACACGATTTGAAGGTATGTATAAGATTTCTTTAAACAAGTAACTCTCGAAATTGAACATATTTACTTGATATTTCTGATCTGTACTGAATATTATATGGTAGTTGCCTGTATGATACTATCTAGCTATATATTTACATGACATAATAAGTATCCACTAATTGGCGACACTACTTGTTCCGTTGTTCAGCTCTCCATTTGGCAACAGTTGCCTTCCTATTCCTTTCACCACCAAAGAAGGACTTCTTACCTTTCTTCATCTCCTTCACAGGCTCACCGTTCCTGAACTTCTGAGCCTGGTGTAGTATATACCTCCTCTGCTGGACCGACACACCTTTTGACTTCAAAGTCTTGGAGTCCCACTCAAACAAGTTCTCCCACTTGTTCTCAAATGTCTCAGTCAGTTCTGAACAATCTCTGCCTATAGTCTTGAGAAACGCCTCTACGTCAGGTATACTTTGTGATGGTGCTGGCACTTTAAGTGTACGCCTTGCACTCATCTGCACCACCCGTGGAACGGCTCTCACACACCCAAATATACTCAACATCGTTGACTTATTGTGCTAACTTGTGCCTTAGCTTAGCAACTAGTCATACAATGGATTGCCTTTATGTTAATCCTTCAATTGTAGTAATTTTTCAGTTTTAGAAGTGGATTCGGGTCTGTTGGCCTCTGAACGTTAAAAGACGAGAAAAGTCAGGAATAATAGTATTGAAAGCCATTGGCAATGTCGGGGCAGTCGACAACTTACTAGTGTCAGTTCTATATTGCGTTAATAACAAATAAGCTTGCAATCATGGATACCCCACTGGATGAGCTGCAATGGAAGTCGCCCGAGTGGATTCAGGCGTTTGGGCTGAGGACGGACAATGTGCTGGACTATTTTGCAGAGTCGCCTTTCTTTGACAAGACTGCAAATAACCATGTGATTAAGATGCAGAGGCAGTTCTCGCAACTACCCAACAATGGTGCTGCCGCTGGCTCCATGAACCCCGAGACTATGCGAGATGCGCACAGTGAGGACATGGGCCAGGAGCAAGAATTCTCGTATGTGGACCCCATAAGGAGGGCCATATTAGAGAAGTATGTGGTACATGCTTTTCTGGAGAGGGAGCTGATGAAAGTTCGTGGCATAGAGTATGTGCTGGCCAATGTACGAGAGCCTGATTTTTGGGTAATAAAGAAGCAGAGGAGGACATCCCCGACAGCGATAGAGCCCTTGCAAACATACTACATAGTAGGTGCGAACGTCTACCAATCCCCAACGGTGTTCAAGATAGTACAAAGTCGTCTGTTAGCTTGTAGTTCCCATCTATCTGCTACTCTAGCAGAGCTGAATAACTTGGTTGAGTTTAAGCCTTCTCAAGGTGTACAGTATAAGAATATATTGGACATGCCAGTGACCACGAGGAAGACAGGCAATACCGCGAACGTCGGAAGTGTCCCTGGAACAATAAGTGCAAGTCTAAATATGCCAATGGTCAACACAGGAAGATTAAACAGTGCTGGCGCGGCTACTATCGGAACATCCGGAGTTCCAAACAGTGCAGGCATGACAGGAGCTAACACTATGGCTACAGGACAAACCGGTGCTACTTCCAGATTTGAGAATGGCTCGTCAAGATCATCAACAGATGCAATTTCCACAGACACACTCGATAAATTACTAATAACCAGTATGAAATCAACACCAGAGTACATATGAAAAGAATTGAAGAAAAGATACAACCTTAAAACCTACTATCCAAGCGTATGTACTGTGAGGTTTGGATAAAGTATAAATATTACAAAAACCTCTGTAACATCTATAAGACCGTAAGTAACATCACATATAACGTAAACTAAACGTGATGGAAGAAACAAAGAAATGAAATAAAACATCGAAATGCTTACAATAACGATATAAATGGATGACAAGAATAGCAAATACGAACGGTTGTTGGACAAGCAGTGGCTTCTGTGCCTATATCAATAGTAACAGGGTAGTACAAATACACTCTTCGAGGTTCAAATACGACTTTTTCCCCGAAACTGATCGCGTTTCTCGGTGCCATTTTAACGTCCTATTCGCTTTTTTTTATTGGCAATTGCACAAAAATTATAATAAATTCTGTGCATTCGAGCTGATTGAGTCCCGTCTATTGCTTATTTGATCCGGTATAATACGCAATGTACCAGGCTGTGCTGACCAAGAAGGTAAAAAAGCCACCTGCCTGCCAGCAATGTAGGAGAAGAAAGATTGGCTGTGATCGTGGGAAACCTATATGTGGTAACTGCCTAAAGCAAGGAAAGACAGATTGTTTTTATCCCAAGGTCCCTGGTGGAGCTAGTGCTGACTATACGAGCCTGAATGGGCAAGTAGGGCAGTTGCCGACTGATTTCACTAAGGCGAAATTTACTGTCGACAAGTCAAGTAAATCGAAGCAATCGGGTTATAAAAATTCCATTTTACCTGGAGAAAATGGTTCTCATAGGCGGCTGGAGTTGGAGTTATCTACTGTGGAGAAACTCAGGGAGTATCAGACTGCTTTGCAATTATTCAATGCACATAATCCAGATTCGTTAGCGACATCTAGTTCCTATGATAATTATAAACTGGGAGCGTTCAGATCTTCAAATTATTTGAACTGGCATGAAGATTCTGCTGAATACGATATAATGACTACCACAATGACCCAAGAGGAAGTAATTGATAAAGAAATGGAATATTTGAAGGACAGACTTGCGGAATTGAAAAGCTATGCTTTAGACAGGCGATTAATTTCCACAAAAGACTCCGAATTAAATTCATCAAACTCCAAGAAACGGTCATTTGAAGAAGTAACTCAAGATGATAATATTTATGATGATGAAGATGGAGAATTTCTTTTGCGTCCCATATTTGATTACCAACTTCCACAGGCATCTGATACTCTTATAGTGAAGGAGGTATTCAATGCTTTGTATTCACCCTCCTTTTTGATGACACTTGATAATGTATTATTGCAATTTTTTGGTAATACTTTGGGTTCATTCAATGAAGAACAGATGGCTGAGTTTAAAAAGCTGAAGGTCGAAAAGAAGGCTGGATTGGATGTGGAAGCAGTATCACAATCATCACTTATAATACCATCATCTAATACTTTGAGAAATATTGGTGATTTTTACTTTGATGTGGCTATTCCTTCAAAGTATTTTGACCTACTCAATAAAAATGAATATGATACACTGATACCAAGCAGTCATAAGAGTGATAGTGCAATCTCTATCAATGGGCTTTCAATCGATGATATAGCAGCAGTAGGTATTCTGTCTATTATTGCGTTAATAGTATTTGAAGCCCTGCTATCGATGAATGACTTAAGTAGAAGTCAAAAATCATTGTTCGAACTACTCAAGCAGAATTACGAATCCTTGATTGCTAATCTATTCTTAGTTAAAAATGAATTAAATTTCAAGAACCATTCATTACAATCAATGCGGGTGTTGAAATTCTACATTTTTATGAAATTCTTTGATTCTATTTCAGTTTCTAGGAGTATCGTAAATGCTAACGATAATGATGAAGATATCTATCTTGCTCGGGCTCTTAGAATCAATAATTGCTCCAATTCATCCGAGAATGAAGAAAAAATACATATATGGAATATTTTATTGCGGTTATACCAGGATAGAAAGCTTAATAAAGGTACCATTCCAATATACTCACAAGATATTAACGATAATTCAACAAATGTTACTGATTCTCTTTTACTGAAGAACTTGCCATTCTATGATGCTGCTAGTAGTCTCGTAGACTATTTAATGATCAGAGATGCTAGGTTATCTTCGCTGGAGCTTGCTGAGAGAGTTAATAATGTCGAGAAAACAATAGCATCGAATAAGCTGGAATGTATAAACACTCCTTATTTTCTATTAAATGATTACAACTGTTGGCTGCTAGGTAAAACCAGTGTATTAAGCGTACAATATTTCCAGTTGTTAGGTATAGAAGCAGAGAGATTGTTATCGCCAGCACAGCATTTCAGTCAAATGCAATCAATAATCGAGCATGTGAAAGATGCATTGCTCCACTCTTTGTTTTACAATACTAGCGGCATTTCTGAAAACTTTATGTATCTCACTTTAAGCAAAGCACTGACCAGCGTAGAGTCTGCATGTTTAATTACGTTTGGAATATTACAAAGATGTAGATTGCAGCTCGATTCTTTTAATGACAATGAAGAGTACGGTGAGCCGGATAATCAAGAAGAGCTCAATGAAACCAAAGAGTTAGAAGAAACGAATAATCATAAGAAAGAAATTATCAGGAGAATAGTTGAAAAGCTTGAGGATGTTTTGAAGAAAGTGTACTGTTATTTGGTTGATTGGGCTACGAAATCAGAAGGCCTAAATCTAAAAGCTGCCAACTTGGCGAAAAAATTGAGGATATTCATCAAGTATTTCTTGCACACACCAAAAGAAAGCTTTACTCCAGATATTGACTGGAAGGAGTACCTAAGTGAGCGTGTTGGTGAAATAGATATCGAAGCATACCGTAAGCTTTACTATTTGTCAGAGAATTTATCAGAGAAATTAATGAATTCTGTGGTGTATGAGGGGAAATCGAAACAACTAATACACGAATCAGGTAAATTCAACGCTCCTCTTGTGGATGAATCAATACTACACGACTTTTTTGAAGCATTTTTCTGATAGTATCTCTCATTAATAGAATATTCTTTTCAATTCTGGTGTTATGGACTATAGTTCATCTAGGACTAACCCTTTTTTATAGAGTTTTTTTACATCTTTGTAATAGAATTGTAATACTAATAGCATGTACTTTGCACAATACCTACCTTGTATATTGCATTGCTCTCTAATTCTCGCTCTCTCCATCTCTCTCTATCTCTCTCTATCTCTTTATGCGATGAATTGTTGTCCAATCAGTTTACCTGCCCGCTTTTTCTCCGCGAGACAGCTTTTTCCAGACTGGAAAGGATATTTATACTGGGGAAAGAACCTAAAAGAAATGCCGATGATCCAACTCACAGATCATTTACAAGTACAAGGTTGATTTGGTTTAGAACAAAGAACTAGTATCAGATAGAAAATCTCATCTTTCAATTGAGTCAGGATCTAAATGAGTTGTGTGAAGAGGTCTTTTTGTAACGGATTGCAAAGAGCAGTCCAAATAAGACGACTAACAGGGTTGGCTAACTCAGATCTCACACCATTTCTGGCAGAGCAGAAGCAAGGTAGTGGTAGTGGACCGTTTGTTGAAATACCGTCAATTGAGAAAGTGCCTAGATCCAATGTTTTATTCAAACTGCCCAGGAACACCAATCTACACGGTGAGCTAAACTCGGTTGCAGTGCTAGACATAGCTGAATCGCCAGACTTGGCGCAAGGTCAAGACAAGGCGAAATTGAAGGTCATTGACCAAAACTGCAAGAGCATATCAAAGATATTCTCAAACACCAATGCGATGAATCTGCTTGTCAACACCACTGTGCCAACTACAAACATACGATTCTTCAAGATTGAGGACTACAAGAATGGCATACAAGTAAACGTCAAGTCTAATCCTAGCATTCTATGTTACACAGGTGAGATTCGAAGATCGCCAGTGCGTGAGCAAGGCAAGTTGAGATTGAGCAATATTGTGGGCCACGGATTGCTCGGGATCCGCAGCAGTGCGGGACCGATTACGCAAATTGCACTAGCTGCAGGCGAAGATGTCACAATCGGCACGAATTCTCTCATTACATTGGAAAGCACATGCCAAGTTGTGCCTGAAACTCAACTCGAACCCGCGGTCACCAGCATGAGAAATATCTATCAAAGCATTTCCGTTGCTATTAAAAGAAGTTACAGAAAGTACAGCAACAGATGGACCGAGGACAAAATAACCATTCGAGGACCAGGAAACTTGCTCATCCAACTGAAATAGCGTGCTCTACAAGAAAGAAAAGCACATGGTTCTAAATACCTAAATGGGGGGTGGTGGTTACAAGTACAACATACGTAATCCAATTGACACCTTGATTATTTTACACTCGATACTTCCAGCGTATGTGCGTGAATGGCACAATGACATAATAAATCACATTCAAAGTCACATTCCTGACGTTATAGCACCGATTGAGTCGGCACTATATCCGGTGCTATGCGTCCCACCCATACCCCACACACTATACCCTAGGCGGATCCATCTAAACAGAAACGCCATTACACCACACCGCGATTGTGCTGGCGCATTGTTGCCTCTATGCAGGCTTCCATCCCTCCTCCCCCACATACATTTCACACTCACAGAAAGCACTGCACAGTGCCATCCCATCTCACTTCTCTTCAAAGGGGCCCTAACCCCAGACGGCTATTGTGGTAGTCTAGAACACTTGACTCCCTCAACCATGGCTACCCCCCCCCCCTCCCCCCCCACTTCCACTGAACAGCTCGCACCAATGCGGGAAGGCACTAAATCTCAAAAGCGACAAACCCAGAAAATCCCAAAAAACCCAAGAAAAAATGACGTATAATCGTTCCTCTACACCCTTTTCTCTGCAGGACGGATGGTGGGGCATTGAAACCCCCCTTCGTGTCGCTTCACAGATTCCAGAAATTGATTAACTTGTTTTTGCTAAATTAGACATGACGTCTGTACGGTCTTTTCTCTGCGTATGTCTATTTATTACTGGTAAAGGGTTTTGCCAGCATTAGCGTTTCTCGAGTACCAAAACCCGCCAAAAGCAGCGAAGGTGTTCAGTTTTTATCGGGTGCTACGCGTTTCTCTGTGGACTCCTCCCCCCCCCCACATCATATTTCTTTGCTTCTCAAGTTATAATGGTTGATTAGTCTTATGTGGTGGGGATGTACGTTGATCGAGTGAAATGACAAATGAGAAAAGATTTTCAGTAGCATGTGTTAGTGTTGTCCTTAGGAATATATATACAGGTTGAATTTCGAATTGTATTCTTGTCAAGGACTGAAAGAAAAAAAAACCATCCTTTCGCATCAAAACACTCATGTCGCAGACGATCGTTATAAAATTGGGTACGTCATCGCTGGTCGATGAAAAGACCAGGGAGCCTAAGCTGTCTATCATGACACAGGTTGTGGAAACAGTTATCCAGCTGAAGAGACAAGGCCACAAGGTGGTGATTGTCTCCAGTGGTGGTATTGCTGTGGGTCTTAATGCCATGGAGATGGACAAGAAGCCCACGGACCTCGCTGAGATCCAGGCCATCGCCGCTATAGGCCAAGGCAGACTGATCGGAAGGTGGAGTATGTTGTTCCAGCAGTATGGCGAGAAGATAGCGCAGATTCTGATCACCAGAAATGATATTCTCGGGTGGACTCAGTATAAGAACGCCCAGAACACTATCTTGCAGCTGTTGGAGATGGGTGTCGTCCCCATAGTTAATGAGAACGACACTTTGTCCATCAGCGAGATCAAGTTCGGTGACAACGACACGCTGTCTGCTATCACTGCGGCTCTGGTCTCTGCTGATCACTTGTTCTTGCTAACAGACGTTGACTGTCTGTACACTGAGAACCCAAGAACAAACCCCGACGCTAAGCCCATAGTCATCGTCCCAAACATGGACCAAGGTGTGCCCGGTGTGGATACGTCGAACGCAGACGCTGGATCAAGCGTCGGTACCGGTGGTATGAGAACGAAACTGATCGCTGCGGACCTGGCGACAAACGCGGGTGTTAACACTATCATCATGAAGAGTGACGCACCATCCAACGTGAAACACATCGTGGACTACCTGGTTAAATACCCAAAGAAAGTCCTATACGACGATAACAAGAGCAGTAGGGAGCAATCCTCAGAACCATTGAGCCTGGATCAGCTCAAAAACCACCCCTATGGCAAGGGAGGAGTCATCTCCCCACCGAAGAGTGAAGAGGATCTCCTAAGTCTACAGGATGCTGAATTGAAAGAAATCAAGGAGAGAAATGTTCCCCTTCATACGGTATTCTTGGCTAAGGATATAGATCACCACTTAAAGAACAGAGAGTTCTGGATATTACATGGTCTGGTTACCAAAGGTGTGCTTATCATTGATGAAGATGCCTACAATACGCTGACGAATGAGTCCGGTGATGAGGAGCATGTGTCTGAGGCATATGTTTCCGAAGTCGAGGACGATGAGATGTCTGAAGTTGATCAAGATCATGGTCTGTTGCCAAAGGATGTTATTGAAGTCAAGGGATCATTCCATGAACTTGAGTGTGTTGACATCAAGGTCGGAAAAAGATTGCCCAACGGTAAACTGGACCCTGATGCTCCATTGGAATACGTCGGAAGAGCCAGATGTAATTTTACAAGTGTTGAACTAAATAGAATTAAGGGGCTGCCAGTAGACAGAGTTCAAGACGTTTTGGGTTATGATGTAAGCGAATATGTTGCGCACAAGGATAACCTGGCATTCCCACCATCGGCTAGTAGTGTCAGTTTACAGTTGAAGACCTAATCGTACTTTGTATATTCTCTAATGTATAGACAAAAATTATATACAGATGCAAATTTATTATGACTACCCAGTATTAAATTAAATGAAAGCTCAATGGCTGAGAATTCCTATGTTAGGTACCTCTACAAGAAGATAGTTAAGGTTCCGGTTTTATTGACATAAAAGATTTCAGAGCTATTCATGATGTCCTTGCCTTCAAATATATTGGGGAGAGGTATTTTAAAATCTTTCTGATCGTATAAGTCCGTATTCAGGTTTCGCAGAACAATATCGTTGTTGGTAGGGTCATAGAATATATTCAGATCGCTTTTACCAGTAATTGAGTCTATTTGGATATCAAGTCTTAACTTATACTTGTGATTTTCTATTTTTTTCATTACTACATTATATTCAATATTCTTCTGCACCTTTTTAGCAGCATTCTTAGGTTTTTCTTTTAGAGTTAAATCATCAATTTCCTGGATCAAGCTTCTGCCCTTGGTTTCATTAGCCTTTGGAAATAAAGGAGGTAATCCATGGGCTGTGATATCACTATCATTACTCAAGGAGAGGTCTTCTTCTTGAGATAGTAAGTCTCTCCTGATCTGCAGTAAGCTCGATGGATCGTTGCCTTTATCATTTTGAGTTGCTTCCTTTATATCGCTTCCATCGAGTTCATTGGAGAAGATCTCCAAGTCGGGAATGGAATCACCTTTCTTTCTCATCTTTGGGAATGAGATTTTATCTCTTGAGATCTCAATAACTTCACGTAGCTCTGCAGCTTCCAAACACCACTCTACTACAATTTCTTTCAGTTGGTAATCCTCAACAAACCACTTGACACAATCAGAAGCGACACAGCAATCTATCACATAACAAACTTGTCCCTTTTTATCCGTATCCGTTCTAATGGACGATGCCACAATGGGTATCTCCCACTTGTTGTTAATTATCAATGGGTAAACAATGTTGGGATCAAACGGAATTTCCGGTTTGGGTGCCTGCGGATCATGGCACAGGTTAACGAAGATCTTACTCCCAGCTTCCAACTTCAGCAGCTTCTTGGGTCTATTGTCAATGTTAACTATCTTTGATTTGATCACAAAAAGAGGCTCGGGATGTAAAACAGTGACTTGGTTGTCGTCACCACTAGCTATTGGTCGCAACAAAAAATCCATTTCTCGCCGCTACAAGTTTTCTTTCAAAGGAGTCAAGTAAATGACTATTTTCAACAAATAATATCGCTTGACGTCCACAGTATCCTTATATCAGGTCAATCCTACATCGATCAGTCATCAATCAGCCAAATTTCGATTTATTTATTTTTTTTTCAAATTTGAGCTCAAAGCGATGAGCCTGCGATGCCCAACCCTTTAAATTTTGGAAAAATTAATTAGATTGAACAATGGTAATATAAGAGAGGACTTATTCATTAATATAGCAAGACAGTTTTTGAGTTCCAAGCAATAAGATATAGATGATAAGCTATGCAGTTGCAGTGTGCTCAGGCTGCTGTAACGGAGTCGTCCCATTTGCGGGACATAGACAATAATGAGAATGTTCTGTACTCGATTTTTGAGCCGTTTCTCCCTGAACAAGATGATAATATGGTTGACGGGGATTCCAGTGTATGTTCAGTATGCGGATGCCACATATATGAGAAGGAGGTGTGTCATATATGTGACTCAGTGAGGCTTGGCGACATGAACGGTTATACCTTGAGGACTGGCGATGCTCGAGTGCCTCTAGAAGGTCGGGTGATTGTGATAGACACTATATGTGAAGAAATAGAGTTTTTGGCATTAAAGACCAAGCTCGTCGATTTCTTGAGCCAGATCGACCCTGTGCCCTCACTTTTAATATCGTTGCATGCCGATGGCACAATCAAAATCCATGGAAGCGAGAAGATAGCGTCCATATATGTGGAGCATCTGAGGGTGAAATATGCTTTCAAGAGGCATGATAAAAAATATTTTATGAAACTGATAGATGGAATTGAGATTATGAATAGTTATAACGAGCATGTCATTGCACATATAAAGGCGCTGAGAAACTCAGTATACACTCATAATAGGAAGAAAAGGGCTAAGCGTGCTACTGGATGTGCACTTTTTTTGGCTAATCTTTTGTGCAAGTCGGATAAACTGCATTATGAAGTTTTATCTTTTCTCTCAGGTCCCTGTACACTTGGGAATGGTAAGGTCATTTCTAGAGAGGTCAAGAACACTATCAGACAATTTACTGATCTAGACCAACAAAAGGCTAAATATTTTGATGACGCAAGGAGTTTCTATAAGTACTTGGCAGCAGATAGTAAGTCAGTTGCTTATGGATTTTACATCAATTGCCTGGATCAAATTGGCATTTATGAAATGTCGCCATTGATTAAGCAATCCGGTATAATATATCAATTTGATAGTTTCCAGGACACCGACTTGCATGATGCCTTTGACAAGTACAAATTCTTTAAGAAAAGCAACGCCATTTATGATGTGAAAATTAATGTTGTAACTTCACCTGGTATTCAGTGGCAGAAAAATCACGATGTTCCATTAAATTGGAGTATGATATTCAACAAAACGAGCATCAGTATTCCTATTAGGCTGAAAATTCAGGACTTTACAAAAAAGTTTTACAATATACAGGCTACCCTAGAGTATACTTTAGGTCCAAACAGATACAAATATGTTAAAAACGCAGTAATACATGGTAAGGACAATATTGCTAAAAATATTATGTTCCATAATGTCTTACTTGCGTCGATCACGAAAGAAATTGCTTGGGAGACACTTAATGAGAAGTATTACTCATCTCAAACATGTACAAAATACAGAGAGGTAATACTTAAGAGAATTGCCCCAAGATTCAAGCATAATATGGATGTACTACATTACATTTACAATCTGTTACGCTCCAATCTGTTGACCACAAGAAACATGTCTCCGGATGAGCGTGTTATTGCTGCCCATGAGATAGCGTATTCGACCATGGAAAAGATCGTTTTGATGATCAAACCAAAGATTCTATTGGCAAGAGAGGCGGACATCGAGCCTCAGGAAGTGGAAATTACTGCAGAATTGTACGCGGACAGGCACTCGATGTTGGGAGTGGATGCTGGAAACTTGTTTCTACTAAGAAAATCTGATGACATAGACAACAATGAATTGCGCGAAACTATAGAAAGATGGTTCCGGAAGAGGGACACATACAGTGTAACGATAATACCTTTAATTGAAGTAGTCCCAGGCAGCGGTCAGGACAGGTTTTTCAAATACAAATTAATTCCGATGGTCTCTCAACAGGCGTCGGCTGTACACTCCGAAGACACATCATTCGAAGAGTTTGTAAGACAATTATGAATTTATTGTATTCCTTATGCATTCTTTATGACAAATCCTCATGTAGTATATATCAGTTATATATTCTTCAAACATCTAGTTCATAATATTTCACCTTTTTGTGTATTAAATCCGAAAGTTCATTAGTTTTCCGAACTGGGCATCGCTTCTTTCTCAGTACCTGCCACGAAAGGAAATAACGAAATTTTTATAGTTGAAGTAAATATAAATAAATATACCTGGACTCTCCAAATATTGCTGCAACTGTTGTTGATCTGCTGATCAAAATAGTAAACCACATTTGCTAACGATACTAAATCATTTTATTTACTAGCTGTTAAAGTTGTCTAGCTTGGTCATTATTGGCTTTGAATTTATTGACTATTGGAGAGAGTTTGGCAGGACCTGTTATAACAGATTGATAACTTCCATATTCTCTAACATAACTAGAAACACAAAGGTGAAGTTTGAAATTTTTAGTGTGACTAATAGCCAAAATAGCTGGCTCCTTATTGCTACTTCGACAAGTTCATATAAAAAAATAATAGCCTGCGAGAGTCATATAATTACAGCCTAAATTTTTATTTGGCAAATAATTTCACTATTATTGCAGTTGTTACTAAACTAATATCTTTAGTATGATGGATGATTTTGTGAGTCTTAGTATACAGGATGAATATGACAAAAGTACGAAAAATGAGGATTTGATCGGTATCTCCAATCTCTGCATCTCCGAAGGCTCTAAGCTTCCTCAGCAATTAATTTGCAAATTTATGCCGCATGTTCCCGTCAGCCCGTCCCCTCTAAGGAATGCTTTCCACGTTGAAATGTTACAGGAAGACATGGAGATAGATGAAGAAGGTATAAATGTGCCACCAGAGGACCAGGTGGCCCCATTGTCGGATAACACTCGAGGCTCGTCTCCAAATAGCGTGTTTGAAGAGCAACGAGGGGCTAGTAATGGCACTGCAGTTGAGTCAGAAACCGAGAAAGAGATTGAGCAAGGTATTAATGCGATTGGTAAAATCTCGCTTGGGTCTACAAAGGATGACGATGATTTATTAGATGACTCTGAAGTGACAGAGAAGGGAGACGAATCTGGAGATTGGTCTGATATTAATGAAGAGCAAAGTATAGACAAGAAGAGTGTCATAAAGGCTTTATTATCTCCGACCACTCTGGGCATTGCTGCTGCGACTAAGCATGATCCGACCTTAAGGCCCTCGTTGATAAACGCCGAAATGGAGAAACGTACTAAAGTGACAGAAGAGCCAGAAATAGAGACGATCGATAAAGAGAATATGTTAGAGGTGAACGGTGTCGTTGACCGCTCTGCTACCGAATATATCAAGCAAGAGCTTAGGTCACGGGCCAAACGTAACGAGCCAATACATGTCTCAATCAACACGCACAATCATTACTACCCAACGCCGCAACAATACATGGACAATGGAATTTCAAACTCCAAACAATACGAGTTTGTGGGGAAAGATATCAACATTCACCAAGCTGCGTTGCTGCATGATGAGCTTCAGCAGAAGAAGCTGTACTCGCTGCCTGACCCATGGTCCCCACAGTCCCAGCCTGCTTCCAGACATTGGTATGCGATAACATCGTACCTGCAGTATTTTCTGAACGTGGTGACACTGGGTATACTGTGTGCGATATTTATCACCTTGGTGCATGCCTTCAAGGCAGACGTGCAGGCCATATGGCACCAGCACAAGGTTACATTTGAGCAAGAGTCGCTGGACTGCAAGCGCAACTTCTATGAGAACAAGTGTGACAGAGACACACCGCTTCCGGCACTGATAGATCAGTGTCATACCTGGAGCAAATGCATGAGTCGGGACAACGACAAGCTGTTCACGGCCAGAATTTCGCTGGTGGCGCGCATACTCGGCAGCATACTGAACTCGTTCATCGAGCCCCTGGGCTGGAAAGCGCTGCTGGTGCTGTTCATCGGCTGCACGATATGGTGCTTCAGCACCAACTTCTTGCTCGGTTTCGCCAGAGCAAGAAGCTACTACGGACACAACCTGGAGGACAGGATCAAGAAGCTGGAACTCACCAGGTACTACAACCAGGACCACTCCGAGCCCTTGCAGCACTCGAAACTCATAACATACAACAAATAGCATAAGGATTATTTAAATATATAAATATAATACACATCGGTATAAATCATACACATCGGTATAAATCATACACATCGGTATAAATCATACACATCGGTATAAATAATACACATCGATATAAATAATACACATTGGTATAAATACACATCGGTATAAATCATACATATTGGTATATTTTATTATCAACAAAAGCGTACGCCGGGAGAACCATGTCGGGACAAGATAAGTTGTCGGTATTACCGTCGGAAGGCCCATATCATATCAGACGACTTATCTAAAAACTTGCATTCTCGGAGATCGAGCCCCGCGATCTAGGAGACAAGTTACTAGAGCAGGAAGAAGGTTGTGCCTGCGGGGTTTTCTGTGTCCAAGCAATGAATCATCCCCAGATAACTTCGAAGTGGGTTGTGTGTGTAGGTTGTACGGCACTTTCTTAGGAGAGGGGAAGCAGTGTGGGCCGGGGCAGTGAGGCCGGGCTACTCTATTGTCTCTATGGAGCGCAGCGGGCTAGCAGGGGATTCCCCCAAGCTGGGCTATATAAAAAGGGCAGGTGCGGGACGGGTCTGTTTCTGATCTATTCCTTGGCAAACTGGTACTCAAACAAAGAGAATACAGAGATGTTGAGTGCTAGGCTATACCGTGGGAGTGTGAGGGGTGTTGCGCAGTTTGCGCGGGCTTCGATTCCGAAGCATGTGACGAATGAGGCTGTGAAGCCGTTTAGCAAGGATGCTGACAGCAAGGACTGGGATTTGTTGCGGGCGTCGCTTATGAAGTTCAAGAGCTCGTCGCTTGAAGTTCCGCTGGTTATCAACGGGGAGCGTGTGTATGCTGACCGGGGCCGTGCTGTCTTCGCGCAGACCAACCCTGCTAACCATGAGCAAGTGTTGGCGAACGTAGCGCAGGCCACTCGCGATGACATTAAGAGTGCAATTGGTGCTGCTAAGCAGGCCAAGGAGAAGTGGTACAACATGCCGTTCTATGACAGGGCTGCGATATTCATGAAGGCAGCCGATCTGATCTCTACGAAGTACAGGTACGATATGCTGGCCGCTACCATGCTGGGCCAAGGTAAGAACGTCTACCAAGCGGAGATCGACTGTATCACTGAGCTGTCAGACTTCTTCAGATTTAACGTCAAGTATGCGGACGAGTTGTACGCTACTCAGCCAATTGAGTCAGTGCCCGGTATTTGGAACAGGGCAGAGTACAGACCTTTGGAAGGCTTTGTGTATGCGGTGTCTCCATTCAACTTCACGGCTATTGCCGCAAACCTGATTGGTGCACCAGCTCTGATGGGTAACACTGTGGTATGGAAACCATCTCAAACCGCTGCGCTATCTAACTACCTGTTGCTGACTGTCTTGGAAGAAGCTGGTCTCCCCAAGGGTGTTATTAACTTTGTGCCAGGTGACCCAGTAGAAATTACAGATGAAGTGTTGGCAAGCAGGGATTTCTCCGCTTTGCACTTCACAGGCTCTACAGCAGTGTTCAAGCAACTGTACGGTAAGATCCAAAGCGGCGTTGCCGAAAACAAATACAGAGACTACCCACGTATCGTTGGTGAAACAGGTGGTAAGAACTACCACTTGGTTCACCCTTCTGCCAATGTTCCACACGCAGTCTTTAACACGATCAGAGGTGCCTTTGAGTTCCAAGGCCAAAAATGTTCTGCTACTTCTAGATTGTACTTGCCAAAGTCCATGAGCGAGGAATTCTTCAGAGACATGTTTGGCACGTTAAGCAACAATAAGGTTGTTCCAGTTAACACTTCTGCTAGTGCCATCAGCGGTGGTAACCTGCACGGATTCATGGGCCCGGTTATCCACGAGCAAAGTTTCAACAAGCTATCTGCTGCCATCGAGGAAGCCAAGAAAGACCCTGAACTAGAGATTCTGTACGGTGGACAATACGATAAGAGCCAAGGCTGGTACATTGGCCCAACGATTATCAGGACCACAAACCCAAACCATAAATTCTTGACCACGGAGTTCTTTGGTCCTATATTGACCGTTTACGAGTACCAGGACTCCCAATTCAAGGATATCTGCGAACTGATAAATGAAACCGGCGAGTATGGTTTGACCGGTTCCATCTTCTCCAGAGACCGTGACGCTATAATCTACGCCTCTGAGAAGCTAAGGTTCAGCGCCGGTAACTTCTACATCAATGACAAATGTACAGGTGCAGTTGTAGCACAGCAGTGGTTCGGAGGTGCACGCATGAGCGGTACAAACGACAAGGCCGGTGGGCCAAGCATCCTAAGCAGATTCGTGAGTATCAGAAGCATCAAGGAGAACATGCAAGAAATCACCGACTTCAGATACCCATCCAACTACGAGTAAGAAAAAACAGTTTTGATTTCAACTATCTACGCAGTGGTTTGTAAATATAATAAAAGCACTATATAAACGGCAAAACGGTATATATTCAGAAAAAAGGAACCTTGTATAAGATCTCAATGCCAAGGCAAGGGCATTTCTTCCATTGCAAGTTCAAGTTAAGTTACCAACGGCCATCAGTCATTGACATAGCAGTTAACGAAATGGTATCATCACAGGGATTACATGGTTCAAAATGCCAAGAATATACTGTGATTGTGACCTTCCTTTGAAGTCCAAAATTTCACTCAAAATTTTGCCTGCAGCTGAGCAAATGGGGGAAGTGATGAGGGAAAATTCGATGGGATGGTTCCTCCTGGGAATCCGTGAAACAGCTTCAATGGGTCCATAGTCAGCATCGGCTACTTGTGCTTGTGGTAGTCTCTTGTAAAAAGTATCTTCTTTGTCAATTGGGATCCATTTATAGGGACTTGTCTTTTTGAGCAGACGTCCAACAATTAATACACAAGATAGGAGTGGAATTACTAGTGCTTCCTGAGAAGATAATATAAAAAGTTGATGGCACCGAACTCTCATATGGCACCATGGGTGCCCATGTTCACTCAGTCGTGTAAGAATGCGAAACAGGCGTTCATTCCATTCCAGTTTGCCACTGTTGCTGAGAGCGTGGACGGCATACCGCTTCCCAAATGTCGAACGGTGGTGTTCCGTGACTTCCTATTCGATGAAAGAAAGACCAATGTTCTGACGTTTAATACTGATCTGAGAAGTAATAAAGTTGAGGAGTCCTTCCCCAATGGCAACGGCACCTGTCTCTTTGAGGCGTGTTTTTATTTCCACGAGACATGGGAACAATATAGGTTTACTGGCGAATGCTTCCTGGTGTCAAGGAAACAGCAGGCAATTGTGTCAAATGAGACTTTGCTTCGATACGGTATAGTTGATCCTACAACTTTTAAGCGCAGTGAGTCCAATTCATCAGTATCGTCATGTTCTTCCTCTGATGAGGGCTCCTTACCTGCCATGGTAGACAGTTTGAAATTGGACGACAGCAAATATGACAACCACCACGATGATGGTGAGGAGGATATCCATAATACAGACGATGGGAAAGTCCCTCTTCCAACTGATGAGGAGTGGCAGCAGGAGATTATGAGGCAATGGGATACGCTGTCCAGAGCTACAAAGTCTGTTTATAAGAAGCCTGCACCTGGTGAGCCCATAACTGAAGAGATGAAAAAGAAAATAGATAAGATAGAGCGTGGTGTCGATGGCTCTAAGGCTGACTATGGATTGGATAATTTCGCTATCGTTTGTCTATGTATTGACAAAGTCGATTACTTGAATTTGAAAGGTGGCAAAGGCGGTGCCAGGTGGATCTTTGAGAGGGTCATCGACGAAACAGGTTTCGAAACATGGGAGGAGCAAGAAGTATGCCCATGAAACGAAACGATCCTGTGGCGGTACCTTTATGTGCTAGACCACAATAAGAATTACTTAGGATCACACCAACGGTGCTATTTTTTAAGTTCCAATTTTGCGCAAATTCTGCATTTACGATGTTATCTTAAATTGACAATATTTTTACCACACAAATTTGCGATACATTCCTTCATTTCTTATTTTCCTTTCTTTCTTTTTCTCTTTATCTAGTCGGGTTACTGATTTGCATACTTATCAGTCCGGCTTTGCAAGCTTTTGATGTTACTTCAGCAACTACTACTCTCAATGTTTGAGGTACTTACTCAGCAAAGTAATGCATTTCTCTAGTTGACATGACAATCAATGAATGATAAAGGTTAATGTTTTGAGTTATTTTTTTTTTTGTGATCAATTATAGTCCTAGCTGTAATTGACCTTTGATAGAAGAATTTACAACTTATTAAACGGACCTACTTCCTTTCTTTCTATGTCCATTTTTTTTTTACCTTTTCTTTCTTTTGTTTTTATTTACACTATTTTTACACTCTATGTACTTATGATTTATTGATGATACACTTTTTATTTCACATTCTAATACTAAACCACAAACTCTAATGACTAATTATCCATAAAATATATGTTATCTAATCTCTATTATAATTTTTTGTCATTATGTACTGCCAATCTTATCAGTTTTGGTGAACTAAAGCCTTATCTGTCCAGGACAGGAATTTAAGTATTTATCGTTTTGACTTTATCAGTGCAGGATAATCACCCTGGACTAGATGTTATCTTTACGGTTGACTCTCGAAGGATCACTAACCAATGTATTAGGGACCCTTTCAATCAATCAGGCTAGTGCAAACGACGCAATCCCCTAAATCTGCAAGAAAGCAGCAATATTCATTTCTCTACAGAATCCTCTCAAATATGTGATAACTCTTTGCCATCTCACTGCATAGTTATATGGGGATTATTCACCCAGGAGCACTTAGTCTACCCCTTATAATGGGTAATTATAGCATTGTCACCATCACTGGTATGTGTTGGGTAAGTAACTTAAAGAGATGATGATTTAGGGTAGTCGATCTATTTACACCAATTATCTTATTGCTATTCTGTAGCCTTATGCTACTTTATACTGGTAAAGCAACTTCCTATGGAATTAATAAATTTATCAAGATTTGAAAAGTATATAAAGCATAAGGTAACGATGGTAATTCGAATCCCTATGTCATGACAATTATATTGGTTTTTGTATTCAGATGTAGAGCTCTATAACAAGTCCATTTTAACAGGGCTATCGTATATATCATATTCAAGCTATAAAATGCCATCTCCAGCTGAACAATACTACCCATCGGAACCAAAGGCTCCGATTATCAAGACCCCAGAAGTCCCAGGCCCTGAGAGTAAGAAGAGGCTAGCTGAATTAAATGACCTTTACGATTGTAGACCGGCCGCATTTATGGCTGACTATGAGAAATCCATCGGTAATTATATTACCGATGTGGATGGCAATGTGATGCTAGATGTGTACGCCCAAATTGCCTCTATTGCATTGGGTTACAACAACCCTGCCTTAATTGAGGCCACAAAGACACCAGAGATGATCAGAGCTCTAGTTGACCGTCCATCACTGTGCTCATTCCCTCCAACAGACTTGGAGAAGAGCTTGAATCAGCTCTTGAAGTTTGCTCCCAAGGGCCAAAACCGCATTTGGTGTGGTTTGAGTGGTACAGATGCTAATGAATTGGCCTTTAAGGCTGCTTTCATCTACTACAAGAGCATGCAGAGAGGGTATGACGCAGAATTTACCGCCGAGGAAGAAGAAAGTGTCATGAACAATGAGGAGCCAGGTGCACCCCACTTGTCTATTCTATCCTTCAAAAAAGCTTTCCATGGGAGACTTTTTGCGGCTGCATCAGTGACTAACTCCAAGGCTGTGCACAAGCTGGACTTCCCACAGTTCCATTGGCCTCACGCCGAGTTCCCTGACTATAAGTACCCTCTCCATGAGCATGAAGAGGAAAACCGTAAGGAAGACGAGCGCTGCTTGGCCAATGCGGAAAAGATAATCAACACTTGGGAGACCCCAATTGCTGCTGTGATCATTGAGCCAGTCCAAGCTGAAGGTGGTGATAACCATGCTTCAAAATACCTTCTACAAGGACTAAGAGATTTAACCTTGAAATATGGTATTGTATACATCATCGATGAGGTACAAACAGGTGTAGGTGCCACTGGTAAATTATGGTGTCACGAACATGCCGATATTCAACCACCACCAGATATTGTGACTTTTGCTAAGAAGTTCCAGACATGTGGATACTTCTTCCATGAGCCAAAGATTGTTCCTAACAAGCCATCGAGACAATTTAACACCTGGTGTGGTGATCCAGCTAGAATGTTAATTGGTGGGGCCATTGGTCAAGAAATCACTGACAAAAAATTGGTTGAGCAATGCTCTAGGGTTGGTGATTATCTGTTTGGTAAACTTGAAGAGCTACAGAAGCAATACCCAAAGAAACTTTTAAGACTAAGAGGTAAAAACAGAGGTACCTTCATCGCCTGGGATTTAGAAACCGGTGAGGAAAGAGATGCTTTCTTGAAGAAGATGAGGGCAAATGGTGTGAACATTGGCGGTTGTGCTAATTCAACAGTCAGACTAAGACCAACTTTGACTTTTGAAGAAAAACACGCTGACATCCTCATTGATGTTTTGAAGAAAGTTCTACAAGAGTGAAATTTAACACTGAGCTGACATATGTATATTTCTCTATATGATGAAAGACTGTTATCATTTACACTTATATTTCCTGTTGTTAGGCCTATTATGACTTTATAAATCAAATATACACTTGAAGAAATATTTAGTAAGCAAATTATCTTATTTTTTGTTTTGCATAAATCCGTGTAACCTTGTATATATATATTGCCCTTGTTGATTGTTTACTCACCAAATAGCTTTCTGACCCTTTTCAATACAGAGTCCTTTTCAGGGTCATATGGATGGTCCTTAGATGGAATTTCTAGTATAGCTGGGAAGGGTTTTGTATATGAATCGACTCTGGACCGTATTAGTTCAGCAATATGTTGATTGATCAATAGAATAGCTATGTCGTTTCTTTCCTCTGTAAATTTATCAAACATTTCTCCTACTTCTTCTCTAGTCGTCTTACCTTCTTGGAAAACAAAGAAATTCTTCTCTTGAGTGTCTGGAGTTATCTGGCCAACACCTGCAAGTAGCAGGCCCGTTGTAGTGTCTTCATCCGCTATCACAGCTAGCAAAGTACGTTTATCAGCCATAGTATTTGTCTTCTATGTTCACCCAGTTTAATCGTCCTTATAAGGGGGAATGCGAGAATCTTATAATTGTCGCTTTTCTGCTATTATCCACTGAATTCTAGCGTACTAGAAAAATTGAATAAGTGCTTGCGCTGTAGAGATATTGTTCAATTTGCAATAGGGTTTGTTAATATATTGCAACTATTCGCTTGCTGGTTGGGACCTGTTTGTCATTCATCTTCCCATTTTTTTTTTCAGAGCGCAGCGAAGCCCGAGAGCATTTAAGGCAACTCATAGTAACAGCAGTACTGCACAACAGGAGGGCTGCACTGGGAAGGCATTGTTCAGCTGCATCAGAACTGCAATTTGGTGCCATTCTATAAGATGTTACGTTGTTCAACAAGTAGAGTGCTGTCGGTGTTAGAAAGCCCCTGTGCCTCCCGTCTTCCAACTAGAACATTTAGTCATGCACGGGTTATGCTCTCCGGTCACAACAAATGGTCCACTATTAAGCATGACAAGGCCAAGAACGATGCTGAGAAGAACAAATTGATCAACAAATTTGCGAGCCAAGTTACCATTGCAGTTAAGAGTGGTGGAAGCGGTGACCCGGCCATGAATATCAGGCTGCAGTCTGCCATTGACCTTGCATTTAAAAACAATGTTCCTAAGAAAGTCATTGAAGGTGCAATTAACAGGGGTCTGGGTATTGGTGGTGAGAAGAACTCCTCAGAAGTGTGTGTCTACGAGGGTATAGGGCCTGGAGGGGTTGCCTACGTGGTAGAATGTCTCACGGATAACAAGAACAGAAGCATCGCCCTGGTGAGGTCTGCGTTCAACAAGATTGGGGGGTCGATGACTCCCACACTTTACTTTTTTGAGAGGAAAGGTTATCTGGTCGTTGAATCGCCTAAAGAGTTGACTTCTGAGGATGACGTACTGGACGCGGTGCTTGAGATAGACGGTGTTGAAGATATCAAGCTGGTGGAAGAAGAGGAGAGCAATGTGAGCGACACAGACGAGGAACCAGGAGCCAAATACGATGTTATCACGGAGGTCCAGATGAACAACAAAGCAGCGAACGCGTTCAAGGAGAAAGGTTTCAAGATACATGAGATGGGCCTCGAATACATCCCAAATCCGGATACAACAGTGCAGGTCACAGACGAAGAAGTGCTAGCAAAGATCGAAAAGCTGACAAATACCCTCGAAGAGCTGGATGACGTTACATCCGTCTACACCAACATCTCAGAGTAAGCTTTTCAGAGCCCTGGTCCGCAGTAAGTATGAACTTGTAGATAGTAGATAGCCAGGCTGTATAAGCTATATCCTAGTACATATTCCAAATTCCTTATTAAGATTATGGCACGCCTGATCAACCATGAGCCCGCTTAGTAGTGTATGTCTAGCAGAATGGATGGCTTCTGTGTGTAATCCCCGTCCCTACAGCTATTTACTGCGGTAACCCCGGAAAAATTTAAAGTTACGGCAGGAACTCGACATTGACTACGTGTATTTCACTGCCCACGGCTAATGACAGAAGCTATAAAGCTATTCTTCCTGCGCAAGATCCTGCAATCTGGATCTCTGGAAAAAAGTTTTGGACTTGTACGCAGCTGTCTGTGCCCGAGAACCAGAAGTTGCTGGGGTTTTTCCTTCAAAATCAAGAAAATTTTTCCGGGGGTGAGAGAAACACCCGTACCAAAAATTGTCAGGATTTGTACTTTCTTCAGGGTCCTCTGCTCTTTCTAATATTAAATTGGGCAAATTGGTAAATTACCAAATACGCTACGCCCATTGTACTGCACAATTGTTCCGAGATGGCCGCAAACAAGGGCCGGAAGAAAGAAAGAAAAAGCAATTTATTTTGGTTTTGGCCAAATACTGTCAGTTTGCCCTCTGCCCCTCACCTCTATGTATTGGGAATTTCACCAGACTAAGCAAGTGGCATTTTATAGTAGTGTCGAGAAGCCACATGCTGGGTGATGGTGATGACGTAGGCTAGTGACAATCGAGTCTTGTCGGGGGGGTTGTTGAAGCACAATCCTTCTTCATATATATTGCAACACTTCTTTGTAGATAGCAAGCTTGGAACAACTGAGAAGGAAAGTTCCCAGAATTGCAGCGATATATTAACTCGATATGACAGTCAAGAAGGACAACCAGTTCAGTGTAGATGTGTGTCTGTTTGATCTAGACGGCACTATCGTAAGTACCACAGTGGCAGCTGAGTCTGCATGGAGGATGCTATGTGCGAAAGAAGGAGTTGATCCCGAGGAGCTATTCAAATTCTCTCATGGTGTCAGAACATCTGAGGTGCTTGCTAAGTTTTTCCCAAACATCGACAACACAGACAATAAGATGACTAGAGAGCTGGAGTTGTCTATGGCAAACAATTTCTTGGATACGGTGAGCTTGATTCCCGGTGCCAAAGACCTTCTGTTGACCCTTGACAAGGATACAGCACGCCAAGGAGCCAAGTTCAACGAAAGGAAGTGGGCAATTGTCACTTCGGGTTCCCCAGATTTGGCCTTTTCTTGGTTCAAGACCATCTTGAAAGAGGTTGGTAAGCCAGACGTGTTTATTACTGCTTTTGATGTGACAAAAGGTAAGCCCGACCCAGAAGGGTACGCCAAGGCCAAGAAGCTTCTGTGTGAAAGACTGCAATACGAGAGCGCTAGTGCGACATCAGTGGTCTTTGAAGATGCACCAGCTGGTATAAAAGCAGGTAAGGCAATGGGCGCAATAACTGTAGGGATTACGTCTACTTACGATCTGCAAACGTTGATTGATGCTGGTGCTGACTATGTGGTTAAGGACTTGACTCAAGTTGAAGTTTTGAAGAATACAGAAGGTGATCAAATTACATTAGAGATTGAAAATCCTCTAAATCAATGAAAAATGAATGGAAATAATTTTCCAAAATCTAAAATTACCCTTGTAATGTCCTGAATTTAATGAAAGTATATAATACGAATTTAGTTTTGCTATATAACAGTGTATCTAATACACTTTACAGTTCATGTACAGATATCTATATAAAAATCGATGATAGAAAAGTTAGCGTTGTAATATTAGATCGATTTATAAGTTTGAAAGGAGGAAGCTTTGATATAAATAAACTCTTTTTTTTCATTTTAGTATTAGTCTATAAAAACTTAAACAGATCATTACAATAAGCTATTGAAATATTAGTTCTGAAATGTGGGAAAAGCAAGAAAATGAAACCTTGCATGAATAATAAAAATGTTGGAAATTAATCGTTGCAATATGTGAATTGAACATCATGATAAAATAGTAAACATAAAATAGGCACCTATGATTGGATTCGATTATCTAAGCATAGGAAGTTGTGATGTATCGATGTATCTTTCTTCAGACAAGATAATTTAGTTATGCATTTACCACACATCTTCTTGGAATCTGCCGGTAGTCTTCAACATCTTTATCATTTCAGAAGCTTCTTCCTTTGTGATCTTCTTGTCTTCAGACAGAATATCGACTAGTGCAGCGTTGACACCTTGAGCCATGTTCTTAGCATCACCACAAATGTATAAGAAAGCACCTTCATGAATCAGCTTCAAAACTTCCTGTGCGTGTTCTCTGATCTTGTCCTGGACGTAGACCTTTGGTTGACCTGGGATTCTGGAATGGCCCACAATCATCTCAAAGGAGGCACCAAGCTTCTTAGCATATTCTGGCCATTCTTCTCTGTATAGGTAGTCGTCAGTGTTACGGGAACCATAGAACAATAAATGCTTACCAAGTTGGACGTTTTCTTGTTGCTCAACGAACTTAACTCTTTCCCTGACGAAACCACGGAATGGGGCGACACCAGTACCTGGACCAATCATGATGACTGGGGTAGATGGGTTGGTTGGCAATCTGAAAGTGGAACGACGGACGTGGACAGGAAGCTTGTAGCCTTGGAATAGGTTACGAGGACCGTTTAGATCGTAGTGGACAGGCATAGAGGAAGTATCTTCGTTGTTCTTGGCAAGTTGCACGTTTCTCAGCAAGTTGGTAGCAACACCTACAACTGGTGGTAGAGATGGGTCAACAGGGTTTGGAGAGTTTTCAACAACAGAGGTAATGTGGATGGTTTGCTTTTCGGACAAGGAAGAAGAGGAGATAGAGTAGTAACGAGGTTGGATGTGAGCCATAGCTTCAATCAAGAATTCCCATGGGACAGTGGACCATGGTTGGCCGTTGGAGACGTATAGCAAGGCATCAGCAAGGTTGTAACATTTGGCAGTGATTTCTTTGGCGAAAAGGTCCTTGTCCTTGGCCAAAGCGGTCAGCTTCTGTTTGATTTCTTCGTTTGGAGCAAATTGGATCAAAGAGCCGAAGGATTGTCTAGAGACAGGGCCGGTGATTTCCAAGTAGTGTCTGACAGTGGCTTCGATGGTAGTTGGGCAAGGGAATGGGACCTTAATGGTAGAGTCAAGAGGTTTCAAGTTGAAGATGGTGTCACCTTTCAAGTTGAACAGTTGCAAGAATTGTTCTACCTTTTCGTTGGCGTTGGATGGCCAGATAGCCAAGTGATCACCGGTGGTGTACTTAATGTTGGAGCCAGAGACATCGATTTCGGAGTGGATACAGTTACGGTCGCCGGACTTGAACAACTCGTAGGACTTGGCGACAGGGGCAACGTATGGTTGGGACAGGTCGAATGGGCCCAATTGGACACCTTCGTCGTTGAAAGAGAGCTTGTTAGCAGGCAAGTATTGCAAAGAGGGCTCACCGAGGGAGGTCTTCTCAGTGACAGTTTCCAAGGTCTCCAACTTGAAAGAAGGCACAAACTTCTCTTGACGTTCGTCCAGTTTCAGTTTGCTCTTCAATTCTTCCAGGATTGCGTCTTTCCAAGCCAAGTAGTCCTCGTCAGTGGAGCCAGAACCGTCGTCACCTTCACCAGCGGCACCGATCTGTTTGGCACCGGCCTCCAGCAAGTACTTGTTACACTTTCTGGAAGCACCGTTGAAGAACTCGTAAGTGCAGTTACCCAAACCGAAGATAGTAAAGTTCACGTTTTCCAAGTCGGTGGTGCCACAGTTGGACAAGAAGTCCTCGAGGTGGACAGCACCGTCTGGGAAGTCACCTTCACCATAAGTAGACACAAAGAAAGACACCACACAGCCATCAGGCAGATCATTCAGAGTTTCGAAGTCGAAGTACTCGACATCGGCACACATAACATTCAGACCAAACTTAGCGGTCAACTCCTTGGCAAACTTCTTGGCATAGTCTTCAGCAGTACCAGTCTGCGAAGCGTAGAACACAACGTAGTTCTTGCCATGCTCATTGACAACTTCAGCAATATCACGAGAGGATGTAGAAACAGTTGTAGCACTGTCCTCCTCCGCAAACAGCAGCTCGCTGATAAACGACTTGATGGTCTCCCTCTTCAGGTAGAGAACCACAACTAGCGTCAACCCGATAAGAACAAGCAGATCAGTCTTATCCATTTCTTCGTTGGTATGTGTATGGGCCCTTCCAGTCACCTTCTATCACTCAATAAAAAAGTGGTCCTTTGCTTTTATATACAAAAGTGAAAAATTTACAGCTTTTGTCCAAAACCCGATGCCTTCAGTCCCAGGAACGAGACTTAAACGAAGTGCTTCGAGAAACGAAACTGCACACCATGGGGACTCTGGGCACCCCACCCGGAGATTAGCTAACATAATCCCATCCCAGGAGACTAGCAATTGCGTGTTTTTTACTTGCTTGCTAATTGACAACTCCTGGTCCCGGTCAACAACTACAACTGCAACTGCAGCTCTTGGGTGCCCAAGAGTGCTATGCGTATCGCAGCGCACGTACTAACTGGGCAAAGCTTGTGAATTAGTAGTATTATTATAAGTGTGATGTAATAAAAGTAGCAGCGGTTCTTACTTGTGGCCAATTGGACCAAAGAAGATGTCTAGTGCGTATGTTCAGCTAGAGCTTAGTTACTGTTTTGCTATGTGTTCGGTTTACTAACTTATATATAGAGTGATATTTGTTGAGAGTGCTACGCCGGGGACTCTTACTGAGTTCAAGGACCTGCTTGCGAAGCAGCTCTTGGAAGTGCGGGAGACGTGGTCGCTGGAGTTCAGGACCTATAGGACGCTGGTGAAGGACTTCCCCTCGAGGGAGAAGCTGCTTTACTCGCTGACGTTCCCGCACCACGACAAGAAGACGGTGCTCATCAGGAACTCGCTGGCGTGGGTGCTGGGCACCGCTGAGATACCGGACAACTTGCAGACTTGCTCCACGGGGCTCTCGGAGTCCATTGACCAGTTGCTCGCGAGCAAGCTGTCGAATATGTGGGCACAGCGCCAGGTGATACGGGGCGACGCAGGGCAGACGCTGCTCATCACGGGAGATGTGACCGTGAGGATAATTAACCTGTTTGCAGCAACGGGGTTCAAGGGGCTGCTGATCGAGCTGGATAACTTGCAGTCTGCAACTTCCCTGGCTAACATCACAGACCTGTTGAACGAGATGAAAGTTAAGGTCTTCAAAGTCGCAAGTGCGCCTGGATTAAAGAGCGAAGATGTTGAAGTGGTCGACAGCAGTAGCACGATGGAGTCGGGTAACGAGGCCCTGTTTACTTTGGCTAAACAGTATATAGAAGTTCTGGAGTAAACTTGTCCAAATTGTATCACTTACGGCACTCCAATCGTGGAGTTATTTTTGCATATTTATAATCGAAAAATGGGTTAACTTTAGTTCCAGATTTATTTACATGTCTGTATTAAAAGTATAAGAATTATAAAACAATGAAGGGCTATATACAAATGTTTCATCGATCGGGTGTATGTCCGTCGTGCCTATGTTGATAATACTTCCGACAAACTCAGAAATGAAGCACTTCTTGATCAGCGTCTGTGGATTCATCAAAGTTAACTACATCATCTTCTACTTGTTTTTCAGACGATACAGCAGAAGCATCACCGGCTGCCTTTGATGCATTCTCCTTCTTGGCTGATAGGAGCTCTGATTGGAGTTCTGCATCACGCTTCCACTTCTCAATGACTTGTTGTTCTTTGGTAACACCGTGCTCGATAGTTGATGGGCCAAAGACCGAGCCAAACATCTCTGCTTCTTCTGCTGCCACTTGCTCTTCCAATTCTTGCTGCATCCGAAGTCTGTAGAACTCCAGGCGCGCTTGGTCATATGCATCCGTGATATTGCTTTGCTCTTTCGTTTTCAGCAAGTACAAAGTCCTCTGAACAACGTTTTCTCCATCAAGTGGTTGGCCTAACTGTAGCATATTCTTCCAATCTGGATTTGTGTTGATCTCATTCTCGGAGACTATTTTCGGTCTGGCAAGTTCCCATGGATGTTGCTTGTAGAATAGCGTTCTTATTTTGTCCTCCAGATAAACTAGCTTTGGAGGCTTATATATCTGCTTATTGGCAACTTTTCTTTCCAATGCATTAAATCTGGTCTTGTAAAGGCCATTGCGGTTCACACTCTCGAGATCAGGATCTTTTAGTTCACTCACTTTCTTGTCAGTACTTGGATTTATCTTATGTGGCTCTCTGGTAAACTTCGTAACGGGTGGGATAGACGCAACAACATTGTACCACGCCGGGGTCTCCTTTATCACACCCGTCCTGAGATAAGCAGATGTTCTCTCCAGAACATTAACTGCATTGGTCTGTATTTTCATGGCGGACGCTCAACAACTTGTGCCGGTAAAACTTGCGGAAAATGCACCACTATAAAAGAACGTCAAAGTTAGACTTCCGCTTCTAAACAAGTACTAATCTACCTATCTTAGAACAAAAGGATGAATACTTACTTATTCAGCGGAACAGCTCTATCAAGTGCAATGTCTTTGAGATAATGTGGCAGAAAGCTTCCTCGACTCGATGGATTTCCGTCAAACTGAGGGATTCCAGAACCCATAACGTTGGAGATGATATCTTGGGATTAGTTTATATATAATTCATGGCATGTAGTTTATGAATATGTTAGAGTAGTTGTTTGTAGGTATTATGCAATTGGACAATAGCTAAGTATGGATAGTGTCTATAAAATTACTTAAACTCGTATGTCTCATTTTGCCCATGAGTCAAGACACCGGTTCTCTTGGTACCGACGATTTTTTCAAGTGCAAGACCGTCCAACTTACTGTAACAGCAGCGAACGGTTGATATGTTTAGGTCCGCATCACCCAAGAATACGGTCTTACCAATGTATCTAACAACTTCTTTGTAGAACTCAGGATCTGAAGGCGGCTTGTAGAATACAACGTTTTTGACCCCCTTCAATTCGTATCTTCTGAAGTGGTGCAATCTTTCGGTATATAGTAGAACTTTTAGACGTCCCTGGTTGAACAGAGTTCTGTTACTGGTTAAAGATCTTTGTTCAGAGTACTCATTAATGTCTCCAAATAAGATACTTGTCTTCTCCTTCATGTAGTTCCTTACTCTGACATAATCACTGTATTCTGGGATGTATATCAGGGTACCATCATCGTATCCCGTGGACTTGGTAATGTTCGATATGACCACACTGGTGAAGAACTTGAATCTATAGTCTGGTTCATCTGCCACTGAGTTGCCAAGCACATTGAATCTCTGGAAAATTTGCCTGACCTTAAGACCTACAGTCCCTACGCTTGAGTCCTCAGAAGACACAATCTTATGGTTCTTCCATCTTCCTTCCAAGTTTCTACACTTGATGTTCAATAGAGAATTGGCCACAGGTGATATGTATTTCGTAAATATCATGGTCTGTCTGAAGAATTTCGCTTGGTCATTGATATACCACATTCTTATTCTACTGAAATCCGCATCATGTTGCTCTTGTGGGATTTTGTTTAGGTGGTCGAATATTGTGAACAAATGTGTGTAGTTTTGGTATTCTATGGAATGAAATTGGTCTATAATGGTCACTTCCACCGATGATAAGAAGTCATCTTGCCTCTTTTTCTTATCTGTGTTCTCAACTATCATTTGAAGCCCTAATGGAGAACAGACGATAATATCAGATTGGTAGAAGTTACTGTAAAGCTTAATAGCTTTTCTCGTGAATTTGACACCTAGAACAAAGTAATCGTTGGTGTTACCTTTGAATATATGCTGGAAGGATTTTGGCTTAGAACTAGGTGGGAATGAAGGATCATAGAATTGATCTCTAAATTTACCCTTCTTGTCCACTTGATCTAGACCAGATTTCTCAATGAGCTTTGTTACTATTTGATATGCTGAGTCTCTTGTTGGTGCTATGATTAAAACCTTTGGCCTGGTGAAACCTTGATCGAGAAACTCTGAATCTGGATTATCCTGTAATTTCTGATTATTTTTGATGATTTTATCTCTAGTCTTGTAAACATGGTTTAGAACGTGTAATGTATAGAGATCTCTATACTCATCTTCGTCCTTGCCATATGTGTCGTACTCGTAAAGAATATCTTTGTACTGCATCATTGGGTCGACGATTTTGCGCTGTAGATCTGTCAACGCATTTGACTCAGTGTCCAGCAAGTTGTTCTGTATACGCAACCGCTTCTTCAAGAAATACGAACTTAGGGAGCACTTCAGCTTGGGATCCTCGATCTTGGGTGTTTCTCCTTCTATGTACGGCACAGAAAATATAGCATCTTCTTGAACTTGATCTTCATCAGCGGATCCAACCTTCAGCTTTATCGATTTATAACGCAGTTTGTTGTCCTTCAATGCATTGCCCAATGCTTCACCATGTTTAGCAGCCTCCTCACCATTGAAATGTGTATCAAACGGATCCTTCTCCTCATCGTCGGACTCAATTTCCTCTTGCTCTTGCGCTTGCTCATCCTCATCGTCATCCTCATCGTCACTCTCTCCATCCGCAAACGCATCGTTATACTGGTCCTCAGCCTGTTCCTCTTCTTCTGCCTCACTTTCTTCCTCGTCATGATCCCTGTGAGTCTTCACCTTATCTTCCTTGTGCTCAGACTTCAAGATGGTCAGAAGAGCATTGTATACTTGCTCCTTGTCGTCCTCCTTCTCCCCATCATCCTGCACCTTCTCCTCAACAGCTGGTCCAGCTTCCAATACCGAACCCGAAGATTCTACTCCAGCATCCGCTTCAGGCTCTATCTTCGTCCGCTTGGCACGGCGTATGCTCCTGAGTTCCTTCCTACCTCTCTTATCCATCGCTAAGCTACGTTGGTTTCCAACCCTTTCACCCAAAAACAGATGAATCTGCAACTCCAATGTGCATCCATCTTATAACTATGTAAGCTCATCGCAAAGCTCATCGCATCGATTTCGATTTTTCTGTTTTGTGCGCAGAAATTTTTCAGAATTTTTTTTTTCAGATGATTTACCCGGTTTGAATACTGCATTTTCCTTAGAAACCCCCGCAGAAACTGCCCAACTTCCTTGTCCTAGCGAAGACAAGGTTAAACCCAACAAGCCCTTCCAAACTTCCAAGAGCAATAACAAAACAATGAACTGCTAGTAGTTGATAAAGCAGAAGTGTCTGGCAGCGGGTAGTCGGTTGCGCTGTCGTTGCTATTACTTGTCATCGGTAACTAGCCAAAAAAAAGACAGATAAAAACTAAGAAGAAACCCTTTCAATAACAATCTCTTTAAGATAATCATGGGGTTGATAACAGAAGGTGTACAGAGGAGCATACGGATAAGTTCCGCCGCGTTATATCTGGTGCTGACGCTGGTATCGATACCGATATCGTTTAAGATTGGTGGGCTGCAGTGTGGGCTCTCCTTCACAGTTACGCTGTTCAATCTATACCTTATATCGACTACGCTGTCGGTGCTGGCAAGGCGAAGCTGTAACAGAGGATACGTGTTCGCCACAAGCATATTATATTACTCACAGCACTTGGTTATTGCACCATTGCTGTTTCTGTTTCTTTCCGGGTTCTCCAACGAAGAGTTCAACAGGTTTCTGTCGCCCGTGGGCTCTTATCAGGAGCTTGACCCAGATGGATCGTTCCTAGACCTGCTCAAGCACAGGATACTGATGGCCACCACCGCGGAAAATAGCAAGAACTGGACGCTGTACTACTACTACTTCAAGTTCATCGTACAGCCTTGGCAATGGCTGCTGTCGTACTCAACACCGTTCTTCACTCTGCTGGAGGGCTTCTTCACTATCCTGGCTATCCAGGCCATCGGCGAGACGAACAAATGGCTCTCCTACGAAATGAACTCTAACACTTGGATTATCACGTCTCTGCTGGTCTCAGGTGGGGTCATTACAGGGTCCCTGTACTACCTGTACAGGATATACGTGACTCCCATCTGGAAACTAACTATCCAGTCGGCATCCCTGTTGGGTTTCGTGTTATCGATCGTATTCTGTCTGGGCTTGTACGGGATAATAAGCAGAAAGGGTTCAGTGATAGAAAGCTCCTTGTTCTTTGCCTATATCGTACGTTGCATCTACGAGATATCTCCTAAATTAGCCACCAGAGCCACCGAGGAAATACTGGACCTGGTAAAGGACGTCTGGCAAACCCACCAAAGAAACCTGTTGAACAGAGATAACTTGCTAGCATACTACCATAATGTGGTCCTGAAGAACGCTGAGATGGTATGGGAATCCTTCATCCTTCCACGTTCCAGGTCCCTAAACGCCATGGAGAAGATAAGATTTTGGTTAGATGTCACCCCAGTATGGAAATTCTTTAAGAATTTCACAGTGAGTGTGCCATCGTCAATTGTCGAGCTGGTGTCGGTAACATACAAGATGGCTTCAGAATCTTTGTCCCCTGCTGTTATCGTTAATCTATGCTTTAGAATTCTAATTTTCTACTCCGCTACAAGAATTATTCCAGCATTACAAAGAAGCTCATATAAGGAGCAGAGGCAAAGTCGTCGCATCTTGAAATTACTTTACTGGTATAGTCCCTGCGTTTTGATTGCAATGTACACACACTTGATTCTACAATACTCTGGAGAACTAAAAAGAGAACTATGTCTATGGGGCTGTACTTCTAACTGGTTTGGTTCAAAGGATCAGCCAAGGATCGTTACGGATTCATGGAGTTTCTGGAACTGGTGTAACATTTTTTGGACTGTTTTAGTGTATGCTAATGAGCTGATTGGCACTCAAGCACCAAATGAACTGACATAAAGCGCTAATAGTATACTTGATAACCATATAGGCGATCAACTAGCATATTAATGTGGCCGAAATCAAAAACTCGTCTATGACCAAATAAAATGGATGAGGTGAATAATGATGAATTTATATAGCAACCTATGCTAAATGAAGCAAGTCATTGTCACATAAATGAACTTTATTAGGTAATGCATGTTGCCTCGGATTCTATTAGATTTAAGGAGGATCTTTGACAAATCTTATCTAGGAGTTGATTTGAAGTTGTATTACCAGCACTATTAATTCATTTGGAAGTTCGACATAGGCCAATTTTTCCATTTTATTACACCAGCATAGAAATTGGGGCATGAGCACCTTCTGTATTATCTGCCATCTTGGTCAACAAAGAGAGGTGTCTTCATATATAAAGTAGATCGAGACAGAATATTGACCGAGAAAGCCCTTATCGGAGCTCTTTTGGCAAGTTTGCATAGATTGTCTGGGTTCATATTTTATTGTCTATCGATTTTACATTCGTCATGGATTAAGCTTATGGTTTTCTTTTGACGAGTTATTTCATAGAGATACAAAACATTTAGCAGTAAGTTTTATGGTAATCCTATTACTTTTAGCGAGAATAAGTCCTCAAGCAAAGCACATTGCTACTAAGATAACATGCACTCTTTTGCAATTATAATTATGGATCAATATCCATTTGTAACTATACTTTTTAATCAAAAAGCATATTGAACAACTACTATACAATATGGTAGTACAGGCAATATACTAATTAGGAAACATACATATTTTAGTTAGATAAAGCAACAACTTGATCTTTAGTAATATTATGATGCAAAAATCCAAAACGACATAATACTTTTTGTAAAGTGAGGCTAATATTATAAAAAGTACCTGGAATCCAAAAAAAAAAAATACAGATGGTTGAACACAAATACAAATAAACTATAACAGCTGAATTTCTGAATTTCTTCGACAAGGTCATCTAATAGATTTGTATTGTATTTCAAGCATAAAAACACAAAAAAATTAAATGATTTCGCCCAGGATCGAACTGGGGACGTTCTGCGTGTTAAGCAGATGCCATAACCGACTAGACCACGAAACCATGTTAACTTGTTGAAAGTGACTTTAAGGCCTCCTACCTAGTAGGCTATATAATTATCACGTGATTGAATTAACGAACAATATTCTATAATTCCAATCTAAATAGACCAGATACAATAAGGGCGTTAAAATGTTATATTAATTATGCAATTTTGAATTAGAAGTTATTCAGATGCTAAATTTATGAACTAGTTACTTCATAATGCACTGATATAAGAGAGGTTTACTGATCAAAAACCCTCCAGCAAGAGAACGAATAAATTAATAAGTGCATAAAACATGATCTGGACACATTTAACATGATATGTGCTAGACCATTATAATAGTAATCAAAATGAGTAAATTAATTTAGACACAGGATCAAATGACATATAAATTACAAGGGAATGAATGGATTTTTGTAAAGTAAACGGTATAGACAGATTTTAATATTGAATATCTTAAATGGGAGAAATTTCGATTTCATGCAGGTAAAGCTTCTTCTTTTTTGCTCTGAATTTCCGTGTTTTGTTGGGGATTGTTAATCCTTTCTACCTCATTCTTTTCTTTTTGTCTATTATCGAATGCGGGTAGTCCTTCTGTAGTAGGCAGTTCTGGTAAACCATTTACTTCCTTATCTAGCTGATCTAATTCACGATCTAGTTCGTCCTCAAAAGTGTTAGTACCAACAACACTATTCGCCAAGGCATTATCGACCTCAGCTTGATACTCGATCTGATCCTGTACATCATCCATAAGCTTGTCAACATCTTTGAACTCAGCATTTAGTTTTTTTAATATTTCATTACCTGTCTGTAAGCCTGAGACGAACTCTTTTTCTACCATCTTGAACTCTAAGGTAGAAACCATGTTTTCAAGGTTTATTAGCTGATCTGAAGCTTGTTGAAGGAGGTGCTCTTGGTAATGTATCTTTTTGAGTAGAAATCGTACCTTGGTGTCTTTTTTGTAAGTCTTAGGATTATCATGTATGAGCTGTTTTAACCGGTCCTTCTCAATCGCTATAAGACGATCACTCTTCTTAGTATACTTGTGTATCTCATCCTTTGAACGTTTTAGTTGTAGTATGGCTTTATCCGTTTCTGTGATATGAACTTTGCTTGGTTTCTGGCCCATGTTTTTATGGCTGTTATATTGTTATTAGTAGTTATATGACTGAATCTTCAAACAAATAGCTCCAGTTTCTTTTTTATAATTAGTGGTTACTGTTATTTGTGTGGTAACGTAGTATTTACTTGGTTTTATTTCGTTAATCAGGTATCTGAAGTGCTAAGGATGTATGCAACATGAAAATATTTCGAATTTAGTGATAAAATTTAATGTTTTGGTCGAAGTGCATATCTTGAATAAGAGATGACTATTTAGTGTAGATGAATTTATAGAAGCTGATTGATTTTTTTCAGTTCAATTAATGCAGTATTGTTGCTAATGTATTAAATAAATGTCTATAAATATAATTTAGATGCTTAACTCCATAGTGTTTCCCATGTAACTTTTTTTCTTACGGCATCCGAGAAACCTTCCTTATATTTGATCCAGATCTTAACCTCTTCAGATTCATTATTAGTTGACTTATTTTGATCTGTTGTATTTTGTTGAATGGCAGTGTACTGTGATTTTAACATGTCAACCGTTTTATCATTATTAGCCTTTGAAAAGTTCTCAATACTAATCTTTTGTCTTTTGGAAGTTGTCTCTTCAACAGTAGACTTACCCTTGTTTGCTTCAACTTGATTCAAATGTCTCTTCCGTACTTTGATCTCTTCTTGCTTTGCGAGAATCAGATTTAAATTGGCTGCCCTTTTGGTGGTGACTTCGTTCTTCTTCATCTCATCGATAAGAACAACTTTATCAATTGGTGGTTCAATCATCAATACCCCTCTTGATGTGTAATGCTCTCCCCTAGTCTCCAGTAACTCTAACTGGAATAGGTCAATTAGATTGATTATGTTGTTGAGAACAGCCTGCTTTTTCTTTGCATCCTTTATCTTTGAGATATCAGAAGCAATCATAGAATCCAAATAAGGTAGAATTTCAAAACCGAGGTCTTTCTTATTCATATTACTGGCTAATAAAGGTGAGAACGTTGATAGCTTTTTCATGATAGATTCTGTAATGCTCTCCACAGCTTTCCGTGCCTCGCGTTGTTCATAATCTGCATTCTTTATACGTTGATCGTCTTTATTGCTTATATCTCCGAATTTTTGATGGAAAACCATTGGCACTATAGCACAGTATCTTAACAATTCACCGTTGTGCTCGAACATTGACTTAAACATCTGTTCATGGAAATATAACCAATCCGCCATCGCAGCAGGTTTCCGCAAACCACTATCAGAATACTTGACATGAGGAAATAAAGTATGACAACCTGTGACAACTCTATCATAGTTATCTACTTTCTCAATTTTACGTGCCAATCTAATAAATTGTCTTTTATTGTCCAAATGCGGATCTTTTCTAAATATCTGGTTGACAATTTTGAACCAAGACAACGAAATATCTTTTAGTCCCAAAGTATCTTCTGAAACATTGTCATTATTAGAAGTTTTATGATTTCCCTTTGATTGGAATTGTAAGTTATTCACACAGTTACGAATGTCACCTTCTGAGATATCAATTAGTTCATTAATTGTTTTCATTCCCAAGTTGATCCTTTCCTTCATACATATGTGTGTGAGCCGTTCCCTTACAGAATTATCAGATGGTTTTCTCAGAGTGATAATTTCGCACAAGGGTCTCAATTTCTCGAGTGCTGGGGCGTAGAGGTTATTACAAATGACAATGATTGGTCGCAGCAACAATTTTGGTCTGTATCTGTTTGATTTCCCGTTATTCTTGCCTCTTGCGTTTTTCTTCAGGACGTAATTATCAGTTGCTCTCTTATCTGCGTTTACAATATCGATCAGCACTTTCACAAACCCTGATTCCACACTACCATCGATCTCATCTGCTATCAGGCAGACGGGCTCCCCAGTGAAGCTGTGGTTGAATAGAGTGTTGTGAACTTTATCTCTTACCAAGGTACCAGCCCTTTCGTCACTTGCGTTGATCTCAGCAACAGAGAAACCAGCTTGCTTTGCCACTACGTGGGCCACGGATGTTTTACCGATTCCCGGTGGACCATTAAGCATCAGTATGCGCTTCATGGGCCGCTCGAAGGGGTCAAAGTTCTCTTGTTCTTTGCTCTGATCCGGCTGCGGCAATTGCTCTTTGAACACAGCAAAGTTCCACTGCCGCAGCCACTTTAGGATCCGTCTGTTGTTCTTCTCGTTCCCTACCAGATCCATGAACTTCTTGGGTCTCCACTTCTCCACCCATAAGGTACAATCCGGGCTGCGCTGGCCAGAGACTGTTTCTGCCGGCGCTGTTTCTCCGTTACTATCGTCACTGCGCGCCTCTATCCTATCTATCAAATGGGCAATGTTTATCCCGTACCCATCTTCCGCCTGCCACACTGCGCCATTGTACGTGGTAGTGGCACTTGCACTGGTAGTGGCTGTGGCATTGGCACTGGCCCGCTTCTCTAGCACCACCGAGCCGCCTTTGCACCCGTTGAACACCAGCTTCTCGCCTTCGTCGCCAAACAGCACACTCCCGCCGAACCCGCTGAAGTTAGGCGCACCGTCCATCTATTTATCCACCACCCTCTGTTAGCTCTCTTATTACTGTACCAATCCTCTTGGCAACACCAGTTCCTTGGGGAGGGGGGGAAGTGGGAAATATTCTTGTAGGAACACCTTGAGCGATAGAGATATACGAGTCAAACTAAATAACCGCCCAACGCCAGGAGAGACGCTCTCACTTGCCCATGGCCCACACCCGTAATCTCTTGGAAAAGCTAGAAACCAAGGCGGTCCCAGAAACCAGGTGACGCGTAAATTTGTATATTTATATACGTACGCATGTGACATACGTATATAAATATATATCTTTACGCGTACCATCATTATTAACGGATAACCACATGATACATCATTTAATACAAAACCATGTGATCTCTCCACACGTATAATACGATATGGTTTGTTGGTCTGCAAGTTACTGTCATTTGGGTGGGGGGGAGGAGGGCCGGGGGGGGCTACGGCCTTTTCTTCGGGTGCTGATGCCCAAATCTTTGTCTCTTAGCAAAGCCCTTCCCTACCCAGAAAGTCCCTCTTCCTCTGTGTGCTTTACGCACTAACAAAAGTGAAAAATTCAATGTTTTGCAAATTGTTTCACAAAACGTTCAATTGGATTTCAATATTTCTAAACTTGATCCAATCTTTTGATCTTCCTACAGACTACACTGAAACAAGTACAACTGCAAGTGCACTGAAACAAGTTCATATACAACAAACACACAAAATGGTTAGTGAAGCGGAGTTTTTGGCGTCTTACCCACAGAAGTGTCCGGCTGGTTCTCTTCCAGGCACTCCCGGCAACACTGACGAGGCCCAGGAAGGTGCTTTGAAGCAATTGCGCAGCGAGTTGGAAGCCGCTGGCTTCAAGGAGAGGCTAGACGACTCCACGTTGCTGCGTTTCCTGCGTGCGCGTAAGTTCGATGTCGCTTTGGCGAAGGAGATGTTCGAGAACTGCGAGAAATGGCGCAAAGAGTACGGTACCAACACCATCATGCAGGACTTCCACTACGACGAGAAGCCTCTGGTTGCGAAGTACTACCCGCAATACTACCACAAGACCGACAAGGACGGCCGCCCAGTGTACTTCGAGGAGCTGGGTGCTGTGAACTTGACCGAGATGGAGAAGATCACCACCCAGGAACGTATGTTGAAGAACTTGGTGTGGGAGTACGAGTCCGTGGTCAACTACAGACTGCCTGCTTGCTCCAGGGCCGCTGGCTACTTGGTCGAGACGTCTTGCACAGTCATGGACTTGAAAGGTATCTCCATCTCCAGCGCATACAGCGTCTTGAGCTACGTCAGAGAGGCCTCATACATCAGTCAGAACTACTACCCAGAACGTATGGGTAAGTTCTACTTGATTAACGCCCCATTCGGTTTCTCCACCGCGTTCAGACTGTTCAAGCCTTTCCTAGACCCAGTCACCGTCTCAAAGATCTTCATCTTGGGCTCCTCTTACCAAAGCGAACTGCTGAAACAGATCCCAGCAGAAAACTTGCCATCCAAGTTCGGTGGTAAATCAGAAGTAGACGAAGCCGCTGGTGGCCTGTACTTGTCCGACATCGGCCCATGGAGAGACGCCAAGTACATCGGCCCTGAAGGTGAAGCCCCAGAGATGTTTTCCATGAAATAAACTTGAAATCTTTACCAAAAAGAGAATAGAAAAGGAAAAAGGAAAAGAAAGAGACAAAGATTGCTATGCTGACTCCTTTTGAGTATCAAAAATCTTTCCCTCTTTCTTTAATTTAATCATGCATTTTTAGTGTATCTACAACGCAAAATTTTTCTTTTATGTTATACCCATTTTTTTTATTTCTAACTGTATTGTTAGTCCTTGTCGTGCAAGCTCTTTCTCGAGGCTATGCTTAAATCCCATAGACTGGAGATGTGTTTTCATAAACAAGCACTGATGACTTTCATATATATAGATTAATTTTTCCCCCTTTAACTTTAAAAATTATAAAAATGATACAATAATACCACTATCAGTGTTTGTCTATCGTTCGCTAATTGCATCAAAAGAATAATAGTTTTAAGTTCCAATGGTTATGTACATAAATAATTATAAGATAAACCCAAAACACAAACTAAAATAAAAAAAGATAAATTAAAAAATTTTAACTAAGGATGCAATATGTATATATTTTAGGTACAAGTCTCTTTCTTTTCATATACAGCAATATTGACTGCATTTTCTCATTTTTTTGTTCTAACCGGTAGATCAAAACTCCAAAGATTGTAATGTATTCCTCACACTCTCCTGTTCTCTTGCCAATTCCTGAGCATAGTTAGAGTTTAGTGTAGGACCTTCATTAGAGTATGTATTGCTTTCAAAGTTTTGAGCAGACGGTTTCGCATTCTTTCCGTTACGTGTATAGTTCCAGTATTCGTTATTCAAGTAGTTATTGAACTCGGAGTCATTGGAGAAAAGATTACTGAAGTTCCCAGCTTGTCCACCGAATGATAGCAAACTCTGGGTATCCATATCGTTGGTGTTTGGCAAATCGCCCATTTCCACACCAAAATTGTAATTGTAATCAGTTGAACGATTTTTCTTGACGTTAGGTCTGGTCAATGGCACAGTACAAACTTGTAAGTTTTCCAGAACACCTTCTACCAAACAACCTTTTTGTCTGAAATGTAACAACAGGTGGTTCCACAACGTATTCCTTGAAAGAGATCTTGGATTACCTAAAATAATCAAACCGTATTTTGCACGGGTGAGACCAACATTTAGACGACGTGGGTCTCTCAGGAAACCAATCATTTGCTGTTCATTAGCACGCACACAGGAAAGAATAATGAAATCCTTTTCCCGACCTTGGAATGCATCCACTGATGCAACTTCCACGTTAGAATACAACTCCTTGTCCAACGCACCGTTCATTTGCATGTATTGCAAGACATAAGCACGCTGACCTTCATATGGTGTAATCACACCAATTTGTTCGGGCTTAACACCGTCACGGAAGAGTCTTGTTATAATTCTCTCACAGTTCATGGCTTCTGTTCTATTCAAATATGATGTACCGTTTGCAGACATTTCTTCAGAACCATAATTGGCCCAGAACATCATTGGTATACCATTAATAGGCCATGGGAAAGTACTGTTGGCCAAAGTTCTTTGCTCCTCCGTAACACCATTCTGCAAACTACCCTCATAGAACATGTTACTTGGGAATTCACTTAAAAAAGGATTCATACGATATTGAACCTCTAATCTAATTGGAATATGCCCCAAGGAGATCAAACGTTCGAAAAGAGATTGCTTTAAACCAGCATCACTAGCTTTTCTTTCCAAAATAACTGGACCTAATTGTTGGTGATCACCAACTAAGATAACTTGCTTAGCACCCTTAACAATAGGTATCAGACATTCAGGTTCAGATGCTTGAGTACTCTCATCAATAAGAACAGTTCTGAATTTCATATCTAAACGTCTATCGCCTGCACCAACACATGTGCAACAGACAACATCCGCCTGTTCCAAGATGCTCTTTTCTGTCTTCTTGACTAAGCTAATAAACCTCTTTGTATCACGGGCAGAGAGTTCACCGGCTTCTTCCTTCAATTTCAAAAGTTTCTTCAATACACCTTTAGCACCTTTGGCAACCAAATTATGAAGAGCTAGAGATGAAACAGAACTTTCTACATCTTCTCTGCTCTTGGCTGTAACCCTGACGACTTTCAAACCTAAATCTCTTAGCTTTGCAGCAAGATGATCGACAGCAATGTTAGAAGGTGCACAAACCAGTATTCTATCCTTGCGAATTTTTGATAGATGATACACAATAGAGGCTGATGTAACAGTTTTACCTGTACCTGGTGGACCTTGGATCAGGGACAGTGGTCTCTGTAAGACGTGCTCTACAGCTTTAGATTGAGAAGCATTTAGCTTAGTGTAGCCTGGTAGAGAAAGCTCCTTTGGCATAGGCACGTCAAAGTGTAAATCCACAACTTGATGGCCCAGAATCTTATAGTAAAGATAACCTGAAATGGATTTTTTGTCCACTGCAAAGTTTTTTAGGGCAGTTTGCATTCTGTCATATGATGTAGCTTTCCATATAAACTCGGCAGTAAATCCAGTGGTTAGGTGAGTTGGTGGAGGTGTCTTACTAGGCCTTAACTCTAGAGTAAACATATCTTTGAAACTGTTTGGTAAACGGACAATAAAACCGGTTCCTTTCCAATCTTCACCTTGAATACCAGAATAGCTCAAAATCATCTCATCACCTACTGCGACTTTCAATTCACTTGATTCAAATGTAGATAGTGCAAAGGATGCCAAGTGCCTATTATTCAGAGCTAGAGACCATTCGACACTGATATGTTCTAATGCTTGGGACTCCTTCAACTGCTTATCGTAATCGGCCTCCAGCTTGATCAAGGGCCCGTAGGATCTCTGATATTCGTAAGCGTCCTGGTATCTCAGCAGCAGAGGCGGTATATCCTCCTCTTCACCTATACCCGCCAGTATGTCGTCCTGAACCTTCTTGGATTCGTCTTGCACGTCGTCCATGGTAGCGTATTTGTCTGATCTCCATTTGTTCTCCAGCTTGCTGATCTGGCTGGGCGTAATCAGCTTCGCCTTCAGTTTGATCTCCTCATCCGACGCAGGTTCAGCGACCCACGACAAGAACTGCTTCTCCTCTATCAACGGCTGCCACTGATCGGTGTCCCAGTTGGGATTCTTGCTCTGCGCACAGGGGATTCTGCACAGCAACACCACGACGGCCTCGCTCTTGGCTGAGACGAAGCCCAACACGAATACGTTCTTGCAACCACAGTTGTAACACTCCAACACCGTATCGCCCAGGTCAGACTCCGGGTGCAAGGACACCGAGTGGTGGTGGGACAGAATCAAGTGGTTTATGATGTGCGAGTTCACAGTCCCGTTCTTCGAGTTGCAAAACCACTTGCTGCACGAGTTACACTTGATAACACTCGTTGGCGCATCAATACCACAGTACGCACACGCATGGCCCTCCGCCTGTCTCTCCACTGGCTCCACTTGCAAGTTGCCTTGCACCTCCTGCATAAACTCTAGCTCCTCCGCATCTTCCAAGTCCGCTAAGATGGCTAACTCTGGATCGTTCGATTCCGCTGGAAAGTTCATAGCCACAGTGCTAGATGTACTGCTCTAGTCTGAATCCTTTTGTTTACAATTCTTTTGTGCATCTTGTACTCATAACCAAGTCTTAAAACGTTAGAGCAATACATAGCAAGAGAGGCCCCATCGGCTTCGATGGAAAAAAAATTCAGCAGTGATCGCATAAAAATAAATTTTTTTTTTCCATGTCTCGTCACCACCCGTTCCCAACACAGCGGTAATAGACCCAATCACCAATTCCAACTCCAGTTCCATCTAAAGTTATAACCCCAGCTGGGCGTCTCCAGGATAGAACCACTTTATAAAAGACACTGAAGTTTGAAAACAGTATCTAAACAGATTTAGCTTCGATTACCATACAAGAAACATTCCGATGTAGTGTAACGGCTATCACATCACGCTCTCACCGTGGAGACCGGGGTTCGACTCCCCGCTTCGGAGTATTATTTTTTTTGTTTCTTTTGTCAAATTTGATTTTTTTGTTGAAAAATTCTGACTGCCAAACAGGAAACACTTTCCTTTCATTTGGCAATTGTTTTAGAGACAGAGTCACTTTGGTATCGAAGATAAGAAGATACACGAGAGATAAGGATACCAGAGGGAGTCACACTTATAAGAAGAAGTCAATTCGTCAATTCATCAATTCATCAATGAGTCCTTCTCTGGCAGTTCATAGAAAAAGTATATAAACTACTCATCCTCCCCCTACTCGTAAACTCTTTGTAAGATTGCAAGCGACACAAACCCCAAACTGTAAACAAATGTCGCTAGTACTCAAGAGGTTCAACTCTACCGCTCTTAAGAAAACTGCTCTGCATGACCTCCATGTGAGCCTCGGAGGCACCATGGTGGAGTTCGCTGGCTACTCGATGCCTGTGCTGTACAAGGGCCAGACGCACATTGAGTCGCACCTGTGGACCAGGCAGAACGCCGGGCTGTTCGATGTCTCGCACATGCTGCAGAGCAGGCTGACGGGTGCCGAGGCCACCAAGCTGCTGCACAGCGTGACACCCACTGACTTCGCCAACTTGCCCCAGGGTACGGGGTCTCTGTCCGTGCTTCTAAATGAGCACGGTGGTGTTGTGGACGACACCATCATCACGAAGGAGCAGGACAACCAGTACTACATAGTCACCAACGCGGGCTGTGTGGACAGGGACACCGAGTTTCTCAAGGGCGAGGTCTCAAAGCTCGATTGCTCCTGGGACATCATCCAAGGCAGGTCTCTGCTGGCGTTGCAAGGCCCCAAGGCGCAGCAAGTGCTGGAGAGGCTGGTGACTAGGGACTCCAAGTTGAACGAGCTCTACTTCGGCGAGAGGAAGGAGTTCACGCTGGATGACGCCACGGCCACCAGGATCGGCGTTGCCAGAGGTGGCTACACCGGTGAGGACGGGTTCGAAATCAGTGTGGAGAACGGCAAGGCCAACGAGTTCGCGCAGAAGCTGCTGGACAACGAGCTCACGAAGCCAATCGGTCTTGCCGCCAGAGACTCCTTGAGACTGGAGGCCGGTATGTGTCTGTATGGCCACGAGCTGACCGAGTCCATCACCCCAGTTGAAGCGGGCCTCGCCTGGGTTATCTCCAAGAGCAGACGTGACGCTGGCTCCGAGGACCAGTTCAACGGTTACTCCAAGATCATCGACCAGTTGAAGAACAAGACCCACGAGATCATCAGAATCGCATACAAGTATAAGGGCAAGGGGCCCGCCGCCAGACCTGGCGCCAAGATATTCCTCGAGGACGGCGAAACACAGATCGGTGAAGTCACTTCGGGTAGTGCAGCTCCATCCTTGAACAACATCAACATCGGGCAAGGCTACGTGAAGAGAGCACATAACAAGAAGGGCAAGACCGTCCTGATCCAGGTGAGGAACAAGTTCTACCCGGCAGAGTTGGCTAAAATGCCACTAGTACAAACGCACTACCACAAGGCATAGTTATTCGCAGTTTTGTATATTCTAGCTTCACTAAGTAACAATACCAATTATTACTATTTATATATCGTTTACTTCTTATAATCAAGTTGCGGGATCAGCTAAATTCACTATTTGTCACAAGGTGGGAGACGGATCAGATCGGCAAACCTTGATCGCACATGTCCCACTGTTTCATAATACACTCACCAAGACTGCAATCCGATAGCAAGTGGGTGAGAGGGACCTGTGGCAAATGTTAGCACACGCTAGGCAACTTGATTAATATTGGGAACGATATCAAAGTTCTACAAAGTTGGCACAAATGTCTGCATGCCCTTTCCAAAGTCATTTTGAAGCCTAGAAGCCTTTGATAAAGCACCTTCTTGATTTTTTTTGATTTTTTTCTTTTAAAAAGTTTCAAGACGAACAGATCAGGATAATAAGGAAAATTAGAGGTATAGCAACAAAGAAACCACGTGTATTATTATTGGAGTTGGGCTTCAGCTTGGGATTTTGGACCAGATATACAAAGTTATCGAACACCTTCTGCATAATATTTTGGAGGACAAAGATACGCCCCTCTGGATGCCGTTATCAGGTCTCTTGCTCAAGTTATAATATAAGAAAAGCAGCGACTCGTGTGGACGACTACTATAGCACCGAGAGTTTATATACAATTACATCATGCCCTCACATGATGGTACCAGGGCCAAAACCAAATTGCGCTCCAAATCGCGCTCGCAAACGCATGAGTATGAAACGGAGCCCTTCGTTCATGGCTCGTTAGAGGATGAAGAGACGGTCAAGAATTTGAAAGATCTGAACATATCTAATAAGCAGAAACTGTCGCCTGTGATGCATGGACGTAAGGCTAGTACTTACTTGAGGATTTTCCAAGATGACGACGAGCCTGTCATAAATAATGAGAAAGCTGGACGACACAGAGGAAGTAGGCACCACCACAAGCGTTTGTCGGGGACTCTAGACGAATCCGATGGCAATATACCCAATATATATAGGAATATCGAAGGAAAACAGCGGCGGAACTCAAAAAACTATGGAGGTCATAGCCCCATGGGCAGAAGGAATTCAGCTTACAATCAACAGAGAAAACCAACTAAGGAATCACTACAGAACCTCGCTTTATCGAACAGGACGTCTCCACAATCACCACCAAGCAATAGAAATAAGATTGCACTGGACAACGGTAAAGGCACCAGGTATTCCTACAGGAGATCTTCTTCCAGTAGTAAAGAGAGACCACATGAAATACCTAAGCATGCATCAAGAGATTGGAGTAACTTTAACGTCAATATAGCTACAACAAGAGTAGGAAATATTCATAACTATGCTCAAATGGACTCTTCCCCTGGAAGTAAAATGCTGTCTAGTGGTAATGATCAAGATTTACCCTTGACAGATGACCTGATGTTAAAGCCTGTGTCTTCTGCGACCTATTATCCTCATAAGTCTAAAGAAAAGAAGAAGTTGTCTGATGAATTTACATCCAACAAACACAATAGAACTGACAGACAAAGTGATGAATTTGGAAATAAAGGTAACGAGAAGAATCAATCCACTAACACAGAAGAGAAATTGGAGTACGATATTTCGCCTAATTCAGATATCATTGACATAGTAGCACCAATATCGAGCGATTCTTTTGACAACCAATTACTAGAAAATATTCCAAAGGTAAAACATAGCCCTGTGGATATAGAACAGAATAATGTTGTCACAGATGAAAGTGACATTGAAGATGAAGATAATGACAGAGAGTATCCTTTAGCTGTTGAATTGAAACCTTTTACCAATAACGTAGGTGGACATACCGCTATTTTCAGGTTTTCTAAACGGGCAGTTTGTAAGGCGTTAGTGAACAGGGAGAACAAATTCTATGAGAATATCGAAATCAACCACCAAGAATTGTTGCCCTTCATGCCAAGATATATCGGTGTTTTAAATGTTAGACAGCACTTCTACTCACATGACGATGAAATGATAAACAATATATCAAAAGAGAATGAGAAAATTAATGATGATGATGAACAGATAAAAACTACACCTATCAAGCAGAAAATTCCCTCTAATGATTCCGAGCAGATAGGATCCGCATTGACTCATATTCATTCCTTTCCTATTGAGCGCCAACAAAGGTCTATTAGCTGTAAGGATTACATGTCTTCTCAACAACAATTGCCAGAAGTGGTGTTGAACGATAATAGACACATAATACCAGATTCTCTTTGGGGACGGTACTCACATTCACCAAATTCGCTGCCAGACAACTCTCCTAGCTCATATCTTTCATCTCATTCTTTTGATGAGAAAAAATTTGAACGAGCTCTAGAGAACAGAGATAGGGAAGGCGAACGTGATGCTGGATACACTGTTATTAATACTGAACTGAAAAATTCAGTTCTTGAAGAGGTGTTTGCACCAATCTGTTACAGAAGACATCAAAAACAAAGAAGTCAAATCCAATTCAAAATTCCTCCTGGACATAGCCCCAGCAACTCGCTACAAGAGAGCAGATTCCCACATGATAATAGTAGGCGTGATTCTGATACCGTTGTTGGTTCCGTCAGAAATAGTCAAATTGACCAACCATTACTACAGAAATCTGTGAAGGACTCTATCTCTAACTGCTTAGAGTCATCTCACTCAGTAATGGACTTGAAACAGTTCAAAAGGAAAGAAGAAATTAAAGAAGGCCTTCAAGGTAATACAAACGAACAACCAAATCCAAATCTCACATCACAAACTATGGCTCTATCCAATTCAGTTTCTTCTTGTGGGACCAGTAAAAGTAAAATAGACTGCGAGGATGACATGGATGTCTTTTTAATGGACGAGGACAATGAAACTCTAGATCATCATAATAGAAAACCTCAGCAAAATCAACTAGCTGAATATAGGTCTGCGTCAAGAGAGTCCGTACCAACGGAGGATCAAGAGCATACTATTGTATCGCAATTTATTCTGCTGGAGGATCTTACCCGTAACCTATCCAAGCCATGTGCCTTAGATTTGAAAATGGGTACACGCCAGTATGGTGTGGATGCTAAAAGAACTAAGCAACAATCTCAAAGAGCTAAGTGCCATAAAACCACTTCACGTAAATTGGGTGTCAGAATCTGTGGTATCAAGGTTTGGGATCAAGATTACTACATCAAAAGAGATAAGTACTTTGGCAGGAGAGTTAGAGCCGGATGGCAATTTGCAAGACTTCTGGCGAGATTCTTATATGATGGTAAGCACAAAGGGAGTGTAATTAGACAAATTCCACGATTGTTGAAACAATTGGAAACGTTGAATAATGAGGTGAATGAATTAAAAGGTTATAGACTTTATGGTGCCTCCTTATTACTTATGTATGATGGACGTGCAAAAGAAACTTCAATCGACAATACAAGTGATTTAACCAAAATGCTCACTAGTGTAGGTAAAGCTAAGGTCAATCTAATAGATTTCGCAAGATGTGTTACCAAAGAAGATATGGTTGCCGGCCTTTCCACTTTCAAAATCCCCCCTAAGAACCCAAAACTTGAAGATAAGGGATTCCTACGTGGTGTGAAGAGTTTGAAATTCTATCTGCAGTTAATATGGAATTATCTAACAAACGATGCTAAAATTCCAGAAGAAGAAGAAGATATGATAGAATGGATGAACTCCAATCTAGATTCTGTCCTAAGCCCATGGGACTGGCTTGACTCGTTTGCAGACGAAGAGGAGAACGAATTTAATGATCCTACAAGTGAGCTCAGGAAGAAATGGAGGAAATATGAATTAATATTTGATGCGGAACCTCGCTATAATAATTTAGATCCTGAGATAAGTGACTAGGCTTTGTTCACAAGTTATTGCATGCATTATTACTTTAATATTCATCAATCAATTAATTTTAATTATTAATATAACTAAGTCATAGTAATAGATTTTTTTTGTAACGGAAAGTATACCATGCGAATAGTTTATAAATTAGAATAGTTACAACAGTATTCTGTAGGAATATAATTTATACCATACTCTAAAATATGTATGATACTTACAGAACAGTAGTATAGCAGAAAAAACACCAAATACTCAGACACGAGTTATTGGAATTGAAGCCAGTAACTAGATCATACATACACAACAAAATAACAATTGCTATTACTATGTTAAAGTTACAGTGGTGTTTAAAATAATGACTAGCAATTTGAAACGCAATATTTGCAAATTATATATATATCAGTGAGACCACAACATTATGAATAAGCAGGAGATTAGCACCGCAGATAAAGACTTTATAGAACAGAGAGATGTTCTTTTGCAAGAGGTCAACGAGTTAGTTGCATCAATTCTAAATGGTCTCAACGATCTAAACATATCATTAGAGAGCAGTATATCAGTGGGGAAAGAGTTTGAGAAAGTTAGTACTTTGTGGAAGAGTTTTTATGACGGACTAGAAAGTGTCGATAATGAACATAGTGATAGCGGCGAAGATTGATGTAAAAAGCGCGTTAAATAAATAGAAGTGCAACAGAGGAATGCTTATTTTGTATTTTGTATGAAGAGCCACATTATAGGCAAATCCATTGTCATATGCTAGCATCTGAAGACATACAATTTTTCAGTATCAGAAAGTTATGATATTGCAAGATTAAAAACCACCGGATAATTACCAAAATTGAATGCCATACCTGAGATTTAGTTAATAAAAAGACTGGGCTATTTTTGGGTATCCAAACCAATTAAGAATCATAAAATAGTTCGAGATGGCGGCCTATAAGTCAAAGTGCGTATCAGCAACGTTAAAGTTTGATGAGCCAATATTAGGAGAAACCTCTGGATATACTATCTCCGTAGTTTTTTGGATAAACCTGCCTTATAGACAACTTTAGAAGAGTCTACATTATACAGTGTTCTGTTAGCTTTGGCAATCAAGTTCTTCAAGGAGCTCACCCTCTTTAATGATTTCACCCTCTTTATACTTGACCGATCTTTTGTCAAGCTAAATTGTACTACTACATCACTCTCCGTAACTGATCTTTTAGATATCCTATTTTGGGTCAATTGACCTGTCACAGGATTAGTGTTAGTAATTACAGTATAGCTTCTCCCGAACATTTTTCCTGGAGCACTGTTGACTTGGAAATGTAAACTATTTAGCTTACAGTCCAATTGTATAACAATAGTTATACGCAAGGGATATCTTATTTGCTTGCGTATTTTACTTCATATGTATGCTTTTCAGCCGGGCGCGCTTATTATCAAGTCCGAATATACTAAGATTTATGAAAACTGCCTGGAATGAAGGCCAATGATAGCTGTCAATACATAGCTCTTAGAATAGAAACAAGCGTGAGGTGATACATTTTAAGAAGATCAAATTCTATCTTTCATACACTGATTTTACCTTTGTAGGAAAGCAAAGTATAAGATGTTGGTTTCTTTCCTTCGAAGTTTATTATTAGCCTAGCTGCCACAGCCATGACAACGTTACTCGAAAAAAAAATAAGATGTAATTAACAAAGGCTAATAAATACAGGAACGTGCCATCTTCATGGCCACAAACTCTATTAAATAATAATGAAAATAGCCAATGAATGACGTACCAGAAGTCGGATTCTACAAACACTTTGCATCGACCAGGGATATACGAATCTAAACCATTTAGAAAAGTTAAATCTTGGTTAGATCAAGTATAATACAGATATAGAATAGAACTACAGCAGTAAGTGCCCATGATTTTGATGATAAGTCTATGTGCAATACACCTACACATTATCCCGCACACCTTCCTATTGTCAAACTTAAGGTACAAAGCTATGGTGATTTAAGATACAAGTTTGATATACTAATATGAGACTGCCGTCTAATCTTAGTGTCTACTCAGAATGGGAATTGACCTTCTTCATGAACTAGCTGAAATGGGTGAGAATCTTCTTGTATAGGGTTCTCATCTACAAATCATGATGATTTCTGAACAAAGGTACTGGCGGGGGCAATGTTAGGGTAATTGTTACGTACACCAAAATACGATAGTTTATCCCTCCCCCCACCCAAGTCCTAATCCCCATATGATAACAAAAGCTAAGAATACGACCTACAAATCAAATGTAACGTGATACCTATGAGAGCTCACATAGATTAGAGGTACTGCTTGCAGCACGAAGAAACAGACAGGAAACTTTGTAGTTGAGGGTTTTTTTGAACTGATTGATAGCTGGAGAATTCTCAGGTAATATACAGCCTGTTGCGACTGGCCTCCCCATTCCTCAGGGTCCCTTTAAGATGGTTGTGTTTAGTTTATCACTTACCGTATTGCTAAAAGGAAAAGTTGCAACACCAGCGAAATTTTATATCCGTTCTTAATTTGCTAGGTGGGATTGTCTCCGAATCACTGCCATCCCATCACAACAAAAAAACAAAACAATGATGACAATAGGAAATCATGATGTTGGGACACTATCACTGCGTGAGTTAATATACCTATTTCGTTAAATGCCACTGTGCCTGGACTTCAGTACTGATCATATTATGACCTTTTGTTCACAGTTTTTTTTTTCAATAAGAACTTAGTCTCAGACAAAGAAGTGAACATATATAAACTTGTGTGATGAAACTGGCCAATATTCAACATCGAATTTGTTACTTTGCGTTAAATAAGAAAGACTGGCAGTAAACACAGAATAATATATATTATAGTTAAGTTTTTTACTTGCGAGGTAATCATAAAACAATGGGTCTTCCATCGATATCTGAAAATAAACATCTGAAAACGAATGGTACTGTCCACAGGATACTGTGCTATACGCTTGCAACCATTTTAGGTAACTATGCAAGACAAGGTTTGGAGTATTTGACCAATTACGAACCTTCTTATGTTAGGCCTACCACGGTGTTATGGGCTAACTGTGGTGGTTGTATTATGATGGGTCTATGCCAGGATTTACGGGAGTTATTCTTTTATGCAAACGAGTATCATGTGTTATTCTTGAGCATAACCACTGGGTTTTGCGGTTCTTTTTCTTCATTCTCAACTATGATTATTGAAATGTTCACTTACTCGGCCAGTCTAACCAACGAAAATATCGCCACAGGTAGTCGATTACCAAATAGAGCTTACGGTATCATGGAATTCCTTTCTGTTATGATTGTACACCTTGGTGTATCCTTATCAGGTTTACTACTGGGTAGGAAACTAGGTAAAGAAGTCCTAATCCCATACTTCATTTCCAGACCAACTAAGACAGAGGTTTCATTAACGGATAATGAACCTACTGAACCATCAGATAATAGCGGAGAAGTTATTGAAAAGACTGATTCATATGTTGAACCAGAATACTATACACCTAGATGGTGCGTCTATATCCTATTTGGTTTAGATCTATTTTTGACTTACATGTCAATTCCTATCTTGGTTATGATCATTATTTTGACAGCTTTTTACGGAAACTATTCAAGAGGTGTGTGGACACTGCCTGTACTATTTGGTATCCCTGGATCATTTTTAAGATACTACCTTTCCAAATGGTTCAATAACAGGAAGTCCTTGAGCATGTTCCCAGTTGGTACATTCATTGCTAACATCTCTGCTACCTTAATACTTTCTATCCTCATTATGGTACAAAGAGGACAAAAAAATAGTCAAACACATGAAAGAATTATCAACAATAAGAATACCTGTCATATTGTCCAGGCTTTGGGAAGCGGCTTCTGTGGTAGTTTGAGCACTGTATCCACATTTATCAACGAAGCCCACCAGAAGGACATCAGCTATATTCTTAGATATTATTTCATTACCATTTTTTGTGCCTACTGCTTGTGCGTAATCACATTGGGATCTTACTCCTGGACTCGTGGCTTGACACTACCGGTTTGTTAAGCTATGGGTCGACTTAATTGATGTTTGGAGGTACCATTATGTTATCCGAGGAGATACTATTCATAAATAGGAAACCTAATGCTCGTTCAGATGATTATATTAGGGATAACCTTATCATCAATATTTTCCTTTCAATGTGATTTTGAAAAGTTAGCTATTAAACGGAAACAATAGCTTTAACTAATTTGTGCTGTCAAATCAACAACTATGAAAAATAAAAGAACAAATACTATGATCAAATGATAGAGCTTAGTGTTCTATAGTAGTGATATTTTTTTGCCATGTTGAAATCGGATCAACAATGTTTAAAATACAACTGTGTAATGCGTTCTGTATATTATACTAATTATGAAATAGTTGATATCATTCTCTTTTTTAGTATTACCACTTTTATATGCTTGTCGTTATTTAATGAGATCCATACTTAACATACAGTCATTAATTTTGTTCTGTATCTTCACATTTTCAACATGTAATGACGAAAGCAATTTTGTAAACCTCAATTTTAGTCTTTTTGTTTGTTCCAGCGTCAATGCTAGTTTATCAGATGATATTTTCGATCCAGACAAAAGATAAACTAAGCTAAGGTACTGAAATACCATGAGATTATCCTCTACAATCTTGCGCTCAGATTCTTCACATAATATTTTGCAAAGAAATCTTTCAATCTTTTCTTTCAAGTCACAGCTTTCTGTTATAGGATCATTTATCAATAGATTACATGATAGTACTGCCTTCAGCAAATGTATGTCATCGAGATCATTTTCATTTTCTATATCATCAATAATATGTTCCAACATATCAATGAAGAAGCTTTTATCCTTCTTGCTATTGCCAGCAAAGTTAATACCACTGTTAACCAAAAGAATCAAGCCCTTTAAGAGAACGTCCTCAATATCATTCTTGATAGGATTGGCCTCGCTTTCATAATATTTGATGATATTAGTGAATATGCTTTTCAATGAGCATTCATCAAAAAAATTCAGCGACGAAGGAAATTGGACTATCAGTTTAACGAAAGCTGAAATATTTTTGTCATGATGATCTATTATTGCGCTGTAAGCATTTACCGATGATGATAGTTGCGGATATTTTCTACCAATTTCAGCTATTTCTTCCTTGAAATCAATGTGATTGAGATCAATAATATTAAATTTAATAACATTTGCTATTGTAAACACCATATTATCTCCAATCTTGGAATCTCCATCGACTAGACAAGTTACCAGATCACTCAGTAGCATTTGGCTGAGTGGTTTAAAGACAGTATCAGTCTTGAATGAAAATTTATCCAAGGTATTAATCAAGTTATCAGAGTAGTTTTGTATGATGAAGTCTTTCAAGTCACTATCAGTGAACATATTAATAAGTAGTTTAATTATTGCTAATACAAATGATTCAGCTGATGTTTCCACAGTAACCGCTTTTAGAGGTAGTAAAAGCTCATCTACATCATCTTGATACTGTAGCGCATGCCCTTGCTTTCGCATAGCTTTAAACTTATTACCATCGACCTGTTTACTGTCTGAATCCAGAGAATCATATAAAGATACTTGCCTGTGAACTACTGTAGCATTTCCTAAATTCCTATTCATGGGTAGCTCAGATTTTGTTGCTGATAGTTTCGTATTTTGTAAACTTGATATGCTGACCTGTTGGCCTTCATATAGACTATCGATATCCTCCAGGGCGTTTGTTCTCTTTCTATCATCATCTGATTTTATTTGGTCTAGATAGTCAGATATATCCTGTATGGACGTCTCGAATTCAAGATTATTATCTGAAGCTGGCCCCCCATCAAAATTTTCTCCATCTAACACATTATTAGACTGGTTAATCTCAATCTTCTTTCTGTAAGTAGTTTTCCTTTTCTTTCTCTTTGGTAGCTCAATATTATTGAATAAATCGTCAAATGAATCGCCTTGAAGGTCTAACTTGTTATCGCTTCGCTGACCAGCAACGTTAGAAAACACCTTGGCTTGCTTGTTAGAAGCACTGCTTATGCTGCTCTCAGATTTTGGTTCCATACTTAAATCTGACCTTACTGGAGTCATCTCATCATCGCTAAATTCAATATCATGACTCGTATCATAGTCATAGGAATGCGCCCTTCTCCCATACACTTTCATGGCGCACAAAGTAGACACGGTTATCTAATTGAATAAAGACTTCGACCTGGTTCCTTGATCAATTGCTTAGATTTTTCATTCTTATAAATTTACAGCAAACACTCAAGCTTTCTCAAAAATTTTTACGTGTCGGCAAGCTCATCGCGTTATATTGCTAATTGAATCATACGTAACAAGGTCTATTAAGCAATTATATATCATTAAATCTTTTGAAGATACCCTTGTTGGATAAGTCTCTCAACATCTGACTGGCGTACAAAGAATTGTGAGTCCTTGATCAGGTTGAACACACCGTATTCCGTTTGTATCTCACCTGCGTCTTTCAACACACGCACATCTATAAATACATCGCTAGGTGGTTCCAAACTGCCTGACAAATCAATATCGGCCATACTCTCACTCTTTAGTTCTGTAATCAACTCACCATACTCCTTCAAGTACTCTTGTTCATAGTGCGAAAGAGAATTCGTCTCGTCTTCATTGGATCCTGAGTAAAGCTCTATACCTGTACCGTTATTGCACCAGGCTATATTATCCAGAATATCTGTCCGCAATTTTTGGTACGCCAAAAGGCATCTTTTATTCCTCTCCATACACAGCAATGTGACGAAGTACTGGCACTTCACAATCTTCTCATCCAGATGAGCAAACTCCTCTGCGTTGCCATTGTTTCTCAAGAACTCAGCGTTCCTTCGAAGCTGGTCAACTTCATTCAATATATTTCGCACTAACTCGTCATGATATATAGGCAGCCTGCTCAATAAGTTCACACCACCACCGCTCTGTAAATCCTCATTAACTCGCCGTTGGTTCAGCTGCTGTGTTCTCTTAGCCTCCAGTATAAGTTTATTCGCCAAGTCACCATACATTGTTTAATATTCCCGTACTTCCTCAATGGATATAGTACTGTTCTAAAGGTTCCTGGGACATAAATGGCTTTATTATTATCTTCTATATCTGATATGAACTGCGCATTGTCTGATCGTTATGTCTTTATTTTCGCGTAGCTTAAAAGCGATGAGCTCAGTCACGAGAACAACACATACAGTAATATTATAGTGTTATATAATCGAGCCATGAAGAGCCTTGATAAAGTACTCATATTCCCCCCAGCAACTTGAAGAATCTACGAAAAGCTAGACTACTCGTTAGCGCTAAATTTGTGATATGCCAAGATTGGAACGGAATGTATATAAAGGACTCATCACTTCGTTGTCAAGGAAGAAGCCAAGCAATAGCCTTGCAGTGAAGGAATCGCCATTGCTTACAAAATTCGAGCGATGGTCTGGCAAAAGGATGAAACTATTTTTTGAAAGCGAGGACAGCTTTGAACATTATGGATTGCGAGATCTAAAGCTGCCACACAACATGCTAGCAAATAAACTAGCTTCACCCATCCGAGCTGAGCGTAACACTCGCTATAGAATACCGAAGGAGTTTCTTATCAAACTGAACTTATATAAAGACGCAACTAACAATGTCTTACAACTGAAGGCAAATTTCAATGGTGTTACAGGTCTAGGGACTACTTACATTCACAATAATAAGAAGTGCTTGGAGATGAAGTTCTGTGATATCAGCAGATGGTCTTCAAGGCAGCCATTAAAGGTACCACCACTTCCGATCGTGGCAGACAAGTCAGCTCTGCTTAAAGATTACGAGAACCAACTTATTCGAGAATTAAATGAATGCTTCTCTAAATTGAAAACGACTTCGAAGCACGATCACAATACTGTGAAGTTATACGTGAGCACAGAGAATAACCTACTGATGGATGTCGATACCCAAGGAAGTTTATGCATAAACTTACAATCAATCACAGATAAACTGCCACACACCATGCTGGAAACAGTCACAAACGCACCAATCCATATCTCAGCATATAGTAACATGGACTTTCTAACCACTCTACATAGATTACTCGGATACTATCGGCACAGGAATCGGTAGTTAGACCAGTAGTCTCTTCTCCTAAGCGAGTGTAGGAGCTATTACCTTTCCGACTCAACCCATGCGCTTCACGTGACTGTTCTAAATACTTATGGGTCCCAGTTTAACCAAATTCCTTTTGTATAAGTCAAAGGGAACAGTAGCCAAAAATGAAGGAAGTTCCTACGACTATCTGTCAGAGTTTGGACCCTTGTTCCCTTCTTTGCCCTGTTTGTGTAGTTGATTGATTGTATGTGGGGGGGATTATTTTTCAGCTGCGTCCTTCTGAGAAATAAGCTTCCATCTTGCGCATCTGTCAAAGGATTTCTAAGCTTACAGAGCTTACGGAAGAGATAAGTGCGGGATTGCCAGAATTACAGATTAGTGGGCAAGAAGAAACGGGACCAACTTGAGTTGTACGGGTGTCTCTGTTTAATGCATAGGATAGGTACTGCAATTTGGACTGTTCGGGCTGTAAATTGGAAAATGCTTTCGGTTCGGTAATTTCAACTGAAAAAAAAATATCCAAAAAATCCCGCGATGAAGCACAATGCCTGTGGTAACTGATAGCTGAGTTAGTAGTTTTGGTTGCTTATCATTTGGGAATAGAAGAATTTTTGAGAAAGGTTCTTATCCAATTCCTATAACAGCATTCCGATTATCAGTTTATTGCGGCGGATAGTTGATATAAATTGGTAACCCTTTAAAAAAAGAAAGCAAAATAACAGGCAGATAATCATAGCGATAGGAGGTAATCAGCACTTTTTTTTGATCTATTAGTATATTAGAGCTCGCTGTAACAGAAACGAGAATTATGGCTCTTTATGCAAAATCAAGACTATAGAGAACAGTAGGAAAGGTAATGATAGAGTTAATTTCAGTACACAATGTATTGCAGTTGTTGCATATAGCATTCAAAGTGCTGGTAGCAGAAGTACTGCTTCAGGCATTTATTTGGTTAGTACTCAGCTTTTTCAACCTTCCCATTAAAGCATTTTCGTTTGGTGTACTCTTGGGACCCGCTATTAGAAATGTGCTAGTTCAATTCAAGGGAGTGAAGCTAACGGTGCGATCAATAACACTAAGAGCCAGTTTGCAGCCCTCGATTATTTTCAATTCTATTAATGTGACGCTCTCTGATGTAATTGACAAAGGTGATAACGATACGGATCAAAATGCTCCTGCAGTACCGAGAGTTAGAATTAAAATGAATAGCTGGCAACTTTGGCTTGTCAACATCTTGACAAAATTCCAGTTTTATTTTGCAAATGTCTACATTACACTTGCGGATAATCACATGATAAAAGTGGATCTGGTATCTGCTTCTATCTCAAAAGTTGGTAAAGATACCACTAATATAGAGTTTTTTGCTCATGAGATCGAGAAAGGGGACGAGTTCACGATGAATCATGTAATATACATGTTGTCATTTAAGACAAATCGCGCAAAAGATGATGAAGAGAAAGGGATCGTTATTGAACTGTATGAATGGAATTCCTATCTGAAGACAACGAACACGGTTATTGATTACCACAGCTACCAGAAAAAATACTATAGAGTTCCGAAAAGTGTAGCCCCGGAAGTGGCAGAGGATTCTAAGCTTTCCTCAACCCCACAAAGTTTTGATGATTCTATTATTCATAAGATCATTGATATGAATAGACATTTAATAAAGAGATTGCGAATTATTGATGTTAAAATAGAGAACATAGATGTTGTTTTTTGTCCTTCCTTTAAAATATCAGTGTCAAGTTTTCAGTTTTGTTTAAAATCTATGAATAAAACAGAAAAACGATCTGTTTGGGAGTTGGTAGAATTTAATAGCAGTATTTGGGAAGAGTACGAAATAACATTATCAATGAATTCAATAATTTGTGAGTCAGGTCCAGATACATGCCTCAGATTACCACTTGTAAATATATTGATAACGACCGACTGTATGGCACATTACACAAATGGGGTTCCATTTGAAAATTTGAAAATTGTTACAACTATCAACGTCATTAATCCTTCATTTTTTACTACTTCTGAGCAAGTATTGAAGTTGCTGAAAACATTCTTAATCAAGGGTAACACAGAATCGAAAAACGAAGATACATTGAACAGTTTCCCCATCGATAATTTCAGAATGGATAAGTTTCCATCATTTACATTGGAGTACTCGTTCTCGAACTTTACGTCAACTATTGGCCTTTCTAATGAGGAGGATTTGAACTTGTCTTTGTTCAATGTGCAGGCTATTATATGTCATTCCAGTGTTGTAGATGAGCTAAGTATTCCTGAAATGACGTTGGAAAAGGTACAATGGTCGTTTATAAAGAGTTCATCTCCCAAAAAAGAATTTAGCAACTATATTAAAATTGTGGGTTTAAGTATATCTTACTTGAGGTCATCGCACTTAGCTGATGTTCCGCCATTGTCTATTCCACTATGTGGCCTAGAGCGCCTAGATACGTTTATTGAGGATGTCTTTTCAAAGAATTCACGTGTAAATTCCACTTTGAGGCATTTCTCTCTTACGTTGGATAGCCTAAAAGTTGTTGATAAACTTAGTGGCTTTATGAGCAAAATCAATTCTGTGATGCATGACAATGTAAGTAATAAAAATGAAAATATGCCAGATCTTGAGAGTCATAAGGGTACGTCAATAAAAAGAAAGAGAGGGTTAGCTAAGTTAATTAATGATCTCAATTGGACATTAAGATTTCGTTTCAAAGATGTGACAATATCGTTGATCGTTTCCGGTTTTCTTCCCAAATATTTGGACCCAATTGACAATGCTGACTTGAACTTAACAGATATTGACAGAGGTATTAAAATTACTTTCAAAGAGTCATTACTTTTGATTGATAATGATGGTAAAAGATTCAGTTTATTCAACGCCACATTGTCTAGAATTATCGACAATATCAATAAAGAATCTGAAGTAGGTGGCATTTTTGTGCTAAACGACTTTGTAGTTTATCAGCCGAAAAATTCTAATGATATTTCAATAAAGCTACCGCTGGTTCATATGAAATTTGATGTGTCTACACTTTGGCTGATATTTTTTCTAAAATCAATTTGGGAGCGCTACAGTGTAACAATGTTGAATGCATCAAAAGAGAAAGTTAAGAAAATTAAGAAGCCTACTATGAGAAAAACGCTCCGCATACAAGCTAATGAAATTAATATACATGTCATGTTAATGAGTGGAAACCCAATTGTGTTTGCAATTGAGGACCTAAACTTTGACTCATTGTCCATGATGGTCAGCCTTCAAAATTTCAGATTATTATGCAAGTCTGTATATATTACAAAGATACCAGTGCTAGTAAATTTAATGCAAATTAGAGACCTATCTGTTGATCTGAAAAAGCTGGGAGAACATTCAGCAGTACCAATAACCACTTCCTTAATTCATTTCCAAACAGAGTATCACCTTAGATTGTACATTATCATTGATGATATTATCACAATGTTTAAATCTTATAAACAAATTCATTTGGCATTTAGTAACATACTGTATTATAGGAGACTATATCCATCCAGAATGTTTGCTGCAAAAATTCCAAAGATAAACTTCAGTGTAGAGAAGTTTTTGATAGACATAGAAGAAGATCCCTTTGAGCAGGAATTGGGCTTGATTTATAAAGTAGGTGTCTCCGAGCAACGAGAAAGAATAAGGAAAGAGGTGGAGTTTGACAATGAAGTTCGAAGATTGAAAGAAATGACACCGGAGGAGCAAGAGGAGTTCTTGTCAAGAGTAAATAATTATCCATATCGTGGCCGGATGAGTGAAAACTATTACATTCAGCAAGCAAGAATGAGATTATTGGAGCATTTTTCAACTTCATGGATTGTTAGATATCGGAAGGCAAAACTTCTACATCATCAAGCACCTTATCATGTTGAAGAGAAACGTTATATTGATACCAAGTACTATGTCTATAGTAAGGAAAGGGTTATTACAACAGCAAATTTAATAATTGACAATCTAATGCTGAATATTGGTCCACCATCATTCCCGGTTGAGAATCATATGGACTTCATTCATAAATATGGTAAAGGAGTACCGAAATCAATGGAGTACACTCTTTTGATAATGATGGGAATGAATATCTATAGCGATCTGTTTGAGTTAAATCTCAGGGATTATCCTATACCAGTGATGTCCTTCTCACAGGTGAAGACTGATGGTGATATTGTTTTTGCTGAGAAAATGCCTATAGAAGATTCCCATAGAAGTATTTTTGTGCCATTCGTTAAATCAGCAAGTGCAGTACCATATAACATTCATAATAGTTTTTATGGATCACATATTATTAGGACTTTGAACTCCATTAAGATTTACTATAACTTGAACTCTAGGACAGAAGCTGCTACTCCATCTTTCTTAACATGGGGTAAATCTTTGCAACCTGCATTTGAGTCTCTAATGCTGTGGTTTGATTATCTAACTAAACCTCCACTTGATCCATCTGAGAAACTTGGTTTTTGGGATAAATTCAGGTTTATAGTCCATGGGAGATGGGTCTTTAAATTTGAAAAAGATAGCTCTTTTCATCTCCATATTAAAGGATCTTACGATCCATATAAGATTGCTGATGATGGTGCAGGTGTCTCGTTCTGTTGGTCTGATAATACAGCCGTAAAAATCCATGATTCTTCTGATCCAAAGAACTTTTTGGTGATTGATTCATCTCGATTTTTGCTAGCTATTCGTGATTTTACAGAGGTTGACAAATTTGAAAAAATATTCATGAAACTACACGGAAATGTTACATGGAAAATGGGACTCTTGTTTGAACAGGGTAACTATGAAAAAATCGGAGAAGAAGACAGAGAAGCGCCTTCGAGACCTCATTATGACGTCGATCTGGTTAATCCGATATCTGTGCGTAATAAGTCAACACATGATTCGTACTCTGGCTTTAGGAGCAGATTCATTCATATGTCATTTGGGGTCTATTCTTACGGAGCGAATGCCTATAATAATATGTTTATTGCACCAAATTCATTTGCATTATTTTTGAGATGGTGGAATTTATTCCATCAATACACATCTGGGCCTATTAGGCAAGGACCTTTGTTTACCGAGCTTGTACAAAATAAGAACAAGTTTGGTAAGGCTCTATTTACAATCAAATATCAGTTGCATTTGGAACCTTTGATCATCTCACACACATTACGTCATATGAGTTCAGAGTATAGTAGTTTTGAGGGTAAAAACGTGATATTTACCGGCCTAAAAGGCAGAGTAAGTTCTTTGAAAATGGATTTCCATCAAAAAAGGATAAAATTGGCTCACATATATGAGAAGTTAGAATTGACAAATTCTGTATGGAAGTTTAGAATGTTTGAAGGAGAAATGGATTGTTGTGATGCCGACGTAAGGATTATAGCTGCTGAATTTGCACAAAGTAAAATAGATGATATATTATCGGGTATGAAGAAGTCCGAAATAATTGACAGGGAATCTCCTCAAAAGCCACTTTCCACTGGTAATGATGAATGGTTTGATCTTCATGACTACCATGATGTTGATCATGTGCCATTGGATTCAGAGCCTGTGGATTTCAAGGCAGAGCCGCTGTTGTACTCTCCTCGTATGTCATATTTTAGAAAAATTAATGAAGATGGCTTTCCTGTGTCATACCCATTTGGTGACGAGGATTCGCATGTATGTTTAATAGGTAGAAACCACCCAGAATCTACTCAGAAAATGCTTGCCAGAGAGCGAAAGCTGGAAATTGAAACTCGTTTATCTGAAATAGAATCCGAATTCAAAGATTTTGAATGTTCTAAAATGACCGAGTCCCATAAATATAAATTGAAGGAACTCCAAAGTGAAAGACATGAGCTAAAGCACAGTTTGCACATAATACACAATATTTTACGGGACTTGAGACTTTCAGAGGAGATTTCGCGGATATATACTAATGATGATTTGGAGAGCTCGATTGGCTCTGGTGTCTCATCTGTCAGCAGCGGTAGAAACACTAATAATGAAGCTGCGTTGTTGAGAACAAATACTATTGAATCTTTTGTTTCAATGCGCAAAAACTCATCTGTGAATGCAGTTTCTTCATATGATAACCGGTTCATGTTACATAACATTCACTTGAAAATCAACAAGTCAATTACTCATCATCTTTTGGACTATATTCATAACTGGTACGAAAGGAAATCGATGAGATTTTTTATGACTTATAAATCTATTTGTATTGTAGAAGAACTGTTGAAACTATCTTTAAAAGGTACAAAATCAAGATTTCAAGAATATGGCTCACTCTCTGAATTCTTTAAAACATCCAATGCAGAATTCATTGAGCAATTTGATAGATTGAATCGTGAAGTTTCCAATGATAGTTATGAAGCTATTGATAGCTTTTTGTTTCGATTGGTATCACCCCAGGTTCAGATACGTTCTGACTGTGAACCTAACGATGCTTTAATTTTATCTGCCAGGGATATCGAAGTTGGTATTATTGATATCAATCAAATCTATGGTGAGAATGGAAAAAGATTGCCTACAGATGTTGACACTATTGTCGAAACGAGATATTGTGTTGTTTCTAAAGACTTACAACTTTTTGCCTTATTTAAGAATGATCTCATTAAACATGGAGCTCGTGGCTTTAAAAGTCATGGGTATGGACTAGAAGAGAATTCAACTTTTTGGCCACCCTGGATCCCATTGGAAATGTGTTATGATGGGTCTCTATTAGAAAAGAATGTTGTGTTGCGCAGAAGATCTATGTATCTGACATTCACAGCACCTAATAGCTTATATTTCAGTCAAAGGAATGACCAAAATATTGTTACAACCTGTTCAAATATAAGAATTGCATTCCCTGGTCTTTTAGTTACATCTACATCGCAGCAATATTGTTCAGTTTATGCAATTGTTCAAGACCTGCTAGCATTTGCATCAAGTGCTGACGAAAAAATTGAGAAACTATCGAGAAACTTAATTGAAGATGAAATTAGAAATAGTCTAGAAAGCTTAGATATTTCTCATATAACGAATCTCCAAGACAGAGTTAGAAACATGTACCATGTGCGTGCGTATATGAAGCTCAATGAGCCCTCAACTTATAATGAGTTTTTGCCTCTGATTAACTTTGAAGCTCAGGTTAGCATCATTAAGTTAACTTTACTAATGACTGCTATAAAAGAAACGTACAATAAACTGGGTAGTAATGATACTTCCAACCCTCAAAAGCTTGTATGGCAAATTAGTACAGAAGATCTAATTTGGGAGCTCTTCGACGAAAAGAAATCACCCTTTGTAACAATTGGTTTGGGACCATCAAAGTTTATAAGAGTTGAAACATCAGATGGGAATAACACAAATGTTGTTTCAATCAATAGTTTGAAATGCTTTAATCAACAGGAAAATCCAATATTTTCAGAGCTTTTTGCTCCAGATTTTCAGCATTCGCATTATCATAAAGATATGCCAATGGTAGAGATATCATGGGTGATGGGAAATCCTATTGGTGGTATCAGCGACCTGAATGACCTAACGGTTATTTTGCAGCCTAGTATTTTCAAAATGGATCACAAGACCGGGGATCATTTGATGAGTTATCTATTTCCTGATGTGAATTCAGCTAATGTTGAATCGGATGACTCACTCTCGATTAGTTTGCCTAGGAAGTCTAATTCATCTATTGTTTCTCCTGCTCCTGCGATCTCGTATTATGGAATGAGTTCCATCCTTAGTGCACCGAGAGATTCAGGATCATGGGATGTTAGCAGTATTAAAGCTTTATCTGCATCTGGTTCAGGTAGAAGCCCTTCCCCGGAAGATGATAAAATTGATAGACAATTTTTGAATATAAACGAGATGGTACAAAGATCTGGTGAGTATTTTACTGTGCGTAACATAAAGATAAAGCATACTTACATGTCTGTATCATACAAAGGATCGCGTGCAATATTCACTGATGTCAATAAGCTTAAAATTAAGGTGCCGACCTTGAGGTACCATAATAAGATATGGTCAAGAGATGAATTATTCGATGCCATCAAAAAAGATGTTGTTCGTATTGTTATTCAACATTTAGGAAGTATCATTGGCAATAAATTCCTGCCCCATAAAAAGGAAGACAAAAAAAGTATTAAAAAAAAATACACTGAAATGCTAAAGTCCGATGAAGCTCTGAATCCTGAATTGGCTGGAACAATTAGCAATAGAAGAACGTTGACAAGTTCCTCCAGCAAAACCACAACTGACGATAATATTGACTCAATTTTGTTCGAGGGTGACTCGAGCCCTATTGCTTTCTACCCTGGCCCTTCGTCGAATAAGCAGTAACTTAGACAGATGATCACCATTTATAGACTACACCACTATATAAAATTAAATTGCATACATATATTCATTTTATTAAAAATAAATTATTATCCGTTTTTAGTCTTATTGTTGTGGAATTTTAGTGTGACTTACTATTTTATTATACACAATGGTTGTTATATATACAATGCTGCTTCTGTATCGTGAAATGCAAACATAATAACTGCCTGATGACCAAACAATATTGAATATAAATCCCACCACGATATCCGTCATATGATACGATTTTGCAATATTACTATAAACTTTATTTTTTCGTTTCCATTTCTTCGAAGAACTCATCCTTGTTAGCTCAGTTGGTAGAGCGTTCGGCTTTTACGTCAACGAGGACAACCGAAATGTCAGGGGTTCGAGCCCCCTATGAGGAGTTCTTCTATTTTTTTATTTTTTGAATATTACCATTGTGTCAAAACAATGTATCAATTGCTATCTATAAATCCATTTCAATGCTTCCAGTTACATTATATTGATGTAATCTATAATAATCTTTAGTTGGATTGTTACAGGTATAGTATTTTTTACATATTTTTCTGTTGATATTAGTTCAGTGTAATGCTGATAAGTCAAAATTTCCATTTTCATTCTTTGTAAAGACACCAACTTCGGTGACAATACCGTCAATGTATTCAAAAGAGGTAATGTCGAAGGCAGGATTCCATACATTAATATTTTCTGGAGCAATTCCAACTTTGGCAGTTATAGGTTCGTTCTTCTCATCAAGAATTGGTTTGTTTGTCTGCATGTCAACAGCGGAACCCGTGACTATCTTGAACTCATTTGCATTTCTTTCTTCAACAATAATATCCTTACCTTCTTCTGTAACCTTGTCAATTGTGGTTCTTGGAGCTACCACAAAGAATTTAATGCCAAACTGCTTACAAATAATAGCCAGTTGGAGAGTACCAATTTTATTGGCGGTATCACCATTTCTTACAATTCTATCGGCACCTACAAATGCAGCTTTGATTGGTATCTTACTGGTCATAATTTTGTATGCAATTGAGCTATCTGGTATAAGTGTAGCGGGGATATCGTCGTGAACTAGTTCGTAGGCCGTTAATCTTGATCCTTGGTTATATGGTCTAGTTTCAAGAGGGAAAACTTGTACCATTTTGGGTGAACTTTCGGTAAGTTTGACCTTCTTATTAGGATTTCCCTCTTGGGTTTTGCTTTTAGAATCATTCCACAAAGACCTGATGACACCAAGTGCGGTACCATAACCAGAGGTGGCAAGAGAGCCGGTGTTACAGATGGTAAATACAGCAAAATCCTCATTGAAATTCTCCTTCTTCAATAAATTCAATAGAAATTCGGCACCATTATCACCCATTCGCTTATTGTTAGCAAAATCATCATCGATAAGTTTGCAGACATAATCAAAAAGATTGTTCTTAAATGTCTGTAGATCGGAAGCAGAATCAAGAACAATCTTAATCTCATCCAATGCATTGGATAGGTTAATTGCAGTTGGTCTGCTACTTAGAAGAAAGGCCAATCTTTCATCAATCTTTGATCTGATGTTTTCCCAATCATTCAAGTTGTAGTAATATTGCGTCTTGCAGAATCCTTCAGAAAGAAGCAATTGGGACTCCATAAGAACAGACAAGGCACCGACTATAGCAATAGCAGGAGCACCTCTGACTTGCATCTTCTTGATCACTGTAAAACCGTCATCGATTGTGTATATTGGGATGTATTTGGTTGTGTAAGGTAGCAATAACTGATCCAGCACACTCACTGAAACATTGTTGGGGTCATCTCTTTTGAAATCAATTGCTCTTAGTGCATTCATTGTTAGCTCAGTATTGTATCTATTCTAAGTGATATAAAAAGCGTACGATAACTATTGATCAAAATACTACATATCATCTAAATTGTTCTTACTCAGCATTTTTATCATGTAACTGAAACTCAAGCACTTTTTTTTTAGTGTTTGGTAAAGTGAAAAATTTCAGCGATGAGCATCAGCTCATCGCAAATCATAAAATATAAAATGCATTAAAAACACTACATAAAATCCTACCGAATATGCATTCAGTACATCATACTGATTGTTATTTATGAGGTACCAGTTAAAAAAAGCTCTATATGGTCGGTCTAAGCAACGTTATGGTTGGTGATTATAGCGTCTGGAACATATAAGTAGTTATGTTGACAGTATTTTTCTACATTATAAATCAAATCTAGTAGAACTATACACAAAGACGTGTTAGGGGGAGAATATCGAGGCCATACTAATATATTATATTGGCTTTATATTCGGTAAAAACTACTTCATCGATAAAGTGTTTTTGAATAAATACGAACTTCCACTAATAGCATACAGTTTTGGCTATAATAAATACTAAGATTAGTATTAGACATGTTGTGACTACTGGTTCTAGTTTTGGATAACACAATATAAAAATAAACTGCTTTTGCTCTTTCACGAGTGAAGAGTAAAAAAAATTGGAAACAATGATACCCGCGGGGTTCGAACCCGCGCCTCCGAAGAGACCAGGACCTCGACCTGGCGCCTTAGACCACTCGGCCAGAGTACCAAGGTGTCTTCCGTCTTGTTAGTGAGCAAAAACTCTCACTCGTAGTGTCAAAAGAAAATTAGAAATTGAAAAATATAATTTTAGCATATATATTATGAATTACCGCTACTTGCCCATATTTCAAATTAATTGTCACAATCAAAAATAACTCTTATCGTTGAAAATGGATCAAAAGCAAATTGGCTTAAATTTATATTTTGTTGATATACTTGTGTGATTTCATATGTATGCTTTTAGTATATGTTGAACAAGTCTGTCGCTAAAACATAAATCAAATAGTGTACAAATTAAAAAATGATATTTTCCTATGCGATTCAAGGCAATAATGATTGCTTCTAATAAGAAGAATTATTTACTGAAACCCTTCAGTAATACGAATTTTAATTTTTAGGCAATGCCAACTCAACACAATGGTTACAATACTTTTGATACAGGAATTATTCTTAGAAATGATTTATTAAGATAGCTTTTGCATAATATAAATTTCTACGTTGCGAAAAATCAATTGCTAATTGCTATTAAACAGCTTCGCAATAAGGTCATGGTCGCTCATGGCCACATATTTTTTTTTTACTAATTATGGTGTTATGAACACCATTTCAAATAAAGAGGGTAACTATAAATAAAAATAGTGCTGAGTATTATTCATAGAATACCTCCTCAAACAAAGTAAAAAATCTGCTGTTCTGCAGTACAGTTTCTGATTTGCAGTAAACAAAGTTGGTTGCAATTATGTTTTTATTTTTTATTTTTATTTTAGGTATTTGTTATCCATTGCGATTGTTAAAATGCCTTAACATTGGAATATTGTTGACAGATTCTTTTGTTTACTTCTGTATACACCAACAGGTAGGTTTTCCCATAACAATATTAAGAAACCTTAATTCGATTGGATGACTAAAATTTTCAGAGAACAATCGTCAAGCATATTTTGGGTCACCTTATGCTTCCAGATAACTGAGCATAAAGCGTTGCCAGCATTCACCGAATTGCCCTTCGCACTCCTTCTCCGCCTTACAGCTCTGAATTTTCGAATATAGAGTTTACCGCATTCATTTACCACCATCAATAAGCAAACAGACTAAACGCAATGATACTCATATTTCACGTGACGGTTTCCTCCCACCCTCTCCTCTACTCCATCTCCCTCGTATTTGCACGTCACTCTAAACATTCCCTGGGAAATTGTAAACAAAAAGAACTGATACAAATTCTCCACGGAGCTGTCTAAGCCCCACTTTCCTATTCGGGATCTTGTAGTCCTCAAAGCATAGAACGACTCACAGCAAAAAAGCAGCGTGCCTTTCGCACTGATCTCTGATTTCCACATTTTGCAAAACTTTCCATGTCCTGCGCTCTTTGTTTGCCCAGATTTTTCGGTGATCCCTGAGAACCTGAGAATCTGAGAAACCTAAGAATCACCCGTGCAAACGGCACTATAAATTGGTTTTGTTTATTTTTCTTTCTTTTCTTTTCTTTTTTTTTTGTTTCTCAACTTTGGTCCTCTGGAGCTCGCTTTTCCTAAACAGTACTGTGAAAATTAAAGAAACTTCCTAAATCGGAAATAGGTAAACATTGTTCAGTATCCCTTATGGGTCGAAATGGTAAACAAAACCAATGAAGCTTATGCCTCTCTGCGGTGTTTCTTTTGACTATAGGTGTGTGAGGTATAAACTTGTGTAGGACAGTTCAATGTTAGCGATGCCCACTTCCATCGGTAAGGAGCAAAGGTGTATAGCAAGACTACTGCTGCTCGGACAAGCCATCATAGTTACTCTGCTCAGCCGGGAAGCGAATTAAACCCTGAAGTAGCCTGAGAGATAGCATGTATGGAGGAATTGAAGCATTGTTTCTGCCCTGGACAACAGTATGTCGGGTGCTTTCTATACCAACTTTGTAATATTTCTACGTGTGCATATACGTATAATCATTTCTTTTATTTATTTTTACTTGATTGGTGTATGAATCAATTACTTTCTTTCTCCCATTTGTCGAATCGTTTTTTTTGTTTATACGTTTTTCATCTCCATTGATGCACTGATCTCTCTATGCTTTGTTCTTCGTAGTATACCATTTCGGTTTGTTGTTGTTCCACTTAGATCAAGTACTCTGCTTTTTTGTACATCTCACCAATCGGTTAGCGGAGGATCATTGAATCAAGAAACCTTCGCATATCCCAGGCGAGTTTTCCCTTGCATTTCATTGTAAAGTATACCAAAACCTATTTATCACTGAATTGGGTAATTCATGCCACCCGAATTCAATAACAATTGATCTGTAAGTCCTTCTAAAAAAAATTTTCTTTTTATCTAGTGAGATCATTAGAGTTGTTATTTTCATATTTTCATATTTTCATATTACCTGTTTTGTTATACTGAGGAGCTATAAGCTGTATAGTCGGGTTGGGAGAGTACTTCAAGGAGTGCTATTAATATTATTTCTTAGCCTTACTAAAAAATTTCCACTTGAATACTAAGTTAACTTTTATTGATTGGCAAAATTTTCTGACACAGATAATAGCTTTAATATTTTTTTTAAGAATACAACTGCAATTAATTGCTATCTTTTGCTCCAGTCTTTTTTTGGATATCGACAACAATTCCTAAGAGCTTTACCAGCAAAGCCAACTGAGGTTCAAATAAAAACTCCATTGATTTTCAAAGCCTTAAACTCTTTCCCTATTCTCTCCTTTCTCCAAGAGGATATCATTTACCAAGCAAGTTCCTTTATAAAGAGCATAGGCTGATCTTTTGAAATAAAAGAGTTGTTAATACCAGTTTTAAAGTGCAGAGATACTCATACACATCTGCTGGCCGGTTTAACAAGAACACAAACTTTGTTTATCTACCCTACTAGACATCCAGCTCACAAGCACATTAATATTGCTTGTGCCAGATTTTACTTTGAGCAGACTGAATAGAATAGTTCATTTCGCAATAAGCCGATTAGAAAAGTTGAACTCACTGGTGAGATAGTCAAAAAAAAAAATCATATTACTATAACTTTCTCTAAAACTCTTTATTGCCTCTGGTCAGTATAGCCATATTCAATTCTATCAATTTCACAATCGTTTTTCATACTAGGACAAGTCTGAATAACATAAGACACAAAGACTTGACTGCATCGGATCCAACTTGATATAATTGAATCAAATCAACTAGCATATCTGCTAATCATTAAGCCTAAGAGACAGATTAAAAGTTTTGGTGATATAGAATTAAGGTATTATCCATCTTTACTGATTTTCAATAATTCTAGTCTCCACCACTGGCAAATTTAACGTCTCTTAATAATATCAAGGAACTGAAACAAATAATATAATATTCTTTCACTATTACTATAAAACCTTATTCAAAAGGGTAAATAAGCCACTCATTTCAACAAATCAATATCGATAGATGTCACTATCTGGGAATAACTTTGAGAACCCCCAGAACAATGGAACTTCTAGACTTTTAAAAAATGTACAAAGACTTGCTTTGAACAATGTCACAAATACAACAGCAGGCCCTCATGTTGGCTTTCTTGGTTCACAATCTCAAGATAACTCTGCATTAAGAAGCTTCAAGTCATCGATTGCAAACTTAAAGGGTGACTCAGTACCTACTTATAAAGTTAACCCATTGTCTAGACCAGCCTTGGTTAACAATGAAAGAGATTTAACAAAGACAAAATTGGGTATACAAGAAGAAAAGGAAACAAGAAACTATGAAGAAAACAAGGAGAATCATGGACCCCAGAAAGGACATTTCACACAGTATGATGAGAGGGTAGAAGATAAAAATCAGTCAGAATCGACAGTTTCATCACAAACCACAACAGAATCGACGCAAATAACAACGAGTAATGGTGATGATGACCAAACTGAGGAAGAAAATAGCGAGGATGCTGACTCAAAAAAGAAACGCCCAATTTCTACTATTGTGGAACAAGATATACCCAAAAAGTTCAAGTCATGCAATCGTTTTGGAACAGAAGAGTACGAATGGGAAGATCTAGATGCTGAGGATGCCAATGACCCTTTCATGGTAAGTGAAGACGTAAACGATATTTTTGAGTATCTTCATCAGTTGGAAATTGTAACTTTACCAAGAAAGGAGGATCTATACAAGCATAGAAATATTTGCCAGAATAGGGATATATTAGTGAATTGGCTGGTAAAGATACATAATAAATTTGGTTTGCTTCCAGAAACACTATATCTAGCGGTAAATTTGATGGATCGTTTTCTTTGCAAAGAATTAGTTCAACTTGATAAATTGCAATTAGTAGGAACATCGTGTCTCTTTATTGCATCAAAATATGAAGAAGTTTATTCTCCAAGTATTAAGCACTTTGCTTCGGAAACTGACGGAGCATGCACAGAAGATGAGATTAAAGAAGGTGAAAAATTTATTCTGAAGACACTAGAATTTAACCTCAACTATCCTAATCCAATGAACTTTTTAAGAAGAATATCAAAAGCTGATGATTATGACATCCAATCAAGAACGTTAGCCAAATTTCTACTAGAAATATCACTAGTTGACTTCAGATTCATTGGTGTATTACCATCATTATGCGCAGCTGCAGCCATGTTCTTATCCAGAAAAATGTTAGGTAAAGGCCAATGGGATGGGAATTTAATACACTATAGCGGTGGATACACAAAAAATCAATTGGCTCCTGTTTGTGAGATGATTATGGACTATTTAGTTAGCCCTGTTGTTCATGATGAATTCCATAGAAAATACCAATCAAGAAGATTCATGAAAGCATCCATAATATCTGTTCAGTGGGCTTTAAAGGTCAGGAAAAATGGATACGATATAATGTCACTACATGAGTAAAAAAATCAACAACATACAAAAGAATATTCATGGTTATCTAAAACATGGAAAGTAACAAGACACCATATAATGAACTGCACCACTAATCATGATCTTCTGCACATATTATGCCTTCGATAAAGTAATATTCACATTTAATTTTACATTGAATAACCTGCATCTCCTTTTCTTATGATACCCCAAAATGGAAATGATAAACTTACCAACATTGAAATTAACAACAGACTTTTCATGCTGTTAGTTGACCTTATAAACAAATTACTTCATTCAGACGTCACAAAATAAACTAAATCATAGTTACCAAAGCTTTAAGAAGTTTCTTTTATTTCTAATTTTTTATTCAATCTGCATTGATGAGAGAATATTTTCTACTAATCTAATAATAATTTCCTGTTGTTTTAATAATGACCCTTCACTTCGATTTATGACGGGCTGCCCGTCATTTTACTTCTATGAAAGCATTACTGTGACGCTACCAGTGCAAAATTCATTATATATCGTTACAAACCTTGAACACTCTTTTTAAATGGTTAGCCATAATTTTATAATCTAGTTATTAATTAATATGCTATTTTAAAATGCAAATTTTTTCGTAATGTTACAGAGAATCATGAATAATAATATATGTGATCAGGTAAAATAGATTAGCTGGGTCACGAAATGCAATGATCTACTAAGAATGGTAAATTTCGTAGTGTAAGAAATCTCTAACAACTGAAAACATTCTCATAATTTCTTTCCATTTGATCCTTACACCACTTGATAGTTTTGTCATATATAGTGCCCCCTTTAATGCTCTTATATTTATCACATAACGCTGTTAACTTTGTCGCTGGCTGGGCAATTTCATTAATCATTATTGTGCACAGATTTTGAAAATGATTATCATTTAATGCGTCAATACCTCCACTATAGTGTATAAAAGTGTCATCCCAAATAGGTGACTCTCTTTTCAAGATCCGTCTCGCTAGAAATATTGCCATGGCGGCGAGTTCTGATGGCTTTTCACCAACAAACTTTGAGGAACATAAGGAGTATTCTAGGATAAATTTGGCTATCATTCTGCACTCACCATCGTATCCATCAGCCTTTGAAAGTCTTCTCAAAAAATTTAAGGGATTTGGCCAATCTAGGGAGAATTTTAATTCTGTCAAAATGAACATCTCGGACACTTTGATATCGTCTTTAGATGCAGCCCCATCAGTGATATATGCATACTCTGATAGTTTGGGCAAATTAATTTCCTCAAATTTAGCCGCGATGAATAGCGAAGTGACTGCCAGCAGTTGCAGTTTATTTATATCAACTTTATGCTGTGAAAGAAATCTGTCCATAATGTTAATGCCCAGATATAATGTCTCAGGATAGCATTGGAATTTGTCATGCACCTCTACAAGCCAATCTACCAGGACTGCTCTTGTTGCGGGTCTTAGATGATATTTTGATTTTCTATCTAGCAAGTAATTGTGCATGGGTATTGTATTCTTTTCTCTTTCATATAGGAAATCGAAGATATCATTGGTATATTCGACCACCATGGCAATATTGTTTTTCTCCTTAGAGTCCAAATCGACCCATTTGATTTGTCTATCTTGCACTTTAGCTCGCTTAATCCTGGATTCCTGGTCTTTCCCTGTAGGCTCGTCATCGTCAGCATTGTCCTGGAACACTTGCCGTTTCTTGCTGTTGGCCATATATGATGCATCGCTATCCTCTCTTCGTATCCTGCTTGGCTTCCGATACATAGGGTGTCTTTTCTTTTCCTGTTCAGTCAGCGGTTGCGCTTTCCTACCACCAGGAAGAGCCCTATTCACCTCTACATTAGTCAACGCTGGCCTATCCATCTTCTCGTCTTCAGACGGCTTCCTCTGTGCACTGTCCATCGAGGAAGAACTCATACTGCTCATAATATCCCAATCCTCCGTATAAGTTTGTGTTTAGCTTGGTACTTGAGCACAGCTTCCCTGTATTGACGGTAATCGACAACAGTTCTTTAAACCTCCCATACATATATATCAAAAACGAAAGGGTTTGGCAAGAGATCCTTCTATCGCATATAGGTCCAACACGAAAACCTGCAGATCTATGTGTGTAGCACTACAGAATACTGTTGTGTAGTAAATATAGAAAAATATAACCTTCTTGGGCCTGGAGAGGATCTGTGCATCGCGACGCGTCTACGAACAGTACGTGGAGAACTGTTCTCGAATACCATACAGTAATTGGGAGGGAAGCTAACACAAAATTCCCAGTTGCGACGCGTCGGCTTGTTGGTTTGTTATTATTGTTTACTCGAAAATGTGTGGGAAAAAAATCACAAAAAAAAAAAAATAAAAAATTCACTTTACGCGTCGCTTTCTGAGGACCGAAAGTGAAATTTAAGAGGAAAACGCCAAAAAAATAAGCTCGCACTCAGGTTCGAACTAAGGACCAACAGATTTGCAATCTGCTGCGCTACCACTGCGCCATACGAGCATATGTTGTTATTGGTGTTCTCTCACGAAAGTTGTGTACTTGAGTGCTTTTGTGAAATTGCATGGGTATCCCGTTGCATAATATACAGCACATGCAACATGCTCACTATTCCGGCTCATAGACCAAGCCCTTGAACGTTAATCATCATAAATGGTTTGCTTATCACACCAACGGGTTGTAGAACGGGCTTTAGGTCTCTCGAATGGAGCAAGCAACGGAGATGTGATGCACTAGATAACCAGGTACTCGATCAACAATGCGGGGCAGGGGGAGGGTGACGGATATAACCTCTATTGTAATCCCTATTGCTTAAAAAGAATTCTGCTGTACATCACATATGTCCTTTCAACAAAGGAAAGCAGTGCACCCAATCTTATTAGAAACATAAAATGCGATCACACAACTACTCAAATGGAAAAGGGACGCTTTTGAGGTTTGATGTCTATATAAGAGCAAAAGGGCCCTGTGTAACAATAAGGATAAATCTCTTTTTGCCATATGTAATTCTAGTAATTGTAATTGGAGCAGAACAATGATCACTGACGTAAAAAAATTCTGGGTGCCTTTTTATGTGCCTCTGTTGCACATGAATAGAGCCTATAAGCTTATCCAATTGCCTAATGGTATAAATGTTGTAATTATCTCGGATGCTGAGGAGAACTACAACAGTTGCTCTTTGACAGTAGCTGCAGGGTCTCATAACGACCCCGCGACCGTGCCGGGGCTGGCTCATTTATGTGAGCACATGATTTTAGCCGCTGGATCAAGCAATCACCCAACCCCTGGTCTTTTCCACAGTCTCATCGCCAAATACAATGGGGATATGAATGCCTATACTACGGGTGAGCAAACGAGTTTCTATTTCCAAGTGCCACAGGTTGCTAATAGTGAGGGTACGTTGGCGTTCGAAGAATTGCTTTCTGTGTTCTCATCAGCTTTCAAGTTCCCATTGTTCACTTCTTCTGTCTTGAACAAAGAGATTTACGCTATACAAAGTGAGCATGAAAATAACAAGACTAACCCTGGTAAAGTGCTATACCAGGCTACTAGACTATTGGCCAACAAGAATCACCCTTTTAGCAGGTTTTGTACTGGTGATATGAATACCTTAAAGACCTTCCCTTCCACTGAAAACATAAATATAAGAAAAGAACTCATATCGTATTTCAATGATAATTTCTACGGGGAGAATATTACTTTGTGTGTGAGGGGTCCTCAATCATTGAATCATTTGGTTAAGCTATGCATGCAGAACTTTAATGATATTAAACCGCTACCGGTGCTACCAACGGCAATCGGTAACAACAGGGACAGTGACACTGAGTTATTTGAGGAAACTCTCAAGCGATTAAACATTTTATATGATGTCTGGGCCCCCCGTTACACAAGTCTACCTTGTTTCCATATTGGCTATAAAAACAATGTGATTTTGGTGAACTCCGACATGGAACAAAGTTTTAGAATAGTTATCCCGTTAATTACCAATGACACCCGAGAAGATGCGATTTTTACTGAAGTATTTACCAACATATGTGTTGAGTTATTGGGTAATGAGGAAGTTGGCTCTTTCTGTCACTTTCTGAAAGAAATTAGTTGGGTTAGAGAATGCTATGTGTACCGTTCGGAGTTTGCTGTAGGTGCCGCTGGAATTGTTCTTGAGTTTAAATGTTTCGATACTGGGTTTTCCCAGATAGAAAATATTGTTAATGTTCTGTTTCAGACATTGATTCCAATGTACTTAAATATGCCATCTGATGACCTTGCTAGATTCATCAAAGAACAAACTATAATAGAAACTATTGATTTCATGTACACTTGGAAACATCTTAGTCCGATGGAGGAGTCCTCTGATTTGAGTATGCAGCTACAAAAAGATTTGCATAACAGAGGTATTAAATACTTGTTGATGAAATCACCAAGCTTCTTACACAACTATGAGGAAATGTCAAAAACTGAGAAATTACACTACTGGCCTTTGATAGTTGAGAAGTTCAAAGTGTTTTTAAGAAGACATATGATATTACCTAACGCTAAGGTTATTATTCCTACCTCAGAGCCATTTACCAAAACTGTAAGAAACTTGTTCAAAAATGCTCAACAAATGGAAGTTACAAGTGAGACGGATCCCTACTATGAATTTAATTATTCTGTTTATTCAGTGAGCTTCCCAGAATCCCGTGTTATTTTTCCTTATCAGTTTTCTTTTCCTGGACCCAATGAGTTCATTCCACCAAAATACCGCAACCTGGATACACTATTGGAGATGCTATTCGGAATCTCAGAGAGAGCAAATTTCTCACCATTAAGACCTATAGTTAGGCTGAAAAATTCAAGAGCACGATCTGCACCTAAATTAGTGCATCAAACTGAAGACGTAGAGATATGGACGGCCAATATAGTAGATGGAATATTCAGTAAAGTAGTGAACGCCGACATCAAGAGCTATGTGACCATAAAGATAGTAAATCAGTGTATTCGCCCCACCCCAATATCTTCATTACATTTGGGGATGATGGTAGAAATAATGAACATGTTTCTCCTGCCACGACTCTACTCTTGCACAAAGCTTGGTTTTTCTTTCCACTTGCAAGCCGCCCTGGATGGCTCCATGTCCTTTGATATCGTAGTAACTGGTATCATGGCAGGAATTATCAAGATTCTTGAGAAAGTAACCGATCTTATCGAGATAATTGTGACCAAGCCGGGGTATATCCTTACAAATGCATTTATCAGGAAAGCAAGAGTAGCCATTAGGTCGAGATATGAAGCTGCTACTAAGGGGAGTTCGGTCAAGATAGGCACTACAGGTCTATTGGTTGATCTGGAACCCCACGTATGGAGCTTTGAGGAGCGTGTAGATGCATTAGAAGAGAGCGATATCGAAGTGTTTTTCCAATTTATCAATACATTCTTCCGAACACACAAGCATACCAAAGTATTTGCGCAGAGTAGTAGCACGTCTAACATAGACAAGATTGCTAGATATGTTGTCCAGCGTATAGTGACACCGGGAATCCCAGAAGGCAATGATGCATTGGTTGAGTGTGTACGTGACGATGGTCACACAAGGATGCTAAAACCGGGTGAAGAGAGGCATATCAAGCTTATCGGTAGAGATAATGATCCGAACAATTGTGTATTCAGTTATCTGGAGATGGCCCCATTGGAAGGGATATCATTAAAGCAGTATCGGATGATTGAGTTTACTGATTACTTATTTCAGTTGACGTTGGTTCCCGAGTTGAGAAACAAGAGACAAGTTGGTTATGCAGTTGACGGTGGTCTTGTTATATTAAATAATGTTGTTGGTGTCAATGTTGTGGTTGTGTCCAGTACATCACCAGAGCACATAGAGCAAGAGATAGAATCGTACTATGCGCATGTCCGTCAATATCTGTCTGACAACGTTGACCAAATATGGAGAGACTATAGCAAAATTATCAATGACCGGGACCCATTGATGTATCTTCTAGACCATGACGTGTGGTACAACATCGAGCGGGAGAACAGCGACATACCAGAGTACAGCAGAGACCATGTTGCCAACTGCCAACGAGTATTCAAATATAAGGATCTTATCGAGTTGTTAGTGGTAGATACACCTATTAGCGGCCGGCACCCGGACTATACACCTCCCTTCAGCATGCAAGAATACTTGCAATTCCTTGACAGTAGTATTGGCACCTACAAACACAAACGTCATCACAACGGCACCAGATCTGTTAGCGTGTGGGTGTATAGTCCCATGGACAAACGGGACGTATTCCAAAGACAGGTCAAGTATCAACTCGAGAGCTTCTTGAAGTTGAAGGGCCTTGTGATTCCAGAGAGAGACCTAGCGGATATCATAAGGGAAGCCGGCGGGAAACAGACCACAATGTTCAAGCTCTTGTACAGACGATTCAAGCGGCAGAACGAGGCCGGCAAGTTCGTAAACTCCGTAGCAACCGAGACGTTCAAGTCAATACTGCACATACCTTCGAAGACCACCGCGCAGGCGAAGACCACATCGAAGACCACATCGAAATCCAGATCAGCAGCGGTAACGGAGACAACTGCCACAATACCCGCATCTTAAACGAATTAAGACATATAAGAAAGAAAAAGAAACGCGCCGCAAATGTGACTTAAACAAGGAAGCACGATCCAGAACAAATTGCAGACGATAACCGCAGGAGCAACCGCAGATCACTTGCCTCCTTCTCTTTTCCAAATTAGGATAATTACAAGTATATTTGCTCACACAGAGCAGAAGCACACCTGCTTTATCTCGCGTGATTCACACTTAAACCCACGCACGGAGAGGCCTTCCACCATCCATCCGTGCAACCTGCCCTGCCCCTGCTCTGCCCCTTCCCCTTCCCCCCTCATGCTGCGACTCCCCCCCCCACTGCAGTCACTGAGAAGATATGCGCAGCCGTGAGCACAAAGTGACAATCCTATAATTGCTCATTATAGCACTACACGAGCGTGGGCTGTAGAAAGTACTGAGAGAACGCATGCAGAGAGAATAAGATGAGCCTACGGAGGTTGTACGGACCATGGCAGGGAGGCTGGCTTTCCCCCTCGAGACTAGAGGCAAGGATAGATTGGCAGTTTCCTTCGAGTCGGCTGCAACAGCTGCAACAATTCTAAGTGGACAAAAGAAAGAACAGAGCGCAGACAAAAAGCATTGAGCACAATAGGATAAGCCAGAGTTACTGGGACAAAGAAACCTCATTCTTTCGAGGATTGGATGAATGGAAGTCATGGAATGGATAATGGTGAATAGAAAAGAATATTTGCTCAAGTTGACATTCACCTGGAAGAAAAAAAACAGGTCCCTCTCTATGCTGTCAAAAAAAAATTTTGTTGGCCCCGAGAAAGCTCATATATATAAGTGAATTGTATTCTTGAGATCTATCAAAAAAAAAAAAAGACGCTTGGTTATAAGCCACAAAAAGTACCTTACTCCAACAAATCTCCCCACTTCTGCAGATCAGAATAATAAAATATAGAGCTATGTCTTCGATGTCTTCTATGTCTTCGATGTCTTCTATGATGTCGTCCATGATGTCGTCCATGATGTCGATGTCAATGTCGATGTCGACGTCGTCTGGAAGTATGGGATCGATGTCTATGTCGATGCCATCCTCGATGTCAATGTCGATGTCAATGCACTCTGGTATGTCTATGGATATGCCTATGTCGATGTCTATGTCGATGCCATCCTCCATGTCGATGGCAATGGACATGGGCTCCCACTCGCACTCCACCATGGCTGTAGACATGGGCCACAGTACAAATGCATCCGCTATGGCAGGTATGGATATGGGCATGGGCATGATGAAGAACATGCACATGAACATGTGGTTGACTCCAACTTACAATGACTACCCTGTCTTGTTTCAGCACTTGAGAGCTGACACAAACGGTAAGGCCTTCGGTATCTTCCTATTGATAGTCGTGGCTGCCTTTGTCTACAAATTCATCACCTTCACCAGTTGGTGTCTAGAGGTCCACTGGTTCAAGAAGTGGAACAAAGACTCCAAGTACGCATCCATCTTCCCAGCTGCTAACAAGAAGAACAATGCCAACGACCCTGAGATCATGGAGGCCCATGTCTCCGGAATGCCAAGAGTTCCTAACTTGCTAAGGGACATCTTCATGCCTTCTTTCACTGACTTGTTCCACGACTTCATAAGAGCAATCCTCGCATTCATTTCAACCATGATCATTTACTGCTTGATGCTTGTCGCCATGACTTACGTGCTAACATACGTGTTCGCCGTAGTCACTGGTTTGGCTCTAGCAGAAGTGTTCTTCAACAGGATCAAGATCGCTTTGATGAAGAGATGGGACATCCAAAGAGAAATCGCTTTGGCTGCCGCCTGCGGTGCTAAAGGTGAGTGCGAATGTGGTCCTAACGACCCAAGAAGCCCAAGCTCAGGAACTTCCACTGAGGAAGAGTACGACGAGAAGCACGGCGGTCACAACCACAAGGAATTCCGTTCCGCTTCTAACATGGACGATAATTGCAACTGCGAAACCCCAGTCATTGCAAAGTCCAAGCAGGAGAAGAGAATCGAAAGAGAAACACTAGAAAATAGTAGGATGCAAGAACAAGCTAACACCATGGCTCCAGACTTGACCCCAGCTGATGGTCTACACTAATTGCCCTTCATGGTGAATACTTTATTTTCTTTCTTCGATGATCAAAACAAAATATAGACCTAATGGAATTGTATGTTCTAGCTGCAGCTCGCTAATCTATTGCTCCACCTTTTGTCTCCTCGACCTAATATTATTCTTCAGAATTAAAACCAAACACATTAATATTCAAAATTTATATAATTAAGAGACAGACAAAAGTTATACTTCAGTGACTAGATGGCATCAATGCAGTAATTTTTTGTGTATTTTTTTTTTTTGCCCTTAGTACCTTAATTACCGTTTGTTAATATTGCCTTTTTATAATGATATTTTCTATTTTCTTATATACAGTAACCCCCCAATATCATCATACCTCCTTTTATAATTGAAAACTGTTCGAAGCTCCGAGGTATTATTAATTCCGTTATATTCATTGTTTATAGAAAAATAGAGTCAGCTGATCACTTTTTTTTCCACTCTCGGCTCATCTCAAAATCCGAAGGCGAATCAACAACTCATCAGTTCTCTTAATGAGCAATCCAAGATTCAATTATTTGACTAGAGCTATATATCTTCCTTATTACTTCTCCATTCTTGTTGATTTACTTGCCCAGACTGTAAAACTAATACCTGCTATCATTAACTGCCCCAAATATTCACAAAATTTGTACAGATGATGCTTAAAAGAGGAATAAGGAAGTCCTATGCGGGAATTACCCCCATGATACGGAATGAGGCTGCAATGACTGCCAGATTTGGTGTATATGGCACACTAACAGCCTATAGCGCTCTAGGTAGATCTTTCTCTTCCACGCCTATGTACTTACAAATGAAGAAATCTGAAACAGAGAGCAAAAAACTAACAATTTGGGACAAAGTCAAGAAGGAAGCACGCCACTACTGGGACGGTACCAAGCTGTTAGGCTTTGAGATTAAGATATCCTCCAGGATCCTTATGAAATCGATGACCGGATATGCCTTAACCAGAAGAGAGATGCTGCAATTGAAACGTACCATTAGCGATATCATCAGGCTGGTACCGTTTGCTGCGTTCGTGCTGATACCATTTGCGGAATTACTGCTGCCTATTGCTCTTAAGATCTTTCCAAATATGCTTCCTTCTACATACGAGTCTCGTAGCTCAAAGCAGAAGAAACTGGATAATCTAAGGAAGACCAGAGAGCTAGTTTCTGAGATCATGAGAGAGAACAAGACACAATTGAAACCAACTGGTATCAATGAAGAGCAAAAGACTGTATTCAATAGTTTTTATGAGCATGTGAGAGCTACTGGAGAGCCAGAGTCCCGTGAACAGCTTGTAACAGTGGCCCGTATGTTTACCGACGATACGGTGTTAGATAACCTAACACGTCCGCACTTAGTTGCCATGGCAAAGTATATGAACTTGCAACCTTTCGGAACAGATGTGATGTTGCGTTACCGTATTAGATATAAGATGCTTCAATTGAAGAACGATGACGTGACATTGTACTATGAGGGTCTTGACCAACTAAATGAGGCCGAGTTAAAGATGGCGTGCGCCTCCCGTGGTATTAGAAGTGCGCAGGTAGAAGATGAAGTTAAACTCAGGGAGAGTCTGAGGGTATGGCTGTCTATGCGTCTGAAGGAGAAAATCCCTTCTACGTTGTTAGTGTTGGCCACAGCCTACAACTATGGTGAGGTGCTACCTACCAATATCGGACGGAGTCCTGCTGACTCCGCCGCGGAATCCACGGATAACACCAGCTCGCTCTACGACGCCCTGTGTGACGTGCTGAGCGGTATCCCAGATGAGCTGTACCACGAAGTCAAGGTCAACGTGGTGCACCACGACGAGCCCGCACAGAAGCTAAACCAGTTGAAAGAACAGGCGGAGATCATGCGCGAGGAAGAACAACAGGAGAAGAACGAGCTTGTCCATGTCCAGGACAAGCTATCTCTGGATGAGCTAGACCCTGTCCAGGAGAAGAAGTAGTTTCTGTTCCCGTGCCATCATCCCCATCCGCCCTCTGTACCTTGTGTACCTTGTGTACCTTGTGTACCTAGTGTACCTAGTGTATGTTTTACCTATAAATCTTGCATGCTCTACATTACTAATACCCTCTTGATAGGCAGACATGTATATATCTTTGTTTAAGCCCATTAAGACAAGGCATTCTCTTTTAGATTACTAGTATTTTATTGCAAAAAGGTAAGATCCAAGTGATCTACGCTTATGTCCCCTGTTCCGCCGCGGGTTTAACGACGGACCAGTAGGTACAACAGATGCCCCCCCAACCCTCTGACTACGGGGTCTTCTACACAGCTTCTTCAATCGCCGGCTTCCTTTGCACTGATCTTCCTGCAGTAAACATGCACAAAAAAAAAGAAATACATTTGGAATGTGGCTTCTGCAGCAGTTTCTCAGCAACGGAAATTTTTCCGCACTAAACTACCCGTACGACATCCTACTTCAGTATATCCGGCAAAGCAGTCGCATAGAACAATTCGACGAATGTTAGGATCCCTGCGGAACTCTCACTGCATTAGAGTTTTTCCTTTAATTAATCCCGGGGAGGAGAACTTTGTGGAGCCGTTGCACGGTAGTCTCTGTGTGTTGCTGCCATTACCCCTGAGATACCCCTGCACAACTGATTCTTAATTACTGATTTTCGATTCCTCGAAGGTCCTCATCTTTAAGGGCAGCCTTACTGGCCCATACAGTGCTATCCATTGCTATCCTAGTGCTATCCTAGTGCTATCGTAGTACTATCCTAGTACTAGCACTGTGCCAATCAGCACACGAGTGGGATTTCATGGATTGGGCTGAACTGAGAAGTATAAAAAGGGCCTGCTATTTCATAATTCTATCTCGTTTCCAATTGGAAAAAGTAACCCACTACAAAATAAAAACACCATAGAAAACAGCAATAATGTCCAAGATTCAACAGATTAGAAACACCATTAGGAGCATTGGTACCGGTTACGGTCTGATGTCCTTGACCTGGAAGGCCGTTCCTACTGAGCAGGAACAAGCCTTCGGTGCCATGAAGAAAGCCATTGACCTGGCTCGTGCTTCCAACCACATTGCGTTCTTCAATGTCGGTGAGTTCTACGGTAAGGACCGTGTCAACTTGCACCTTGTCAGAGACTTCTTCAAGAAGTACCCTGAATTGAGAGAGCACGTCATTATCTCCTGTAAAGGTGCCATGGACTTGTCAGACCTGCACGCAATGGGTAAGTACGATGACGTTGTCAAGAGTGTTGAGGCTTGTACAGAGGCTATCGGTGGCTTCATTGAAATCTTCGAGCCTGCTAGATTGGACATGGACATCTGCAAAGAAGGCGAAGTGTATCCAAAGGAATCCATCCAAGCCCTAAAGGACTTGTGTGACAAGGGTGTCATTGGTGCCATCTCCTTATCTGAAGTTGACGAAAAGGTCATCAACGCTGTTGCTGCTGATTTCGGCGAGTACCTGGCCTGTGTTGAGGTCGAGCTTTCTTTGTTCTGCGACGACATCCTACACAACGGTGTCGCCAAGGCCTGCAGTGACCACAACATGGCTATCATCTGTTACTCCCCATTGGGTAAGGGTATCCTAACTGGTCAAATCACTAAGAACTCTGATATCCCAGATGGTGACTTCAGAAAGATGCTAAAGAGCTTCTCCGATGAAGCTCTACAACACAACCAAGAAATTGTCAGCTTCATTAGAACTGAGATCATCGAGAAACGTCCTGCCGGTAAGGAAATTACTCTACCTCAAGTCGCCTTGGCCTGGATTAAGCACTGGAATGGTGACAGCAGTTATCCAAACGCTAAGTTCATTCCTATCCCATCTGGTTCCAGCGCTGCTAGAGTCGCTGAAAACTTTGATGAGGAGAAATCCACCATCTCTGATGAAGAATTCAAGAAGTTGAACAAGTACGCTTTCAACTTCAAGCCAGTCGGTGCCAGATACGAATTTGTCTCTGACCCAACTAAGCACTAGAATAATCGATAATAGTCTTTTCCTTGATCTGACTAAGCATATACATAGATTTCTATATTGATTATATTGATTATATCTCTTATATTTTTTAGTAAGTACAAAAAAAATGTTACTTAAAAGTTGTGAACTTCACTTTAGTTGTTTCGAGCAGTCTTAAAATATGTATGCAAAGAATATGTAGTGGTTACTTAATGAGCTTTCTTTTATGCCACCAATTTGTTTCTTGCTATAATGTTCTTGTACAAAAACAGTAGTTTTCTTATCACCCTGACGATTTCATCCTTATACGTGAACAACAGTCCCTGAACGATCACACCCTTTGAGACTTGTGGGATAACACCCTTCCATAAGGATAGGAATCCCTCGTTTTGATAAATGTGTTGCAAAACCTCTTGAAATGTTTTGAACTTTGAACCTTTACCCTGCAAAGTAATCTTGGCAACGATCAGAGGTTGTGTTACGAAGGTCGAGATCATCTTGGAGAACATACCTAGAAGAAAATTCTCACCTGCTGAAAGCTGAGTAGAGATCTTCTGGGATCCAGAAAGACCTTTTGCTGTTAGAATCATACTTTTCAACTTCTGATAACTCCCATAAGTGATGGCAGGGTTGGTGGAAAGCACCAAGGCGACTTTGAAGCCCTTCCAAAAAGCTGTTAGATCTCCATTACTCTCCTCATAAATCTGTTTGATTACTGCCTTTAGTGAGGCATCCTCACCATCTTTAGTAAGTTGTTGTCTTGTGCTAATAACTGAAATTGGATTTGTCACTACTTGAGTCATCGCACCTGCACTCATACCCAATGCCAACTCCTCGATTGTAGAAAGCTCTATAAACTTGGAGTCATCCTTTAGCTGTAGTCTACCAGCCTTGAACACAAAATAGTTGCTCCTGATCAATGAGTACCAGAAGAAATAAATAAAATTCTGCACAAAATTTGCCGCAACGTTGGTAGCCAACCCTTGGTAAAGTCCCAGGAATCCTCGCTTCTTGAATATCTTGATTATACAATCAATAACATTCTTGTATTTCTCTTCTTCCTTAGAGTCACCAGAATCTGCATTCTTATGTTGGGTCTGTATCAATGTCTTCGCCAAATCCAAAGGATAAACTGTGGTTGCTGCCAAGGAAGACGCAACAGCACCAGTGAATGCACTTTCCAGAGAGGCCATCCTTTATACTACTGATCTGAATTTATCCTGAATATCTTGCTGGATGAAATTCGATTAGAATTCACAACGCATTCCCTGCAAGTACAAGGGTTTGTAATATAACTACCCAATATAATTTCTGCTATATTTCCTGATTTTTTGAAAAATTTCTCGGAGAGGCCATCGCTCGGATGACAAAATCGGTGTTAATGCATTTGATCAATGCAGTGCCAATGTTAACTTCTCATAGTCATTTAAATGTTGGGTTGGTTCTTTGGAGACAATGGATCCACCCGTTTAAAGGTTCCTCTTTTACCCTCTATCAACTTCACTCACTCCACTTTGCTCTCCCCTGTAATTGACTATCTTAGAAGCGGACGTCATGAGGATAGCACTTGTGTTTTCTGCCGTCCTTTCTTGTACTCTTACCTTTATCTCTTGGCATACTCTTACGCATGTCGAACGCGTCCTTGTCATCATTAACCTTCTTTAATGAGGACGGATAGCCGTCCTTTTGCGAGTTATAATAGCCTACAACTCGCCTAAACACACTGTATCCCAATTTCTCATACAATTTGATCGCTAGATCGTTGTTGCACTTCACAAACAGGTCAATGAAGTTCACTTCATGTGGATCTGCATCCGTGATAGCTTCTAGTGTATTACAAAGACGTGAAGCCAATGAGATACGCCTAAATTCAGGCGCCACAGTAACAGCAGTGATATGAGAGTGCCATTCGGGCCCCTTACCTTCTGTCTTTGCCATCATATATCCTGAGTACAAAGCATTATTAGAAGCTGTTTCATTACTCTTGAAGAACAATTCAGGCCACAGGATCAGATACTCCAGGTAGAATTCTAGCGGGAAGTTCTCTGTTAGAGTGTCCAAGTTCACATTGTTCAATTGGAATAGGTCAGAGGGCTCAAATGGGTCTATACTGGTCATCCTGAGTGTGTTGATCTGCTGTAAAACTCTTATTAAAACTGGATATGCGAAGGCTAGTGCACTCCAACCCCATGTCAATTACTTTTTAGCTCCTTCAGTTTTGGCACTTTTTTCACAAATTTTTCAGTTTGAAGCTCATCGCAATCCTCTGAGATGGAAGTCGACTACAAGGAAGCAATTAGTGATTTATGGCATTATACTTTATACTGTAACTTTGAATACAACCTATACATTAGATAATCTTAAAACAAACCTGTTTAACTTCTCTTACCAGGCTTGGCCAGTCTCGAGGACAATTTCTTATACAACTCGTTGTTGTTCAACGATGAGCCCACACCAACGGTTCTAGCGTTTGTTGGTACAGAAGTAATGTTGCTAACAGGAGCGTATTTGTAATCTGTAGTGGTCTGTGCAGGTGCTGCAGCTCTGTTCCTTCTTGCAGCAGCTTGTTCGTAAAGCGTTTGCGCAGACGAACCCTTCGATGCGGAGCTGGAAGGTTTTGATACTTTGTTCTTCTTTCTCTTCGCAGAGTCCAGCGCAGATTTCCTCTTCAGCTTCTCTGAGTCAAACTCTAATTGCATGATTCTCTTATCTCTATAGTTATCGGAGGCTCCGATGATTGGTCTTGTCCACTCGGCGATCAACTTCTCAGCTAGTCTAGCAAGCTGAGGCTCTACACGCTTGGACTTGGTATAGAAAATAACCACTCTACCAAGACCACTCTCCTTTAAGTGCTCCGTCTTAATAGGCAAGTCATCCAATGCGGCAAATAGAGACTTCTGGATCTCAAACGATGGCAGAGATCCATCTGGAAGTGGTTCCAGCCATATCCTCACACTCTGCAAAAGGTTGTTATCCAAAATAGTGTCTGCCAAGTTAGCCTTAGACAGTATGCTCATGACTTTTGGAAGAAGCTTCACCTTCTGGATGGCGACCAGGGGCTTCTTGTCCTGGCTCTTGTTCTCACCTTCCTCTATCCTCTTGTTCAGCGTCTCAATGTCCATCTGCGCAGCTATATTCATCTCGTCCTTCAACCTCAGAATCTTCTCGTCCAGGTATTGCTCCAGATCGTGCTCATCAGCCCGCTGTCTCCTTCCAGAAGTCTTCTTCAGCAGCCTGTCCAGCCTGTCCTCCAGTATCTGACGCTGGCTCTTGGGATCTTCACTGCTGTCAATAGTAACCTGCTCCTCCACTGGAGCCTGCACTTCCTCATCGTCATCATCGCTCTCTATGTGCTTCCTGGTCCTTTCAGGTGCCGGCTCCCCTGCCTCCACAGTAGACTCCACAGGTGCTTCCACAGGTGCTTCCACTGAGGGCTCCAAGGCTGCCTCCACGGGCGCCTCCACAGGTGCTTCCACTTCCTCTACAGGTGCCACAGGCACATCCTTAACTTCGCTATCAGACATTGCTCACCTTGCCCTTGTCTCCCCCACCAATGCTTATACGTCCTGCTTTCCCAGCCAAGTCTGCTCTTATAGTCCCAAAGTGAAAAATTTTGTTTGTTGCGACGATAAAATTTAAAAGGAAGCAGGACAAGTATAAGAGCAAAGAACAACTTAACAAGAGATAGCTAGAATACAAACATTAGCAGAAGCACCGAGACTAGGACAAGATGGATATGTTTAACATGGGACAAGGCGAGAGCGAAGAGGAGAAGAAGCTGCACCAGCAAAGAACCCAGCAGACTCTGGTGAACGCTACTTGCGTCGCTGCTTTGCTATGGGTCTCCCCTATGGTCTGGAACTTCGTCAAGAGACAATGGAAATGAGCTCAGGACCCATACTCTCGACAAATGTGTCGCCTATATATAACTTATAACTGCCCTTTTGTAAATATTTAAGAGTGAAAAATCAAAAAAATAATCTAAACTTCTAACTTCTAACTTCTAACATCTAACATTTAACTTCTAACATCGCAGCAACTATAGCAATCACAGCTAGTTAGACGTTGAGCCTGTGCGTATTTAAGATGATCGTTGCGTTCCACCTCAGGAGTTGTCGCGAGTTCGCTGTGTTCGAGTGCATATACAGGGAGTTGCAGCGGGTATGTGGCGTGGAGTACATGAGTGTGCAGCGGTCCGTGTGGGCACCGTTCTCTCGCCACGACCACGCTACGTTGCAGGCTGTGTTACCGGGTGAGAACGAGGTGTTATCAGAAGTCATTCCCAGGATAAGCGGCGTGGATGTCACCGGCGGACCACAGGACGCTGATCTGCACAGCATCGCCAGGGATCTTGCCGCTGGCGAGACACCCAAGGGCACCCTGTTCAGGTTCACAGATCACATCCAGTACATGCGGATGAAGGAGACACTCGAGACAGGCTACTACCGCAAACACTACATTGCTCCGCTGCTTAAGTCCCACTTGAAGTCCCACTTGAAGTCAAATCCGAGCACCACAGTACCCATAGTGACGCAACTGGCCACACACCCGTCCGACATCCCTCCGCAAATGGCGAAGTACATACGGGGTATGGATGTGACTACAGAGATGACCAAGAAAGACAGAGATACTCTAGATAGTCTGCTCTACGGGGGCATAGACGGGTTCTTAAAATGATCCACCTTCCGCCTCGGATGTTCCGATATCTGCTGCACTACAGAATGTACACAGAAATTCCCAATGCACATAAATGACAATGGGAGCACCACCGCTGAACAGCCATGTACCAGCTGATGCTCGCCTGCCTTGCTGCACCACACAGCTTATACTAGTTGTTGCTGTCTGATGCCTTGTATATGTGTGCTCACGTGATCGAAACGCGTGAACAGCGAGTTTTTTCCTGCTCAGTCAATTTTGGCGTCTCGATGTCTTCGAGAAAGCTGCAAGTTACAGTTGCTGTGGGACTGGAGGTATGTACTTCTTGGTTACATTGCATGTGCTATATAGGACTGGGATAGAGTTTTGTTGGATGGCTAGGATAGGCATTGGCTTTGAAGCAACGAGAAGGAAGCATAGCGATACGTTCGAGATGTCAGTAGTGGACAAGTCAGTATTTGATTCTGGTGGAAGGACCACGCTAGCGTTAGCGCAGGACAATGCGCACCTGTGTGTTGGTAGCAAAATTGGGATAGTCAAGATTCTGAATACGGAGAGAGTACAGGATGAGCCTCGGGTCTTGGAAGTTGTGAAGGACTTGACGTCCGTGTGCTTTGGCTCAAAGGACGACTCTAAGCTGTTGGTTACGTCGGTAACCGGAGATGCATACCTTTACGATGCTCGCGATGAAGGCTCTACGGGGAAGTTACTGACGAGGTCTGTGTTGCCATTGAGAGACTGTCAGATTATCCACTCTGACAAGTATGCTGTCTTTGGAGGTGACGACTTGCAATTGACTTTAATAGACCTCGACGGTGGAGATAGGAACACTCTTAAGACAGAGGAACAAGTGTCCAGCCTTTCCTATAGTAAGCAATCTAATATACTGGCGGTTTCCTTCATCAACGGGAAAGTACAGTTTTTCTCAGTATCCTCAGCAGTACCAAATAAGGTGCATGAACTAAAGGATTATATTCCAAAACACAGTTATGTGGACTCCGGGGACGATGCTTTACTGACAGATGTCTTGGGTAGCGATAAAGAAGATACCGATGTTGAAGCAGATACTTTAGAAGATGACAAGATAAAAGATCCCACTTTCTGTGACAATAATAGAATCTGTACTAAAGTTGCATGGCATCCAAATGGTCTGTTCTTTGCCTTGCCAACGAAGGAAGGGGGCGTTAGTATATTCGATATCAAGGATTACAAACTTCAAAAGACGTTGTCCCCTACTGCGAAAGGCAAACTCTTCTGCGACCTTCAATTCGATACAAAGAATGGTAATTATATGGCTGCGATAGATCTTGATGGTCAGCTAACAGTTTGGGATTGGAAAAGAGGAGAGGTTAAACTCGCTAGGAAGATAAAACAGGATATCACCCATTTAGTCTGGAAGATACAGGAGTCATCTGGTCAATTCGATTTGATACTTGGAACCTGGAATGGAAGTATTATAACTATAAAATCTGTCCTTCCTGTGATCGACAGCAAAGTCGAAGAACCACTAACTTCGGCAGGTGGAGAGAAAAACCTGTTTGTGGAGGATGACGGTAACTCAGACGATGAGGCAAAGGGCTCAAACTTAGTGGATGGAGAAGCAGAAGATGATAACGGCGAAGAAATCGATGACGAAAATTTGTTTACCCAAGAGGACGATATCAATGAAGGTAAAAGGAAATACCATTTTGATGACGAGGACGATTTTATAGATGATGATGACGGAGCTGGTTATGTATCGGAGAAGAAATACCGGAAATTCGAAGATACATCTGTAAATACATTTCACAATTACAATAGTAGTAGGAGTCGATATGCGCCAAAACCATTCAAGTATAAACCCTTTTCTGCTGGTGCAACTCCATTTGCTAGCGGAGATAGAAGATATTTGACGATGAATGAAATTGGCTATGTTTCTACTGTGAAAAATGGGGACCAAAACAGTGTAACTGTCTCCTTTTTTGATGTAGGCAGATTTAGGGAATATCATTTTGAGGATTTATTTGGCTACGATGTTTGTTTCCTAAATGAGAATGGAACATTACTAGCACAATCACGTATGGGTCAAATTAATTATAGACCACATAATTCATTACATTCTAATTGGACGAAAGTAATACCATTATTAGATGGAGAACGGATTACCACAATTGCAGCAACGCCTAAAATGGTATATATTGGCACTTCCTTTGGCTATTTCAGAATATTTAATAGTTTTGGTGTTCCTGTTGCATTAGAGAAAATGACACCTATTGTGGCCCTTACAGCACAAGATTATAAAGTCTTTACCGTCCATTTCTCACCATTGCATGGTCTTTCTTATTCATTATTTGAGGTACATACGGACACTTCTAAATACTTCCAAAGGGAATGTCCGCTTCCGATTACGATGCCTCAAGCATATGCAGGTAGAGTAGAACCAGACTTCCTTTCTAGTAATCCACTGGGAATAAAAAGTTTGTTTTTCTCAAGTTATGGGGACCCTTGTATATTTGGTATTGATGATGTGCTTCTTGTACTCTCTAAATGGAGATCTGGTGCTCAAAGTAGATGGATTCCAGTATTGGACAGTAATTTTGAGCTTTGGAAAATGTCTGGTGGTAAAGACCACACTGATGTGCACGTATGGCCATTAAGTTTGAACTATGACACGCTGAACTGTATTTTGGTGAAGGGTAAGCGTATATGGCCTGAGTTCCCACTGCCTTTGCCATCGGAGATGGAAGTGCAAATCCCAGTGCTCGTGAAGTCTCAACTACTAAAAGAATACAATAAGGAAAAGAAGGAGCGTGCCGAAGCTGGACTTGATAGTGATGAAGACGAAGATAAGGATGAAGAAACTGAGGTAACGATCCCACAAAACTTGGCTGCAGAGGAAGAATTTCTGCGTTCAAAGATTCTCTCTGGCCTCTTACAGGATACAATCGTCAATGATGGTGAGCTATTCGGTAATGAAAATAGGATTATCGCATCGTTGATTGGTATGCACGATAAATCACTGCTACGTCTCTTTGCAATTGCATGTTCTGACCAAAACCCTGAACGTGCGCTATCTATTGCTCAAGAATTGAAGCAAGATAAAGCGCTTACCGCAGCAGTTAAAGTCTCAGAGAGAGCAGAGATGCTCTCATTAGTACAGAAGATTAACGACATAAGAGAGGCACGTTTTAACCAGCAGATGGACAACATGTAGTGTATTATTAAAAACAATTATATATATCCCAAAATTCAAAGATATAGCATCGCAACTCTACTATAAGACTATTTTGATTTGATCAATTTCTATATGAAGAGCCTCGTACAAAAGCACCTCATCGAGAATTCTGAAAAATTTTGAAAAAAAAATCGATGAGCTTCAATAATCACAGCTTAAACCATGGCGTGTAGTGAGTATTAACAGTCTGCTGATATAGTTGCCAGAAGATATAATTGCTGCATTATCAGGTATTACTATTGACCTGAATTGCCATTGAAAAATTGGGAAATTTTTGAAGAACTAACATACAGGAACAACATAAGTTATAAGGAGATTTAATGTCTGGAATCAGAGAGAACAGGAAGAGAAAGAGACAGGAGAGTGCCACTCCTACAGTGACCGATGAGAATATAACGGATATATCTTCTAGTGAAGAAGAGGCTGCCAACGAGGTTGATGAAGACGAAGAGATTGATTCAGAGGAGGAGTTTGAAGGTGAAAACCCAGCAGACAAAAGAAGAAGACTAGCCAAACAATATCTAGAGAATCTAAAAACTGAAGCTAATGAGATTGTAAATGCAGATGAAGCTGGTGAGCTTGATGAAGAAAGCCGCCATATTGACAATTATAACAATTTTGATGCCGGGGATTTGGATAGGGAGATCATTAGCTCAAGGTTAAAAGAAGATGTTGCTGAACAGCAAGGTCGTGTTTACAGATTTATTTCAGACAGACTAGATTTTGATAATGTAAAGACAACATTCACAAGAGTAGGAGAAAATAACCCAACTAGTTTGAGTTGTTACCAACCTCAATTTAACAAGTTTGATGCTAGCAGCTTCGGAAAGCAAAGTAAGAACAAACTGTTCTGCTATGTTGTCAGTAAGGATATGACTTTAACAAAATACGATATTACAAACTTCAACAGTAGACCAAAGAAAATTAGATCTACCAAAGGAGGTAAGCAATTCATTCCAGAGACCAAATTTGAATATGAAAATACCAGTGAAGGTCATTACGATGAAATTCTTACTGTGGCAGCATCACCCAAGGGAGATGTTGTTGTAACTGGTGGCAGAGACAGAAAGTTGATTGTGTGGAGTACTGAATCTTTAGCGCCTATCAAGGTGATACCAACCAAGGATCGAAAAGGTCAGATTCTTTCTTTGACTTTTAGAAGGAATTCTGATCAGTTATACGTTGCATGTGCAGACTACAAGATAAGAACCTACTCGATCAGTCAATTTGCACAACTTGAAACACTTTATGGTCATCACGATATAGTAGCAGATATTTCTGCGTTAAGTATGGAGAGATGTGTTACCGTAGGTTCCCGTGATAGAACTGCAATGCTTTGGAAGATACCTGATGAAACACGTCTTACCTTTAGAGGAGGTGAAGATCCTGACAGGTTGTTGAAGAAATGGCTGAAAACTAACGCTACAGAGAAAGAAAATGGTGACCTAGAATATCCGCAAGAATCAGAAGCTCCATTATTCTTTGGAGAAGGCAGCATCGAGGTGGTCAGCATGATTGATGACTCCCATTTTGTCACAGGATCAGATAATGGTAGTATAAGCTTGTGGTCATTGGCAAAGAAGAAACCAGTCTTTATAGAGAGGTCAGCACATGGATTACTTCCTGCGCCAGAAGTTGATGAAATATCTGGAGAATCCTCTAAAGAGCTCAGAGAAAGACAAGTGCAAGATAGAAAGTTAGTAAAACCATACTGGATTACTTCGATTTACGCTATACCGTACTCCAACCTATTCGTCTCAGGTTCGTGGAATGGTTCATTAAAGGTCTGGAAGATAAATGAGAATTTGAGAGAGTTCGAGTTGGTAAAAGAACTTTCAAACTGTCATGGCGTAGTAACCAAAATTCATTATGTAGAGGCTGGTAAGCACGGTAAGGAAGACTTCCGTATTTTGGCAAGTGTGGCCAAAGAGCATCGTTTAGGTAGATGGGTCACGAGAGTACCAGGCGCTAGAAATGGTATTTATTCTGCTGTGTTAAAATCAAAGGCATAATTACATATATATATATATAAACACTGGCATTCATGTTTAACTTATACGTAATAATATAAGGAAGACTAAAGCATCATTTATCATTCTGAGCTTTTTGTTGTTTATTTTATTCATACAAGATTTACGAAATGTATACTGGTCATCTCCACCAAAACAATAAATTATCGTCGATTCTAAATTTTTAATAGTTTTTTAAATCGAATGCTAAAAACTACCATATAAAAGATACTCAGTTTTCTTTAAAACCTTCCTTACTACTAAACATGATAGCGATAATAATATTAATATAGATAAATAAACGAGAATGAATAAGTGTCAATTGTAATAAAAAAATTTTGAAACCAAAAAATTATCGACCTCGGTGAGGATTGAACTCACGATCTTGCGATTAACAGTCGCACGCCTTAACCAGCTTGGCCACGAAGTCGTTTTTTTATTGAAAAATGAAAGTTACAAGTCTGACTACATAGAGAACATAATATTTCACGTGATTATAATCAATAGTGTGGTTGGTGAGTCCGGAATAAAATGGGTAGATATATGCATTAAATAATAGTATTCAGAGCTTAGTAGTTCAACCACAATAAGGTTTTTATTGTCATAAAAGTTTATAAAATAGATCTATAAGTTAATTCATAAAATTTTGTCTATAAGTCATAGCTATTCATCTCAAATTTTGATGGATCATTCATCAGTGGATTGCTCATTTTCATCTTCATCTTCCTCCTTGCCCCATATATCAAACTCTCTTCGAATTTCAACAAAATCGTAGGCAAATTCTCCAATCTGATCATCATCCGTACCTTTCTCTTCACCATCGGCTGATACTCTTAATTGTAAACCTGGTATTTTGTCAATAATAAAGCAGAGTAGTGCCGAAACAGCAGCGCAATAACCGGTAACAGCTCCAATATATGCTATCTGCTTATACATTTGTTTATAGTTTTGGGTGATCCAGCCACCGCCATGTGTTGTGTGTCCATCCATCCCAATAACCCAGTCTGCAGCAAAAAATCCATTAAATAGTAAACCAATCATTCCAGCAACACCGTGCTCAGCTAATAAATCCATGGCATCATCAACCTGGAAAAAATGTTTGATCTTTGTTGCAAAATTACAACATATCCCAGCTACAATTCCTTGAATTAATGACCCATAAAGAGTTATACACCCTGAGCTTGGTGTGGCAGCGACTAATCCACAAATGATACCTGAGCATAGACCTACGGTAGACCATTTTTTTTCTAGTCTGTAATCTAAAATACACCATGTCATACCACCAGTAACAGCACTAATGTTTGTATTGAGGAAAGCATACACTGATCTTAAGTTGGGAGAAAGCGCAGAAGCTGCATTGAATAACAACCATCCGAACCATAATACAGTCGTCCCAAGAGTAACGTACGAAACATTATGAGCCCTAAAGTTAACCAGAAACCTCTCATTTCTGCAACCGAGGAAATAAGAATAGACGAATCCACTAATGGCACTCACTATTTCAACTGGCCCTCCACCAGCCCAATCTAACACACCCCATTTATTAGCCCATCCACCAGGAGCCCATATCCAGTATACAATAGGACAGTACACTAGAGTGGCAAACAGAAATAAATACACCATATGTGGGAAAAATCTGCCTCTTCCAGCAGTAGAACCTGCTACCAGTGAAAGAGTCACACATAAAAACATCATCTGAAAAGAAGCATATGCAACTTCCAAATTCTCAGTCCACACTGCATTCAACCCATATACGTTTCGAAATCCAAAGGAATCCAAGTTCCCTATAAATTTATTGTTCGTGGCTGTTCTGGATAACGCCAGTGAGTAACCCCAAAAGTACCATTGCAGCATACCAACCAATGACGCCATAAGCGTTACCCATAGCAACGAAAGCGCTGATTTCCGACGAGCAAGTCCTGAGTAAAGAAACCCTATACCAGGAACCATAAAGAACACCAGTGCACTTGCAACCACCAGGAACGCCGTCGATGAGACGGCTATTCCTGAATCCCACACATATTGCACTCCTCGGCGAGCTAGCATATATAAGATATTGAAAAGCAAGTCTCTTTGGTAGCACTAAGAGTGTAACAGGGCTTGGGACTTATTGATCAGTGGAGACACTTCCATAAAATAGCAACTGATGCATATATCATGTTTATGTCATCTGTCATTGCTGCATGTCGAATTTTCTTTCACTTCTCGATGAGCTTTTTTTCCAGTCCTACGCGTGTTCTCTCGTGATTAATTTGCAGTTATGGCAACCGATGAGCAATGGCTATGATCGATGGATAAATGGCACTTGGTATGTTATTTGTTGTACAGAATTTTTCTCTAATCAAATAATGCAATGCTCTAGCTCATGCGATTCTATTATTTCTATTTCATTTGTTGTTTTGAGACAGTTATCCTATATATATACGAAGAAGAAGTGCTTTCAAAGTTTGTGTTTCTTGTTAAACTCGGAGACAAACTTTCTTTTAGCTTCAATTCCTAGAGACTTAGATACAAGCTTATACTTATCGTCATCCATCAACTTGGCTCGTATGGAGTCTAAATTTTTGGCGGAATATGGCTCATGTGATATCTTGATCTTGGCCTTCACACCTTTAATGATACTACGTAAAAAGAACTCACGTCTTCCGATAGCTAGAGGTGTCACAATAGAGCTGTTTAATCTCAGTTGCACCGTGAAAATATTTATACGCTCCTTAACAGGGACATCATTCTCATCCTTTCCGTAAAGAAATTCACCCAATTGCTTTGAGGTAATCTCAAATGGTAACACGCTCTTACCATTGGAACAGGTACCTTCCAAAAACATGAAACAAACGTAACCTTTACAATCATTGAAACTAGTGATTTCCTTACCAAACAACTTCGCATCCAAAGACCCCGCTAGCGCATAAGAGTAATACTGGTCGGCATTCATCCTGTAAAGCGTCCCAGCATTGGGGACTAAAAACATCGCTGGCCCCTCAGCAATCAGACCCAGCAGTAACACATCCCAGGGACTAGAAGAGTTACAAACATAGACATTGTTACGCAATGGGTAGTGCTTCCAAGGTACAACTTCTCTTTTCTTCACCCCAACAACGACAATCTCCTCCCGAAGCCCATACAACACCCTATATATGAACCTATGCCAAAATTTGTCCCCGGTAACCATCACCAACGCCATGATGGGTAACAGCAGCACCATCTTCACACTGTACCATGCAACATTGAGCACAACAGAAACCTTCGATGATGCTGGAACAGGTGGCGGTAAGAAAGGAGCAATCCCCGTACCTTTGTCCCTCCAATTACTAAACTTTTCCATTATGCCTCTACTGCGACCTTTGTGATAATAAAGTAGAGCTTAAGCAACCCCATCCTTTGTTATTCACTATTATCTTCAAGAGGCCTCGAGGAAGCCTTTAAATTTTGGAAAAAAAATGGAAAATTAAGTGATTTCAACTAAATTAAAGTATAAAAAGGGTACCGTAAATCAATCGATAATTAGCTCTTCAGGGTCAGCAATAAAAGTAGAAGTGGTGAGGACAAATAACTCCTGCTGTGATGTCCTTTTATAATGTGCTGAAGAATGGGGATGACATGCTTCGGGAGTACCCTCGACGGAGCATTATATGGAGAATACTCTCCTATGGTACCTGTCTGTTCACATACGGGGTCTCTCGGATGATTCTATCCACATTGTACAACTTCAAAGTGTTCAATTTTGAGCGGTTAGAGAATGCCATGAAGCGGTCAAAGGCCGAGAATAGGGGTGTTCTTACGATTATGAACCACATGTCGATGGTTGACGATCCTTTCGTCTGGGCAACTTTCCCTATAAGGTTTTACTCCAGTGTCGATAGGTTTAGATGGTGTTTAGGTGCGGAGAATATCTGCTTTCAGAATGCTGCACTTTCGTATTTCTTTTCGCTTGGTAAGACATTATCTACTAGGAGGTTTGGAGCCGGTCCGTTCCAGGACTCGATAGACGCTACGGTGAGGCTCTTTAGCACTGATGAGACCCTATTAAAGGACAAAGATCCAAACTATAAACCTCCTGTTCGCCAAAAGAGTCCTCCTTGGGTTCACATTTATCCTGAAGGTTTTGTCCTGCAGTTACAACCTCCTCATTCCAACTCTATGAGGTACTTCAGATGGGGTGTAGCACGGACTATTCTCGAATCAACTGTTCCACCTATTATTGTTCCAATTTTCTCTACAGGGTTTGAAAAGATTGCTTCAGAAGAGGCCAAAGGAATGATGAGACAGCTCATGCCGAGAAACTATGGTAGTAAGATTAAAGTCACTATTGGTGAAGAGATCAGTGATGAGATAATCTTTAGATACAGGAAGGAATGGCAAGTATTGGTGGAAAAATACAAAGACTGTAATAACCCTGATGAAATGCCAGATGAATTGAAATATGGTGAAGAGGCTGAGGATCTGAGAAGTAGATTGGCTGCTGAATTAAGGGAACACGTAGCAAAGATTAGACACGATGAGTGCCACTTTCCAGAAGAAGACCCAAGATTTAAGTCAGTTTCCTGGTGGAAAAAGTTTAATTGCTCAGAGGGGGAGTCTGATCCTGACGTTAAAATAATAGGTAAAAATTGGGCAATCAAAAGGCTGCAAACACATTTGAAGAACAATGAAAATACAAAAGATCATTAACTCCAACCATCCTCACTCTATAATTCAAAGAAAAGTTTTCAACATTAATATATATTTCGAGGACAAATACCATGTATATAACTATATGACCAGGTACATCATTAAAAGATTATATTCTATAGTTTAACGACATCGTAACTAATTCCTAGTTATCATCTTGGTATTATTGACTTTTGATGCAAAACGCAACGAGTTTATAGTTTCGTTAAGATGTAATGCTGCTGGTGAGATGTTAACAAACATTAAAGTCTTGGAAGAGCCTATCAAGGAATATTGTAAGAGGTATGTCAGCTTGGAATTTCTAAACGGAATATGCCTCTTCTGTCCATCTGGGCTATTCAATGCATGTATGACATCACCTAGACAGCTTAATGACTTATTTATACTCTGCGTTTCTCTTAGTCTCTCACCAACTACCATAGAACTATTTAGTCTCTCTGAACCTGCTAGATCAACCAAATTTAAGATACCCTGTGATTTTTCTCCTGTGCCTTCATTCTTACCCTCCAAATGAATTATAAAGATACTATGAGAACGAGAAGAATGCTCGTTTGCTGCAGTACTTGCGGTGGATCTTAGTTTGTTTGCCCTCTTCAGTACCTTATCTACTGTATCCCGTGAGTCTAAGACACATGTGGTTATGTTGGTAATATATGTGGTTTTTAATTCTTGGTCATGCCTAATTTCATGTTTGCTATCTGCATTCCTATCATTATTTTCCTGAGAAGGTGCGCCACTTCTTAGCAGGTCGACAATGTTCTCATTATAAATCTCAATGAACTCACAGCTAACTTTATAACTCCAACCTCTTGCAGCCAACTTGTCAATCCAGGAAAATATATGGTTAATTGTGGCCGGCACAATACCATCACCTGGATTTAACATTGTATATGTTTTACCAGAGCCCGTTTGACCATAAGCAAAAATGCAGACATTATAGCCATCCAATGAACTCTGAATAAGCTGTCCAACCTCTTTGAATATTTCATCATTTGTTTCCTGCTGGTCAAATATCTTATCAAACTTAAATGGAATTACCTGACTGTTTCCTCTATTTATAGTCATTCCCTGATCTCCGTTATCATCATCAAAAGGTTGTACTTTAATATGTTCAATATTATCATCTTCATGAGGTAGAGGGGGTCGAATTCTACAGTATACACGTATATTACCTCTCAGTTCTTGCAACTCATTATGTAAAGCTCTTCTTAGCGATTCTTCTTTCACTAGAATTTTCTTAATTTCTTCTACCTCCTTTTTCGATTTTTCAATATAGGCTAGTATTTCTTCTTTTTCAGCTAGTAGCTTGTCCTTCTTTTCTCTTTCTAGATCAATATTTTTTCTAATTTCACCTACCTGTTCATTCTTGTTCTGTAAAGTATCATCCAGTTTCTTAATTTCACTTTTTAACTCTTCCAGTCTTTTGTTCTGTGTATCTATCCGTGGAGTAAGTACGGTTTCAATTTCGGATTTCAATTCCTTGGTCTTCCTTATGCTCTCTTGATTTTTTTCAGTAACTTCTCTCCATTCCTTTTGATAGTCTTTTAACCATTTCTCTTTCTCTTCTAAATGATCTGCTTCAATATCTTTCATTCTTTGCTGCAAAGCTACGTCATTCGTTATCATTTTATTCCTTATTTCTTCTATCTTTTCAATCAGCTCATTTTTCTCATTCTCGAACTTTTTGATCTTTTCATATTTTAGCGCTTCCAATTTCGATCTGTACTCATCGTTCATTTTATTCAATTCGGCATTTTTATTCGCCGTCAACTGTTCAAGCTTGAGCTTATGACTTTCTTCCAAGAAGGTTTTCTTATTCGCAAAATCATCTTTGATCTTCTTAAGTTCTTTCTCTTTTAACTCTAATTTCTGGGCCTTCAGTTTCCTCTCCTCCTTTTTCTGTTCCCATTTGAGGTCAAGAGCAGTGTATCGCGATTTTAAGTCCTCATATTCATCTTTCAACCCATCCAGGACGCCTTTCTTCTGAAATAGCTTATCCTGCAGTTCATTAAGCTCCATAACATTCTCCTTGTAAAATGACGTCAAGTGCGTCCGAGATCTGATCGATTTACCATCAACATTGCCACTACTATTCACCCCAAACGAACTCCTACTTTGATACTGCCGTATTTCCCGCGGTGGTGTCGTAGTATACCGCCTCTTTTGCCCAGCACCTCCAATACCAGTCTGCTTCGCCGGTGTAGCAGGCTCATCCATCTGTAAAAAATGCACTTCCCAGTCAATGGCTTCCTCTTATGCAATTAAAAATAGCAACTTTCTCCGAAAAGCAGATTTCCTGGGATCAGAATATAACTTGAAATATAAACACCCAGGTTTGACTCAGTTGAAAGTACTTTTAAATATGTAGACGCCAGAATAGTCCAGATCAACTTTCGTTTCTTATTTGTTTCACACCGGATTCGTGTCGCTACGTAGTCCGCGACACCCAAAATTTTCAAATTTAGCGATGGCCATGCGATGAGCATAAGCTGAAAGGTATAGATAGTTACAAATTATAAGACTATCGTCGGCTTTTTTCTTTCTTTATTTGAATAGAAGAGTATAGCGATACATATATCAGAGATGACAACGTTGAAACACAAGACCAAGAAGGAGGAGGAGACCAATTCGTCTGCTGAAGAGTACAGTGGAGCTGAAGCGTCTAGTTCTGATGTAGATGCTAGTGGTAGCGAAGAGTCTCAAGGCGAGGACAACGAAGATGAAGATGGTGATGAAGAGGAGGGAGATGAAGAGGAAGATGAAGACTTTCCAAGGAAGAAGAAGGCCAAGATGAACAAGCATGATGACGGTTCCGCTGGGTTTTCGCAGGCGTTGAATGCTATATTGGGCTCACATTTGAAGGCATATGACAGAAAGGATCCTATCATGTCTAGGAATAAGAGTGTATTAAAGCAGAATGAATCACAGAAATTAGAACTTAAGGCAAAGAAAGCACTGCTGGCAGAGAAGAAGAAACTTTTGAACAAGACGAGAAAGAAGGAAGTTATACCAACGGTGTCAGATGAGAACAAATCTGGTGAAGAGATCAGAAAAATCATAGAGAAAGAAACTAGATTGAGAAAGATTGCCCAAAAGGGTGCTGTTAAGTTATTCAATGCCATCTTATCCACTCAAGTGAAAACTGAGAAGGAAGTGTCTGAGGGCTTCACTGATATCAAGAATAGAAAGGAAAAGAAACAGTTAATTACAGAAGTTTCAAAGGAGAAATTTTTGGATATGGTTAAGGCTGCTGCTGATGACGATGAATAGATCGAATCTATAATACAAATCTAAAATGATACTTGTAACAATTTTTCCCGAACTGAAAGGTCATCACTGCCTGAGAGCTGGCATACGACACTGAATATATGCGATCGATTCATAATCATTTATCCATTAATGAGGTATATTCTATATATGGTTGTGAATTGGCTTTTCAAAAATAAATCCATGCATTATTTTTCATCCACGGAACTTGTCTTCTCCTACACTAGAAACTATCTAATATGTATACTAATCATGTTTTCCAATAGCATTTATTTTATTTTAGTCACTCTATTTCCACCTAGTAGACAGACTTTCTACTATAATTACAAAAGAGCAAGACCGCACTACAGTAGACTTTATGATCACGTGAGATACTTTCTAGGGATATAGAGGAAAGAACTTTTATCGTACCTTAAGAAATTAATAGCTCGCGTGGCGTAATGGCAACGCGTCTGACTTCTAATCAGAAGATTATGGGTTCGACCCCCATCGTGAGTGCTTTCTTTTTTTGCATTTTTTGGTTTTTATAGATTGGGAATATTGAAATACTTATAAGATTGATAATCGACCTGAATCACAGTAGATTCAATATATTCTGTTACATGATCATTAAAGTCATGCAGGTAGGTTATATCAGGTTGAAAAAAGACCGTTTTTGCTCTGAAATTATAATGATAATTTGTTGAATGCTAATGAATTTGTTTAAATAGTTAAATATGGATTTATGCGACTGGATGCGTTTGTAATAACAAAAAAATGCCTAGAAGCCTAACCCACCATTAGAATATGCCATTGGCTTAATATCTGGGTGCTTTACAGCCTCGAAAGTTTCTACAAGTAGGTCTTCATCGTCGTTACCGTTTTGTATTAGTTTACCTTTACCAGGGACAATATGAATAATACCACCCATATTTCCTTGAGAATCACAATAGTTTGGTGCGGAAAAGACAGTAGCTAGCTTATTGTTGTGTTCAAAAAGGACACCTTTCATACGCACTTCGTGTGATCTGAATACCTTCTTCAAGTTGTTACGCTTTAAGTAATCGGCTGTAATATCTGGTCCGAATGCGAATCCCAGACCTCTTTGAGAAGGTCCCAGACCATCAGCTTGCTGTGGATCAGACCATAGTAATTCCATGTACAGACCTTCTCTTGGAGGCTGGCTGAATCTATCCAGTTTGTTGATATCTTCCAATGTTGATGTCTTATCACTTGGTAAACCACCATGCATAACCAAATAGTCCTTGTTAATCAGCGTAGCCAAAGGCAGACTCTCGAAACTTTGTGAGAACATATCAAAAATCCTTTGGGAGTACTTGTATTTACATTCATCCTCGAACCCGTAAATTTTGTTCATGTTGTCGGTCTCGTGATTACCTCTATTCAAGAAGAAGTTCTTTGGGAAAAGAATCTTCAAGGAGTAAAACAACAAAGCCACTTCACAGGACCAAGAGCCACGATCAACAAAATCACCGTTGAATAGATATGTGTGGTTCTCGCTGACTTTGCCATACTTCTTGAAGATATTTAGCACATCATAAAATTGACCATGGGTATCACCACATACAGATATCTTATGGTCTGGGCTCTCTTTGTTTGACAGCTCAAGCAAGTTAGCTTCGTCTCTGAATAATCTGTCGGCGTGTGAGATAATAGCTGCTGCGTACTTCTTTGGGATATTCTTGCCCTGCAAGAAGACGTCGTTGACCAACTTTGTGATGAAGTCCTGCGACATGTTAGTGATTTTAACACCCGCGTACTCGTTCTTTTCATTCTTCAACTGCTCGAACTCCAAAGATGGCCCGTCGTATTTTGCCAGATCGCTGTTGGCGTCGAACGAGCTCAAGTTCAAAGTGCTGCACAGTTTGGGCTTACTGTCGGAGTCACCGCCGCCGATGGCCTTCCTGAACCTTTCCTCTCTGATGACTTTCTCACAGATATCCAGTGCTCGCTTTGCGGCAGCGTCAGAGGGCTTGGCCTTCAACACCACGGTCAGATCAGCTCTGGCCTTCTTGAACTCCAGCAGGCCGACGCATGCCAGACCACGCCTGTGGTAGGCCTTGACGTTCTTTGGGTCCAGAGCCAGCGCTTTGTCACAGTCCTGGGAGGCACACTGGAAGTTGTCGAGCTTCAAGTGGCACAGAGCCCTGTTCGAGAAGTACACGGACTGCGTGTCGTCCAGCTCTATTGCTTTGTCATACTTCTCTATGGCCTTGGCGTAGTCCTGCACCTTCACACAGGCGTTACCCTCGTTCTTGTACTCAAGAGCCTTGTCAGCATCAGTAGCACCCATTCCTCTATTATGTCCTTGATGTTGTTTGCGAGTTGTATCAGTAGAGAGGCAGTGAGCATCTTATAATATAGGCGAATCAAGCGATGAGCACTAATTTTTCACAATTTTTTTTTTTTCAACGATTTTTTTTTTTCGCAGTTTGTCGGAAGTATATAAGGACTGTCTGTTACAAATGTATAAAAATTGTATACACACACACCAGCTGAGCACAGAAATATAACCAATTGTCATTAGTACAGAAACTGGGTTCTATGCAAATGAAAATGAGGTAGATTGTATACAATTTCAATATAGCCACTTCCAGTGGCTATATTGAATATAACTACAGAAAGGCCACAAATACAGACAACCCTACCGCAATACATTCCACGAGCACTACACTCCACATCCAATGATACCAACCACGAACTTATTAAAGTGCTATTATGAGTAGGAGAGGGAGGGTGAATGGTGGAAAACACAGCCTACCTTTCTAATAGCGCATAGGCTAAGGCCAAGGCTACTTTCATTGTGAGCCCAAAGTACACACACACACGACAGAAATACACATGATATAACATCATTACACACGCAAGAAAGTGAGTCACATGACTAACCGTCACATGACTAACCCCCCTCGCTTTCTCCGAGACGAAAGAAAAAAAGAAAGAAAAAGCGGGAAATCATAGATTGGCAAATGACGTCAGAATGGGGGGGGAGAGTGGAGCTGCGGGGTGTTGAGTAAGTGTGGCAAACATCCCCTCCACCCCATTAACAGACCTCAGAGGTAACCGCAGTGTTTTGCAGTATACAACACACCAGCTACACCAGGAGCGCGGCGCAGGGGATTTTCTGATTCTGGAAGACTCTCTCTGTAGAGGAACTATCAATTTGTGTTATGCGGTGTAAGGGTGGTCGTACATCGCGGGCCATTTTGTGTGTTCTTCACTGTGTTCTTCACTGTGTGCTTCACTGTGTGCGCTAACAAAAGTGGCGCAAAACAAGGGTTGCCACTGTGACTTCCAGGGGAAGCAAACTTGTGCAGGAGGGAGGGGGGTGAAGGACGGAACTATAAATAGCGGGTATTTTTGAGTTTCTGGAAAACGCTTCGACCAACTCCATAAGCAGAGCAAAAAACAAAAGATACAAATAAAGCATGCAGATTTTTGTGAAGACACTAACTGGTAAGACTATCACACTGGAAGTGGAGTCTTCTGACACTATTGACAACGTGAAGTCGAAGATCCAGGACAAGGAAGGTATCCCACCTGACCAACAGAGACTAATCTTTGCAGGTAAGCAATTGGAGGACGGACGTACCTTGTCTGACTACAACATCCAGAAGGAATCTACTCTGCACCTGGTGCTAAGATTGAGAGGTGGTATGCAGATTTTTGTGAAGACACTAACTGGTAAGACTATCACACTGGAAGTGGAGTCTTCAGACACTATTGACAACGTGAAGTCGAAGATCCAGGACAAGGAAGGTATCCCACCTGACCAACAGAGACTAATCTTTGCAGGTAAGCAATTGGAGGACGGACGTACCTTGTCGGACTACAACATCCAGAAGGAATCTACTCTGCACCTGGTGCTAAGATTGAGAGGTGGTATGCAGATTTTTGTGAAGACACTAACTGGTAAGACTATCACACTGGAAGTGGAGTCTTCTGACACTATTGACAACGTGAAGTCGAAGATCCAGGACAAGGAAGGTATCCCACCTGACCAACAGAGACTAATCTTTGCAGGTAAGCAATTGGAGGACGGACGTACCTTGTCTGACTACAACATCCAGAAGGAATCTACTCTGCACCTGGTGCTAAGATTGAGAGGTGGTATGCAGATTTTTGTGAAGACACTAACTGGTAAGACTATCACACTGGAAGTGGAGTCTTCAGACACTATTGACAACGTGAAGTCAAAGATCCAGGACAAGGAAGGTATTCCACCTGACCAACAGAGACTGATCTTTGCAGGTAAGCAACTAGAGGACGGACGTACCTTATCGGACTACAACATCCAGAAGGAATCTACTCTGCACCTGGTGTTGAGATTGAGAGGTGGTATGCAGATATTCGTCAAGACACTAACTGGTAAGACTATCACACTGGAAGTGGAGTCTTCAGACACCATTGACAACGTGAAGTCGAAGATCCAGGACAAGGAGGGTATCCCACCTGACCAACAGAGACTGATCTTTGCAGGTAAGCAATTGGAGGACGGACGTACCTTGTCTGACTACAACATCCAGAAGGAATCTACTCTGCACCTGGTGCTAAGATTGAGAGGTGGTATGCAGATATTCGTCAAGACTTTGACGGGTAAGACTATCACACTGGAAGTGGAGTCTTCAGACACCATTGACAACGTGAAGTCGAAGATCCAGGACAAGGAGGGTATCCCACCTGACCAACAGAGACTGATCTTTGCAGGTAAGCAATTGGAGGACGGACGTACCTTGTCTGACTACAACATCCAGAAGGAATCTACTCTGCACCTGGTGCTAAGATTGAGAGGTGGTATGCAGATTTTTGTGAAGACACTAACTGGTAAGACTATCACACTGGAAGTGGAGTCTTCAGACACTATTGACAACGTGAAGTCAAAGATCCAGGACAAGGAAGGTATTCCACCTGACCAACAGAGACTGATCTTTGCAGGTAAGCAACTAGAGGACGGACGTACCTTATCGGACTACAACATCCAGAAGGAATCTACTCTGCACCTGGTGCTAAGATTGAGAGGTGGTTACTAAACTTAAAAAAATTGATCTGAGATATGATCGACTATGAAATATGGTACTGGTAACCATCTTTCCTTTTTTTTTCTTTTGATTTTTGTGTTGGGTGTCCCGTGTTCAGAATAAGAGATAGAACTCTATGTGTAGATACAAAAGTATACTATACTATATGTAACAGTTTATGTTAAATAGCAAAATCTTTTTCCCCCTCACATTATTAATTGTAGTTTGCAATCACTACTACTATTTGGTGCCTCTTGTAAGTTGCTCCAGCTATGTCATGGCCAGTATTCATCTACGTATTGCTATCATCGAGGTATGTAAGCGTTATGATACTAGTGCACTACATGTGACCTATCTAATTAGATTCGTAAGGTTGTAGGAAGCTTAAACGCGCTGATGAGTACACGTCATGCATAAAAGATGTTATTCATTTTCACACTTGATTAACGGATGAGATGTATCCTTAAAGCCGGCAACATATAAGGAGAAACCTCAGAAGTAGAAAGAGTGGTGAACTTACATACCATGACGAGGTCATAAGGAACCTCGGGAACCTTGTGGGGCATAATTGCTGCCTTATAGCTAGCAATTATGCCCCACTAAATTAGTAGAGTGGAGATTAAAGTTACGTCATGACGTACATATTGACGGATGAATCATGTAACAAGGTACGACCTAACCTCAAGATCATATAAGCGCTATATAAATGACAACCTCAATTTAGTAACTTCAAAAACTTGAAACTCCGCGGGGTAAAGGAGATCTTAAGATTCTCCATTTGGCCATAAATCTAATCCGAAAAAGATATAAATAGCATCTGAATTCTCAGACGTGAGGATTAAGATGCGTTTCTTCACTAAATTGTATTATTATACTTTCCTTATTCTTTCAGTAGAAAGATCACAACAAGAACAGTAATAACAAATAACAAAAAGTTTATTCTAGTCTAGTAAGACTTATTATTATTTAACATTTTAGTTTTGATACTTGGTATAAGTTACGCTTATATCGAGTCTGGCAGTACTTTAAGATTAAGAGTTATAAGTTTAAGTTAAACCAGAAGAATCTCTGTTCGAAAAACGAATCATTATAAGTCACGTAGATTTATTAGGTTCCTCTTCTGCGAAACGTAACGGAAAGTCCGAACTATATATCAGCGGCCTGTATTCCTCAGTCATTAGACTAACCATATCCTGGGAATTGCTTTGATCTACGATATAAAAAAACCGTTGAATGCTCGTGATGACCACGTACCCTGTATCTTACGTGGCAGTATCCGCCTCCAATAGGAAAATTAGTTCCGCTGAGGACCCAGAAAGGAGTTCCCATCTTTCTGAAAACCCCTACCCAGACTCTGGCTCATTGGCAGATACCTACTTACCCGATTCAAACCTTCTTGAAGAAGAAAGCAAACTACGCCACTATTTGAAAGACGAAGTCAAACAACTCACTAAGAAGAAAGCTCGCAATAACGACAAACGCAAGAAATGGCTGGCAGACATATGCAGTGCGGTCAAGAAATTCCACACCTTACCAAATAAAGTCTTAATCAATAATATTAGACGTGCCGCGGATGATGATATTAAGTACGATTTGACTGAAATCAAGGATGAGCTACCTTCGAAAACTACCATCGAGGAATTCTTGAAGGCTATTGATATACATTATCAGAAAATCTCAAGAGAAACTGTCAGACATGTCGATTTACTTGATCGCCCAAAATTTATAACAGCCGCCTCACTAAGACGTGCTCGCGATGCATTTGAAAAAATCTGTGATGAAGAAAATATGACTTGTGCCATTTATGCCACAAAGCATTACTTGCCTCCTCGAATTGAGCGCCAAATCGATGACTTTATATGGCCATCTCCTTCCACCATTCTCGATGAAATGGACAACGAGATTGAGAAGCGCATAGCTAAGGGAAAATACTTCAAACCCAATAAGTATAAGAATAAGTTTAATAAACGTAGGTACAATCCCAAACGTTTTAACAATAATCGCAGAACCAATAGGGCTAAGGCACAAAACCGCTGAATACTCGTGACAAACTCGTACCCTGTATCTTATACGTATAGAAGTATACAGATACAGTAAAACACTCAAATTTATTTTCCTGACAACGCAATTTAATAAGCCTTGTTGGCGCAATCGGTAGCGCGTATGACTCTTAATCATAAGGTTAGGGGTTCGAGCCCCCTACAGGGCTTATTTCTATTTTTTTTCGTTCCAGTTATGTCTTTCAATATGTGCTATGATTAGTGCCTATGCTAATGTCAAAAGTAAGAAATCTATCATCAGCAGTGTATTCATTACATTAGGTCGTTATATTTAAAGTTACTAGAGAGCTTATATAATAACTTTTTAAATTGTGGCCGTCTTACCTCCTGGGAGTCTACCACCATAAAGTGCCCTATTCAAGTACTCACCGGTTCTTCTACCAAAACCTACTACCATTCTTAACCATGGTTTCAACCCCAGCAAGAACCCAGTCCATAACACACTCTGTATAAATGGCATCAGCAATACATCTCGCACTACCACTTTACATATAACATACGCACTGGGACCACTTTTCTTATCGTCCGTGCTTTTTCCACTCAACGCATTTTGCTTCGCAACTTCCCGATCAATGGCTCTCCTGAAAGTCTGCTCAAATCTCGTATCAGGTATTTTGATAACCCCATTCATCGCGGATATAAAAGACAAGAAATGCTCCCTTATCAAGGCCTCTTATCTACAATAGCAAGTCTCTTTCAAATTGAAGTCTTTTTTTTTTCAGCTTTTGCTTTTTGGTTTCTAAAAAGCCTAAAATGAAGAAGTGATTGCTCATCACCTTTTAGCATAGAAGGGTAGAGACCTATAAGAGAAACCAATAGTAAAGTAAACACTACATAAACAATAAACACATTAGTTATCAAGGAAACAATGTCTATTCATATAGACATTTTCTTAGACCGGTATGCATTACCTTCTCAATTAGGAATAATTTTTTTTTGTATTTGACAGCAGTTATTTGTATAGACAGTAAGTTAAACACCGACTCTTAATCCAGACATAGTTGACAGAGTTACCAGCACAAAGCAGGATGTTCGCAACAAATTAGCCACAGGTCAAATGCCATACGAGTGTAATAATCGTTGGTGACTGATTCTGACTGGGATTCCGTGAGACGGACCTCTGTTAAATTAAATTAGTGAACGATGACTACTTCAATTAACTGCGAATTCCACTGAACGTCCCGTCCCGGCTTGTTCTCTCTTCCATGTGATATGATACTGAGATGGGCCAAGGCACCTTTCTCTTAGAGAATGCGCTGTTAGTGGGGTCCCATATGTGCAAATTGTAAAAGTGATGGCTTTTCACTATAACTAGGCTCGGAGAGTCAAACTCACGCCAAAATAAATTCTTATCAACTCTATACATTTGAGCATAGCACCCAACATTCTAATACCTACGAGAAAGATTTTTTCAACACTCCTGGAATACAGGTCGCAAGATATATATTGGACACTGACCAGCTAGACACCATACATAAAAACCGGCACGCAATAGTACTTATTTTCTGTTAGTGATGGGTGAACAGGTAGAGGATATGGACAAGCTGTATGAGACGCCGATAGACATGCAGACTACAATCTTTGACCAAGTAGATAACTATCTGCATATGGTGAACAGCGGATTACAGCACGATGAGAAAGAAGATGAACATAGGGAACATGAAGATGCGATTGATGGTGGGGCCAGTCTGAACATGCACCTTTACAATATTAATGATACATTAAATGGTGTTTCTACTGATAACGGTCATTTCGACATGGTTGATTTACATTTCGGGCCCACATTGACTACAGATGACGACCCAACCAAAATGGCCGAACTACAGCATACCACGATACATCATGGCCATCTAGACGTCAATGGAAACCGCAGTGATAGTTTATTCTCGCCATTCGATTCTCCATTAGTACATGACACTCCATCATTGGAGGCTAGGAATAGTATACAACTTACAAATGAGGGTTCCACATCAGCTCTTACAACACCATTTCTGAGCGGCAAGAACCACTATGACGACCACGGGAACTCTATAAATTCCCAGAGCTTTAACTACCATAACAGAAACTCAAGTCTCTCCAAAGTTAGTGGTAAATTCTCCCCAATATCGTCACCAGCACTGACTTCTACTAATCAGGAACAGCAACACTGGAACACATCCTCTAGAAGGGCTTCAAACAGTTCCTCTAGATCAAAAAGAGTGCTACCGAGTGGTAATTCATCTGTTTCTTCTACTTCAAACAAGGTTATAAAGAATAGTCCGTACATGAACGCCAGTTCTAGGAGATTACAAAAGACCATAAGTAATGGGAACTCAAAGAGGGATGAGTGGGACGAATTCATGTTCTCTTTACCGGAGAGTAGTTTAGCTAATGACTTAACAACTGGAAATGATGAAAACATGGATATTAGCTTGCCAGCGGGACACTCACCCACTAAAGAGTACAATAGCTACCCTAAGGTAATATTACCATCTCATGCAGCTGAAAACGAGAGTATGGAAACGGATAACTATGAGAGGGCCAGCTTGCTAGAGGACTCACAACCAGACGAGACACAGAACAATAACCCACAGAACAATAATCCACATAGCAATGGCTCTAGTATCAGTCCTGTTGGCAAAAACGACTCGGTGATGCTAGCCAGTGGCTCACCTGTGTTGAAACCCCAAAATTCAAGTTCTAATATTTTGCAGACACCTTACTCATCTAAAAGAGTTTTCAAGTCGCCAGCGGATATTTCAAGCACTGAACAAACTGCAGACGAGGCTTCCAACGATGCAAGTAATGATGCTAAGTCGAAGGACAAGAAACAAAGGAAACCTTCATCCAGTGGACCCAATAAGCTAAAGAGAACTAATACTGGTGGCAGCATCGGGAGAGTACGATCAGACAGTGCCAGCCAAAACAGCGACTATGTTCAAAGAAAGAAAGAGGTGCATAAGTACGCAGAACAAGAAAGAAGAAACAGGCTGAACAACGCGCTTAGCGATTTGAACTCTTTACTTCCACAAGACTGGAAAGACGCTGTCACAGTCCCATCTAAGGCTATCACAGCTGAACTCGCTTGCAAATACATAAGGACACTGCTCGAAGAGCTTGAGCAGTACAAGAAATGACTACAGATACTCCAAGACAAAACTTCAAATGACTACTTTTTAGCTAGAGTTTTAGACATAAATTATGATTTTTTTTTTCTATCCTCTTTACTATATACTTTTTGTAACACTTGTTCCTCAGGGCATGGGGTACCACGATTTGCATAACTACCTTAGAAATGTAGCATCAAAACCTTAATATATTCACATTTTCAGAACTAGTTGATATATTGTTATATTCCCCATTTTCTCGATATTTTTGAAGAGTATAAGCCACCAATAGTCCATATTTATATGATCCATATAATACTAGTACCTCAGAAATGGGCCACACGTGACTAGATTTTTCCAATCCCAAACTGCCCAACCCATCGCTGTCACTCCTTCGGGGAACGCAAGACGAAAATTTGGACCAATGGGATTGAAGGATAACTGTACGTAGTTTTCTCAGTTCTGTTTGGAGGGCACAAGATAATCATTGCGAATTTCAGTTTACAATTCCCAGCTGCAATCAACAATCATCTACGTATTGAATCCCCAGGGTATGAATAAAAGTTATCATCACCGAGCTTTCCCAGGATTTTTGAGTTACGAAATTCCACTTAACAAATCATCTTCGCCCAATAGGACAAGGGCCGACAATACCGAGGACCTCTTTTCCCACTGTCTATGAACAGAGACTCCCTCCCCCCTCGTATTGTGTACCCAGTAGAGAGTATCTTAACTGTACTTGGGTACTATCGATGAGTGGTTAGGGATTTGTTTGATTGAGTATTTAAGTAAGTTTGTATAATTGGCACAAGTTTCTGTTTTGGAGCAGGTAAAGGCAAGGCATTCCTAAATTGCTAGTCGCACTGTACTGTACATATATTTAAGGAAAGAAAGCTATTAGCATTTGCATAATAAATTTTTTTAGGTTTCAAGGACTATATACAAGAGTAAATCCAGAAGAAATGATCTCATCTATTACTGATTTGTTGGAAGAGTTGAAGGAGACTATAGTGCCAGTTGTCGCCGAGGCTGCTGAGGAGGACCCAGTTGAAGACGAGGAAGAAGAGGACGAGGATGAAGATGAGGACGAAGACGAGGATGAAGAAGAAGGTGTTGACCAATTAGATGCGCTTAGAGAAGAATGCAAGAACACTGAGGAAGGTAAGCATCTAGTACACCACTACATGGAATGTGTGGAGAGAGTTACCAAGCAACAAGAGGACCCAGAATACGAGAATTTGGATTACAAAGAGGACTGTGTCGAGGAGTTCTTCCATTTGCAACATTACTTGGACTCCTGTGCGGCTCCAAGACTATTTGACAAACTAAAATGAAGAGGTTAAAAGAATCATAAAACCCATCGGTTCTTTCCACCTCACCCAATCTTTTCAACCGTTAATGGCAAGAGCATATTCCCTTAAGAAATACTATTTCTTTCACTTCTATTAAATCTCTGATGTTATTTATTCCTTTTTTTTTTTCTTGTTTTTAAACTCACCTACAATTCTATTCTGTTATTATTCTCGATTGTGGAGGAACAGAAATGTCAAAGAAGGAACAAAGTATTTATTTATCAGCTTCTCTCTTTATTTGAGAGGGTTACCCAAACCAAAGAGTCTTGATTTCAAAGTAAATAACAACAAGAGACTCGTCCTTTATTTCTTATAATTTTTTTTTCTATCTCAAATATTCAATATATATAAAAAGAATGACTATCACAGTATAACTTTACCTTTTAAAACTCCCCACTCCTCCCACAGAAAAGACTAGTCTGTATACATTAGACAGTGTTATAAGAACAACATGACAAGATGACAAGATACGAGGTTACAAGTGCCAAATACTTTGTGACTGGAACACCCAGACACACTACCACAACACCCAGACACACAAAACGTTAGCAAGCTACGAAACAAAACAAATTTTCCCACTTTTGTAGTCATAAATAGTCATAAAATCTACTAAGAAACACACGCACACCTCGGAAAAAACAGAAGTCAGCTGCCCCCCTCCAACGCAAAACAGAAGATGCTAATCATCTAAAACGTATATCATGCCTTTCAACATGTGACCACTCGCACATATCCCCATATCATATGCACCAGCATACGGGGTCCTCTCTCCCTCTCCCTCTCCCCCCAGTGATTTTACCGTCTTCAACTCACTTTTGTACTGCACCTTCTGTGGAACCCACTTGCAAGAATACTTCCCGTCATTGGTAGTACTTCTCTCTTCTTTAGAGTTCTACTAGCATAACTAAGTCGCCCCATAAGCTGGCAGAAAAAGTGAAAAAAAAAATTTTTTTTGCAACTTTTTTCAGTCCGGGTTACTTTGTCTTGTGTTGCGTGATTAGCATCAAGATTGTCTTTGAACAGCAAGCACACACACACAAGCCATTACGGGAACAGCTTCTATTGCAACTTTTTGGCCAAACTTGCGCAACCTTCCATCGCTCTCACACTGTAATGTTTTACTTTCTGACCAGATTAACCGACATATATAATGAAATAGGTTTGTAAAGTGTATACTGTAAACTTGATCAATAAGACCTCCGTGACACCTATAACTCATAGAACGTACGTATAGAGTACCCCTCTCCCCACCCATTTTCTGGAGAACGGTTGACTTTTTTTGCGAAGTTGGAATAGTATATCTTACCTACATTTGCATCCAACCCTTGACAAGTGCATATTACTAACTAGTTGTTGTGCCCCAGACGGAAAATATTAATTTTAACCCGTGGAACTGAAACATTTGAACAGAAATTTGAAAAAATGGCTAAGTCTAAGAACCATACCGCTCACAACCAAACCAGAAAGGCCCACAGAAACGGTATCAAGAAGCCAAAGACCTACAAGTACCCATCTTTGAAGGGTGTTGACCCAAAGTTCAGAAGAAACCACAGACACGCTCTACGTGGTACTGCTAAGACTTTGGCTGCCGCTAAGAAATAAATATAAAGAGAACTAAGAATCCAAGGAGTTAAAAGCCCCCTTTAGTTTTTTCTTTCAAACAATTTACATTTATTTCTCTTCTACATATTATAATATATTAAAAGAAACTTTCCAAAAAAAATACTGAACCTGATCCTTCACACAGGCTATTGCCTTTTCCTAAAAAAAGGAAGGCCTCTGCACTGATAATATGCTTGAAAAGCCTCATTGTGATACTGACTCATATATACATAGATTATATCTGTATGTGCGCACCCTCATCGCTGTACTAAACCAGACATGCGTATGCGTATGCGTATGCGTATGCAGAAGTCTGCGCGTGACGGGCCAATATTGTCGTGCTGTACGTGAGGCGTGACTTTACCCGGTTATTAATCACCTGTCCCAATTCCATCTTTTGTGTCTCGGCGGCTATCTCCAGCTGAAAAGTAGCAAAACACAAAATGCATAGAAACTGGAGGGCACGGCAAGCGCCTACTAAATTACACCAAGATAGTACTAACAGGCGCTTGAAGAGCATATAGAGTTTTAATACCGTTTGCGGTAGGGGGTGGTACATAATACTAGTACAGCACACAGAAACATGTCAGTCTCTAGAATTTATATTGCGAACGTTTCGTATTCATCGAGTGAGGAGGATCTCAGGGAGTTCTTGAAAGACTTTAACTTCTCCTCTGTGCTGATTCCCTGTCACACAGTGCGGCGGTTTAGAAGGAACGAGGCCAGGTCGTTTGGTATCGCTTATGTAGACTTCACGTCGAGCGAGGAGGCGGTAAGGGCCGTGGAGGAATTGAACGGTAAGGAGTTCGGCGGACGCGTGTTGAGGGTAAGGACACATAACCCTTACCAACCACCAAAACCGATCAAGGAGAGGTTTGGCACTAAGCTACAACAATTGAAGAAGTTTGCCAAATATGAGGATACAGCGGCATCAGGTGAGAGAGCGCCAACCGACGCGCAGGATCATCCTGACCAACCGCAAGAAGGACATATGAGTCCAGATGTTGTTCTGGTCAATGGAACTACAGATGAGGAACAACAACTTGCCAATGTTATAAACGATCCGGTTACCAACGCGGACGCGCCAGGCACAGAACAGAATATTTCGAAGGAGAAAGCTATCTCAGAGGACACCGTGTATTGTGCATTTTTGCCAAAGGAAACCACAGACAATGACCTGAGAAACTATTTCACTGATTATGGATCCCGAGAGATTTGGATCTTCAGAACCAAAAATGTTAGCAACAGCCGTTTCCGCTTCCGTAACAGGAACCATACAGCGGCTTTGGTTACTTTATCCACAGAATTACCATTGAATAAAGTTATTGAAGAGCTACTGGGGAAGAAACTACTGGGTACCAAAATCTCAATCAAACCAGCTTACATCTACAAGATAAACGAAGTTAAAAAAATTGCAGAACAATCCCATATGCTTGCCACAGAGTATCGCCATCAAAATGGTAACAGTGATGTAGTTATAGGCACACCTAACGAGGCCCTGCTAAATAGTACACAGGTAGCTTCCCAAATCATTGGCTCAAATCCAGAAATTGAAGTTTCTAATCAAAATTCATCATCCATTGCCAATGTCGCAGAAACTAATGGGAATGTTGGGGATACTCCAATTACAAAACTAGACTCCAGAAATAACATAAAAATAGTTAATATAGGTAATCCACAAGATAAGACAAAAAAAAATCAACCAAATGACAACAAGGAATTGAACAAAATAGATTTAGAAACCAAGAATGATTCTTTACATTTGGAGAGTATCTGTGATCCGATAATTTCAATTGACATGAGCGGCATGACTAAACAAAGTGTAGGTTCCAACAAGAAGAAAAACAAAAAGAAAAAATCTGCCAGGGGAAAAGAAGTTAGAAAACTATCTGTTTCAAACACAACTACCCAATAGTAATTAGTTCTACAAATGAAACCAAAATTTCCCTTTTTTTAAATGGCATTGAATCATCAGGAATTTGCGAGATGTCGTCAAACTAGAAAGCGAGAAAAATCACTAAAAATAATATAATCGCGCCAGCTATCAAGTATTAACTTAAAAAAAAAACTTTATTTTCGTATTTGTACCACTATTTAAAACTGCTTTGCCTAATTGTCATTGCCTAATTGTGATTAGCAAATTGGTGAGAGCTAGTATTACACTAGCTCACATTACATCACTAAATACGTTATATAAAACCAACTGATCCCATCGCTCGGATCATTTTCCTTTTTGTTTACATTTCGGATTCATAAGAGATGAGCTAGGCGATCCGCCATATTATAAAATCAATTTAGAACTCAGTATCATTCTGATCAAAGACTAACAAATCTGTACGTTTATTTTAAGCTGCCGTCACGTATCTGTCACTGATTTAGTTATTCCCTAGTGGTAGCAGTTGGTATTCTTCTTCCCACTTTGACTAGAACCTGCAATGAAAGTGGAAGAGCTAATTATCGATGGTTTTAAGTCATACGCCACCAGAACTGTGATATCTGATTGGGATCCACAGTTCAATGCTATTACAGGTCTTAACGGTTCTGGTAAATCAAATATTCTGGATGCAATATGTTTTGTGCTAGGTATATCTTCGATGGCAACTGTTAGAGCATCGAATCTACAGGATCTGATCTACAAGAGGGGCCAAGCCGGTGTAACGAAAGCTAGTGTTACCATAGTGTTTGATAATACGGATAAATCTAATACCCCAATTGGGTTTTCCGAGTACCCTAAAATATCAGTCACGCGTCAAATAGTTCTAGGTGGCACATCGAAATACCTGATCAATGGTCACAGAGCTCCACAGCAATCTGTCCTGCAGCTTTTCCAGTCCGTGCAACTAAATATCAATAACCCAAATTTCTTAATTATGCAAGGTAAAATTACGAAGATATTGAATATGAAGCCCTCAGAAATACTTTCACTGATCGAAGAAGCCGCTGGTACCAAAATGTTCGAGGATAGGAAAGAAAAAGCGGAAAGGACAATGCAAAAAAAAGAAACTAAGCTACAAGAAAACAGGACACTTTTAAAAGAAGAAATCGATCCACAATTGGAAAAACTGCGCAATGAGAAGAGATTATTCCTCGAATTCCAAACTATTCAGGCGGATCTGGAAACAACCGAGAAAGTCGTCATTGCAACAGACTACCAAAAAATGTTGAATTCAAGGGACTCAATTAAAACTGTTCTAGAAACTAGTAATTCCAAGATGGACGAGCTACAAAAGAAAATAGATCTTGTCAATAGGGAGATTTCTAATCTCAACGAAGATTTGCAACAAACCATGAAGCAAAAGAAAAAAGAACTAGAAAATGATACAAATATAAAAGCTATGGAGAGTAAAGAAGATAAACTACTGAGCGAAATTGCTAAATTAAAGGCAAACCTTAAAATCAACGGTGATAATATCTTGGATGGTAAGCAGAAGCAAAAACGTCTCACAGTTAAAATTGAGAAATCCAAGCAACTTCTAGATAGTAAATCACAACTCCTAGAAGACTCAAAATCTAAATCAAGAAACTGTGAAGCCGATCTGACAAGATTAAACTCAATTTTCAAACAGAAGGAGGAGCTATTGTCGGTGCTTTCAACTGGTATTTCTTCCACTGGTGGAACAGAAGGTGGTTATGAAGCACAGATCTCAAGCGTTAATGACAAAATAAACGATAACAGCATTGAAATAGAAAAAAATAAAATGAAAATTGAACTTTTGAAAAAGGAGTTTATGGAGAATGAAGAGAAAATTGGAAAATCTCAATTACAGGTAGAAACTCACATGAAAGAAAGGAAGCAACTAACAGAAATTTGCAAGAAGCTGGAAGAAGACATATTCTCTCATGGATTTAGACCAGAAGCATTCAAGGAACTAAAAAATCGGGAATACGAACTTGATCAAGCCATTTACAAAACAAACAGAGATTGTGAAGGTCTAAGAAGGAGAGTAGCTGGAATTGAGTTTCAATATAGTAAACCATTTGAGAGTTTTGACCCTAATTCCGTCAAAGGTGTTACCGCCGAACTATTTAGTATACCAGAACAAAATATGAAGTACGTTATTGGCCTACAAATTTGTGCTGGTGGCAGACTTTACAATGTTATTGTGGATAATGAGAAAACTGGCTCAGCATTGCTTCAAAAAGGTAGACTACGCAAGAGGGTTACAATTATTCCTTTGGATAAGGTTATTTCCAGACCATTGAATCAAAATAAGCTTAAACTTGCCAAACAATTAGCACCAGGTAAAGTGGAACTTGCTCTAAACCTTATTGGCTATAGTGATGAAGTTGTTAAAGCAATGGAGTTTATATTTGGTAATAGTTTGATATGTGATGATGCAGAAACAGCAAAGAAGATAACATTTAATCCGGGTATAAGGACGAGAAGCATAACCTTGGAAGGTGATATTTACGATCCCGAGGGGACACTCTCAGGTGGTACAAGAAATAATACAAATACACTTCTAGTAGATATACAGCAGTACAATACCTTAAAAAAGGAACTACTAGCAATGAATGAAGAGAAGCAAAATATTCATAAACAATTAAAGATTCTTGAAGCGAAATCAAATGAAACATCAAACTTGCAAAAAGAACTGAGTCTGAAGAAACATCGATTAGATATCTTGGAGCGTACTATGAATTCGGAGCCCTCTTTGATGATGCAAAACAGAAATGGAGAAATAGAAAATGAAGTCAAAACTCTTGAAGACTCAACGAAGCAAAAAATGCTAGAAAACAGCAGCCTCGAAGCCGAAATAGAAAAATTACGGAAAGACATGGTAGACTTTTCCAAAAATAAAGGTGCTAAGTTGAAAGAACTCAAAGCTGAAGTACATGAACTAAATGAGCAAATAAAAGACCTAGAATCAGAATCAGAAAAACTAAATGATACATATGAAAAAATCAAGGTTGAAACTGAGCAGATCGCAAATGAGATTGATACAGATACAAAATCATTGGATTCAACTGTACAAGATATCGAGAAAAAGTTGGAAGAAGAGATTAAAATAAATAAAATGCTGAAGACCAGTGAGGAGGAACTCATGTCGGTTCAGAACGATCTTAATGTTGAAAGAAAAAGGATCTCGAATATAGATGATGAACTTGAAGAGCTTGAGCGAACTATAAAACAAAAGGAGGAAAGTAAAAATACCTATGAACTGGAACTGAAACAGTTACACCATGATCTAAGTAAATATAAAAACAGCACTGATGGTATTGAGAAGGCCTTGAATGATATTCAAGAAGAGCATGAATGGGTCACGGATGAAATGCTTGTAAGAAGTATATGTGAGCAGAATGCTGGCGTTAATGTCAATGAATACCGTCATCGAATGGAACAACTACAAAAAAACTTTGACGAATTGAGAAGAAAAGTCAATCCTAATATTATGAACATGATAGAAAGTGTTGAAAAGAAAGGTGAAGCTCTGAAAACTATGATTCGCACCATTGAAAAGGATAAAAAGAAAATTGAGGACACCATTTCGAAATTAAACGAATACAAAAAGGAAACTCTAGTTAAAACCTGGAAGAAAGTTACTAAAGATTTTGGTAATATTTTTTGTGATTTACTTCCAAATTCATCTGCTAAACTAGTACCTTGCGAAGGAAAAGATATTACAGAAGGTTTGGAGGTCAAAGTCAAATTAGGTAATCTATGGAAGGAAAGCCTGGTCGAACTATCTGGTGGCCAAAGATCGCTAATTGCGCTATCGCTGATCATGGCTCTTCTTCAGTTCAGACCCGCACCTATGTATATTTTGGATGAAGTAGACGCTGCGTTAGATTTAAGTCACACACAAAATATAGGTCATTTGATTAAAACTAGATTCAAGGGGTCACAATTTATTGTAGTTTCATTAAAGGAAGGTATGTTCACAAACGCAAATAGAGTTTTTCGAACCAGGTTCCAGGATGGTACCTCCGTTGTTAGTATAATGTAGAGCATTGTTTAAAAATAGATCAATTAGACTAATTAGCTTCATATTATTCAAAATTCGAAAATTCAAATCTCAAAAAAAACAGAAATGCTATATTTCTCTTAAATGAAACAAGTATATAAATAGTTATATCAAATTTATCAACTAATAGACTTCCAAGATATATCTGGAAGATTCCTTCAGTTCCTCGATGATGTCGCCTAGGTTAACCTTCAAACCCTTCTCACCAGCATCAGCCGCATAAATATCTTGCAAAGCTTGAGTAATATCAGGAACTGGCCAAGTTGGACCACACAAGTAGAACGCACCTTCCTTATCAACCATAGCAGACTTCAACGCAGGTAAACTTTCTCTGATACGATCCTGAATATAAATTTTTTGAGGTTGATCTCTCGAAAAGGCAGCACCAATATGAGTAATGATACCAGCGTCTTTGTAAGCTTCCCATAACTCACCATATAGATATTCTTCTCTTTTATGTCTGGAGCCCAAGAATAGATAAACTTCACCAATTTCCTCACCTTGTTCCTTCTGCCACAATTTCTCCTCAACAATGGCCTTGAATGGTGCCAAACCAGTACCCAAACCACTCATGATAACTGGCTGCTTTGGTGAAGGTGGCAACTTCATGACAGAAGGTTTGACGCTTACGACCAATTCTGAGCCAACAGAAAGTTCAGAGATATACTTAGAAGCTTGACCGAATCTCTTTCTACCCTTGTTGTCAATCCAGTCGACAACAACGATCAGCAAATGAACTTCATTAGGATGAACCTTTTGAGATGAGGCAATAGAGTATTCTCTTCTCTTCAAAGGTGAAATAATGGTAACCAATTCTTCCAATGGTGGCCTAGCAGAAGGATACAATTCAAAGATATCAGCGTAAGTGTAGTATTCAACATCCTGGTACTTCTTAAGCTCAACTGCACCAGCTGGTGTGACCAACTTTTGAAGCTTCTTCTTTTCTTCTTCGTCAGTGGCATATTCAACCAATGCTTCGTAAAATCTCTTTGGTGGCTTACCAAAGATATCTAGCTTATCAATGAAAGCATGTAGAACAGAACTTGCTTCTAATTTACCGTTGTTGTCCTTATTAGGAACGAAGACAATATCGGTTTCATCCAGACCGTAGGATTTCAAGAACTCTCTTACTTGTTCTTCATTATTTCTAGCATGGATACCAAGTGCTTCACCAATATCGTATTTCAAACCAGTACCCGAAATGTCAAACTCGATATGGAAGATGTATCTGTCATAGTCTTCTGGAGTAACACGTCTGTTTTCCTTAACCTTGACAACAAAATTCTTGACTGGCAAGTCCGGTCTCAACTCCTCAGTGGTTTCATAAGCTTCCTTAAAGGCCAAAGCTTTAGCAATACTTGATTTCGAGTTAACTTCTGCTTCTGGGTATAGCTTTTGGGAAGATTGGCTTACATTAAATGAAGTTTCAATTGGGAAGATTGGCAACTCTCTAATTTCATCTTCCTCTTCCTCATCCGTTTCTGCTTTTTCTTCAACTGGCTCTTCGAGCTTGGCAAAGTCAGGATATAAATCAGTAGAAATTACCTTCACACTGGATTCAACGCCCTTTAGGATTTGGTCAGCAAACTCAGGAGCAGTTGTCTTATCCTCAGCACTCGCAGAATTCCAAACATCTTGGATATGCTGTTCTAGTCCACGTTTGGTGGTCAAGTTCCAGACCAGTGCTTGAATGATGTAACCAATGAATCTCTCAGATTCGATTGCAGTCTTATCGACAACGTACAAGTTTATATTTCTTTCAGCGACAGCGTTTAAGAAGTGGACTGGGAACTTTAGGTTTTCAGTGTATGACTCAACCTGAGATAGATCAACATCTTTAGTAGACTTTGAAGTTGCTACAACTAGTACACCCCCTTTCTTGATTGTAGCGATGATGTTGAAGTGGTTCAGCAATGCACTGTCTTCAACAATGGAGACATCAGCTGCATCAATGTTAGATAGAATAGCAGTCTCATGGTCTGAGTTGACCAGTTGGGCCTGGTAAGTGCCAGCATTGTTAATGTTGTCGTACTTTGATCTGAAAGAGATGTGACTACCAGAGGTGAACGAGAAGGATAATGCCAGCTTTGAGGCCAGGTCGATGTTGATCGACTTATCGGAAGCCCAGTAGATGAAAGACTTACTTGTTCCCTTAGAGTCTTCGCCGATGCTGATCGTGTCCACAGGGCTGAAAGTCTCGATGATCTGTTTGATGGCAGCTGGAGACCAAACAAAATCAGGCTTGTACAAGTACTCAGAGACTTGGATATCTCTACGGTTGGAGTAGAACAAAGCAGCCGAGACCCTTGACTTCAGTAGAGAGGACGAGTCACCGGTCAAGGATTGGCCGATGACTACGATTTTCTTAGCGGTCTTTGGAATGACTGCAGTGAACTTCTCGACGTTGAAAGGCAAAGGTACTCTCACTGCGATAACACCCACATTTGATTGGAAGGAGTTCTTAACTGCGTCAATGAACAGTTCAGATTCCAATGAACCGTGAGTAACGTAGATAACCTCCGCAGACTCGACATTTTGGGTCTGGAAATTGTGAATTTTCAACCCAGAGACCTCGTTAAACTTACCGAGCACATCTTCAAATGAGTTTGAGTCGATGGAAGGCAGCAGTTTCTCCAATTTCTTGATGATGTCGGCCTGTTTGTCGAAATCCAAAGCTGGAACCACACCGATGGCTCTAGAGTAGTTGAGACCGTCGAAAAGGTGCACAGCACCGCGAGCCTTAGCAAACTTAGACACAGCCACGGTCAGCAAAGTGGTTGCTGCAACTTCTTTGGTCGAGACTGGCGTCACTACACCATACCCAAGCTTCGCAGCGCTATCGAGAGCAGTGACATAGTCGTTAGTCACGGCACCTGACTCAGAGTCATAGCCCAGAGCACCGACGTTCAACACCACTCTGCTGTCGCCAGCCTGGGCCAGCGCACGGTGGAAGTATGGCAGCGAGTAAGATGGCGCGATTATACCGACTAAGCCGGCTCTGCCAGCTTTACCGCTGGCGTAGCCCAGCGGTGTGGCACCGGCACCGGCACGCACATCCAGTTGGCGTATGTGAGCCTTCTCATCACCTGGGAACAGCAGATCAGACTGCGAGAAAGTCCTGTATCCGAAGACATCCTTGACCTGAGCGGTCAGCACAGCGTTTATCGCGTCCGTAGCTGGTCCATACGGACCTTCAAAGGGGTTTACCACAGACATGTTTGGCTTTTGTTAGTGGGTTACCTCTCATTCATTATGTACTAAAGTTGCACAGTGTTCAAACCATTACAGTGCAACAACAGCTTATTTATATACAACTACTTTGGTGTCTCGAGAATATTTCACAAGAAGCCACAGTAGCACTTTATCCGTTATTGCAGCAGCAAACCTTATCTAGTCCTCTGTGTGTATGTGATGTGATGTGATGTGATGTGATGTGTGTATGTGTGTATTTGTGTGTGTGGAGGAGATGTGGTCATGTGATATTCTTGTCCTCCTTTCTCTCTGTGTATGGACGTGTGAATGTGTGCTAAGTCAGGTGATGTTGTACTCGTATTTATGGATATACCAGGATACGTATTATATATCATATGATATAACGTGTATAGGTATATTATATACGTATAGAAGTACGTGTTCATGTGCATGTGACAAATGTTTGCCAAGTTTCTTTATGTTCTGCGGGAGTTTAGTGGCCCCCCCATTTTCTTGGTGTTTTTGCGCGTACAGTTCTCTGTGGTACCCACACACACAGAGAGAGGGACACTACACTGCTTCTACGGGGGTTTAAGTGGAAAGAATGGATAGAAGATCACTTACTTCCCAGCCCAATTTTGCTACTTTGATCTACACAAATGTGACACATACAGGCAAGTTGTATTATAAATTAAGCTCTGGCATTTTGAAACTTGTTTCAGGACTAGGACTTAGAAGTACAAGTCTGGTATACTGGGACATACTTACAAATAGATCAACAAAATGTTCACTGGTATTGTGGAGCTTATGGGCACTGTGAGGGAGTACAACCCTTACGATGACACTGAGAGTGGCGGACAAGGTGTGTCCATCACCATTGAAAATGCACATGATATCCTTGGCGACTGCCACATCGGCGACTCCATTGCCGTTAATGGTATCTGCCTGACCGTGACGGAGTTCGACTCGGACTCCTTCAAAGTGGGTATCTCCCCGGAGACCATCCGCCGGACCAACGTTGCCTCGTGGACTCCCGGCAGCAAAGTCAACCTGGAGAGGGCTGTGTCGCAGGAAGTGCGGTTCGGTGGGCATTACGTGCAGGGCCACGTAGACACCGTTGCCACTATAATGTCCATTACCAACGAGGGCAACTCTATATTGTTCGGTTTCAAGCTGCGCGACGCCCAGTACAACAAGTATATAGTTGAGAAGGGTTTCATCTGCATCGATGGTACTTCCCTGACAGTCACGGGTATCGACGAGGACGACACTTTCTTTATCAGCATGATCAAGCACACACAGGAGCACGTCGTGATGCCTCTGAAGTCCCTGGGTGACGAGGTCAACATAGAAGTCGACTTGACTGGTAAAGTCATCGAGAAACAAATAGAAGTCACTTTGCAGAGCCAGATCAGGGACGAAAACTCTGCATTGCACGCCGTGATCGAAAAACTTATCGATGAAAAGGTCAAGAAATACCTGAACGCCTAGTTACTTCTCTTATATATGCAGTTTCGACATTTACTGAAGACCATGTACTTTTACAAATACCAATCAGCAATATTATGTGTAGCATTGCATCATTTGCCATAGTGCATGCTGCTTCTCTCTTTCTACGCATTTATACTCAGGGCATCGAAAAACCCGACAAAATTCTTGACACCTTCTTATATAAGGGATCATAAGAACCAATAAACATAGTCATAGTTGCCATCCTCCTACTGATTGGCGTGTAAGCTATCCCCATATCATTATAATCGCAATGGCCGGCAAAGTACAACCTATTCACCATGACACCCAGACGGTGCAACAACTAACTAAAGAGGTAAGTTAAAATGATTCATCCTATTGGTAATCCTCGAGCAAATAATTTTACTAACAAAGAGTCATTATATTTGAATCCTCAGATATACTCGCAAAACTGAGAAATTAGCGAGTGATGAATGCTTGTGGTTTACAATATTACGACTAATATTAACAGATCGCCATTGCTGCAGGTATCGGTGCAGTTCAAGGTGCTCTAATAAGTATCACTACTGCACTTTTACTGAGAAGATATTCAACAATTTACAGAAATGTTAGAACACAGGTAAGAGTGTTCTATCATATATCCTGGATTTCGATGGGTGCTGTCTTTAGAGCGGATAAGCAACTAATCAAGTTCCAATCGAAATACTATGAGAACGAAGTGAAGAGAAGAGAGAGGATACTTGATGAAGCAGCAGAAAGGGGCATATTCTTGGAGGAAGAGAGTGTTGCTCAAAGTACTGTCACCAAGTAAAGGACTTTATAAAATGCATTCAACATAAGGCAATTCAAAGTATACTAATATCATTCTTGAAATTATGCAATAATATATTTAACAAATAAAATCCATACAGATGTAATGTATTTAATGTACCTGACATTCCTAATATATATATATAAATATGCGAACCCTCTTGCAAAGAAACTTTAATGAAAGAAAGAAAATGTTCTGAAATTAATATCATAATCGTAACAATTACTACCATAAAACGTTCTTGGCAATCTTCAACACGACTATCACTGCCAATTTGATGTTTTTTACAATGAATACAACAAGCCATACACTCCACAGAAAACCAACAATTGTGTATTCAAGTAACCGGTAGACCAATTTAGTCATCTTAGGTGCATGGACAACTTTAGAATTACCATAACGCTCTGAGTTCTCCTGGAATAATTTCAGTTTTAAAGTAAGTGTTGTATTGATATCACTTAAAATTCTATCACTAGACGAGATTAAAGAATCGACACGGATGGAGTAATCATTTAATAGTTTCGATGTCCAGTCATTACCGATCTTCAGTACTTTAACCAGTTCGTTTTGATAGTTGTTCAAAACCTCCGTTGTGCTGGCTATCGTGGCATCTGCATCATGATCAACTTTTACCATGTTCCTTCTATGAATCTCCTTCTTCTTAACTAAGTCATGTGTCATCCTTCTGTGTTTCATTAATGTCATAGTGCTTGAAATATACTTCATATCCTGCCAGTATCTTTGCAATTGCCAGTCTACGTTAGTGTTTTTTATGTTGGCACGTATAGATAATTCATTAGATGATTCATCATCACCGCCATCTTTACTATTTTCAGCAATAGTGTCAAATTGGTTATCGGTTTTTAAGTGCTCAACTGGGATGTCACTTAGTAGAATACTCTTCTTCTGGTTTGTTAAAGCCTCCGCTGGAGACATATACTGGACATTTCCCATTATAATACCACTGCTACTATTGCTGCTGGATTCACTGTTTATTACTGACTTTGTGGTTTCAGTTCCATGAGAGCCTGACTTCCCTTCCTTACTATTCTTTCCTTCTTTTAAAGCCTCCTTTAAGTCTTTTGCATGGGAAATATTACTTAGACTATTTTGACCCGTCAATGTTCCATTAATATTCGTACCACTATTGACTGTTATTGCTTTGTTGACTGCATCGGTTAAACCATTAGTTACTATGTTTATTGGAGCTCCAATTTCCTCTGGGATGTTGGCAATATTCATTGTTGTTCCAGTTACATCATTAACCTTTTTGGACAGTTTGTTAGCTGATTTTGACCACTTTTTAGGTTTTTTACCTATAACTTTCTCCAATCTATGTAGATGGTTTTTATCTCCATATTTACTGGAATTTACCGACTGGTTTGAATATTGGTCGGAAATTGAATTTATTGATGTTCTCCTTGTGTTAGGAGTAGCATTTATTTCCAGATGCGAGTGTAAATTATCGTCAGACTTCCCTGAATTGGAATTGTTCTTCGTACTATCAGGAGAAGATTTTCTTTTATCTGACAACAGACTTTCATTTGGAGAGTTACTGCTGTTGATTTTGGTTGGAGGAGCAAGACCTTCTGACTCGACCGTGCTTATATCAGCTGTCCCTTCATTCGTGCCACTATGAGCCTGAAATTTAGATGTGCTGCTTCCTAAATCGGTTGTACTACTGTTATATGACGCAATATCATTTGAGCCTTTGGATGTTGAGTCACCAACAATATTAATCTGTGGTGGTCCATTTTGCTGTGATTGTTTTTGATTCTCCGTTTCCTCATGCTCCTCTTTTTCAGATTGCTTCTTGTGATGGTGAATATGTGGTCTGTGGCGAATTTTTTCCGAGTAATGATGCTTAGTTTTACCAGACCAAGGCTTACCATCTGGTCCAATTAATTCATCCCAGTGTGAGGTTCTCCAAGTCATATCAGTATGCTTCTCTGTTATATCTACAAACCATGGCATCTTTTTGTTAGGTTTTGATGAAAACTGCTTTATTGCAATAAATGGTGTCTTTGATATTCCCAGCTCTCTGACGGGCATGTCATTATTCTTCTTCTTTAACTTTCTATTTCTAATTATTTGAAGCGGGTTATAAACACCCTCTACACCTTCATGTTTATGATCTTTCCTATCAACTTGTATGCTTCTTTCCAAGATACCGTAATAGTAATCTAGATAGATCCGGACTCTATCTGCTTTTAGTTTTGTAGTACGAGAAATAGCTTTCGTGGTTCCAGTTATGGGCAATTGCTTCTGTTGATTGATCAAATGCTGTATATTTACCCCACTACTATCTGCTACATCCTGTTCTGTTATTTGTTGCGCCATGGGGTTCATAGCATTTTCATACCCAGGCACATCTCTACCACTCCCAACGGCCTGTATACCATCTGCACTAGATATTAGCGGCCTGCTGTAGTTCAAATCGTCTAGTAAACCATATTTGTTGTCCATTAAAATCTTAGTCAATAGCTTCACCCTTTTAGGATTCACATTGCCAAACTCCAGGTTCGATTCAGTGTTGAGATTAGCTAAGTTTTGTAACTTTGAGCTTTCATCTTCTCTTACTGAGTTCATTTGTGAGTTTTTTTCTTTATGTATAACTGTAGAAACTCCGTCACTAATTTTGCATCTGGATCACTATAAACTCCTGGCAAATTTAATAGTAGCTTTCTGAAAACCGACGCAAATGAAACCTAAAAAAAAAAATAGGCGGCAAATATCTGGGATTACTTCCTGTCTAAATACCGTACTGTTAAAATTATCGTTGGGGTAGTTCAGTATTCTGTAAATCTTGAACCGCAGAGACCTCCAAAAATCAGAATCTGACCCACTGTTTTCCTCTTCTTTCAAAATTCACTTGTCTTCAATATCTTTTAAGTAACAGTTATGACTGGAGTGGTGGCAACGAGTAGTATCGCCAGGTCAAGAGACTACTCCTCCGAATTATGACCGTTAATAAGCCTTGCCTGCATGCCCAAAGGCCGAGATAAGTTACAGTGGCTTTTTTCCATGCACGTGTACCAAGCGTACTATATGATTTCAATTTGGCGAGTGAATAAAGTCAAGAAAAGGCATTTCAACAACAGTATATCTAATAGCGAAGTTGCTTCACCTATTCGCTATGGCCCAAAGCAGTAGAGTATTTGACAATTATCATGCCTCAGTACTTTGCTATTATCGGGGATCATGACAGGCCGCTTTATGAGGCAGAGTTCACACAAGGTCCGCAAGGGTTTGTACAGGAGATCAAAGAGCTGAATCCGTTTATACTGCATGCTTCGCTGGATATTGTTGAGGATTTGCAATGGCAACAGAATGCTGGAACTGGGGTAGCTGGTGGCGCTGGGAACTCTTTCCTGCGATCCCGTAACAATGCCAACACAGACAATTGCTATCTAGGTAAGGTGGATCATTTCTATGGGCTCGTAGTGACGGCGTATCTGACATATGGGGGTAAAAAGTTTGTGATGCTGCATGGCAGTAGTGTACCTGGTGGCAACAAGACCACTACTACTACGATTGACGATTCTATGGTACGATCATTCTATCAGGAAGTGCACGAGCTGTATATAAAGACTATAATGAACCCATTTTACCAAGAAGGTGATGAGCTGAGGAGTCCACTATTCGACACGCGGGTGAAAGCGTTGGCTAAGAAGTATTTAGGTAAGTAGATGAAAAAATTACTAAAAAGAAGAGATATTATGTAATTCCGGATAGAATATTGGTTTATGTATTAAAAAATAGTGTTATAAGGTTTTGTATCATAAGGTAAGCATTATTTTAGCATTATTTATTTCTTCAATTTATGGTCAGGTTTTATAATATATTCAATATTGTTTTAAATTACAATTGGATTCAAGCTTTCTGTTCGAGAACTTTGATTATTAATTAGTTGGACTTGTTGTACTCTCTTTCTCTGTGTATAACGTATCATAACGGAAATTATCGCAAGAAATGGAAAATAACCCGTCGAAGACAGTCTGGAAAGTGGTCAAAGCCGGCTATCATACATCTGATATTATTTCACTCACGCATGATTCCAGAAGTTCCGTGAGTTCCTCATGGTTTATAGAGTCCTGTTCCTTTGGAGTAAGCTGCTCGGGTATCTGTGTCAGCAGCCACTTCTCACGTATATTCCTCGTTAGCAATATGAGGTCCTGTACACCTCTCACCAGTTGTAGTGTTTGATTGTTCACCATCATTAGGCCATTAGTTACCACTGACAACTGGCAGTCTTCCGTATCCTCATTCGTCTCCATCGACGCCAGCTTTGCCAGCTCTGCGAGCTTCACAGACAGCAGCTCGGTGGTCTGATTTAAAGTCTCCAACAATGCTTGATTGCTCATATTATTGTATATGTAGTAGTGTTAGTTTTTGGTGTGTTTGTGTTTCTGTGTGTATTTGTTTTCTTAATCCTTGACTCAGATGATCTGAATTAATCTTGAAGTATTGATTCGCAAAAACCTTTTCAGCAAACAAATATTTTTGCAAGCAGGAAAGCGATGGGCTTTGAAAGTTGTGATTATATAGCGAAGACAAGAACTTTCAACAAGGAATTATAACACTGGTCCGGGTACAAGACTCGATTTTCTTGGCAGTATTTAAGGCATTATGGGCCATTCTCAAAAGAAGAGACTCCGAAGGGCAAAATCTACACTAATATATACAATTTTATATGTCAATCAACATTGCCTTGCCCTGAGAAAATCAGGAATTCTAAGAGAGAACTAGGAGAATATAGAGAGAGGCATTGTTCAACAATGCTCATCGAATACATCGCTATAATGGTAGAGAGCATTCAAGTTCTGAGTAGCCAGCACATCCACTTGTTTGGACAAGAGCAGTGCAGGATGAAACTGGCACATTTCCCTACAGACTTAAACTACATATATCATACCCTTTATGTTTTAAAGTCGTATTTAACGTCAACGTGACCGCGTGACATAGAGTTCCCGGTTCCTTCCACATCCAGCACCTTGGAAGCAGTTCCGTGAATTACCGTGAATTACCGGTTGTAGGTGTTTTGCCTCGGCAGGTCACCCTATGTATATGACAGTGGAACTGTTCCGCGCGTGGCTGTCTGTGTCGGTGTCTTGTGCCAACGCTACCGGGCTGAAATCACAGAACAAAGCGACTTGATTTCACCACACACTCGGCTGCGCACCACACAATCGCACCGCTAGGGATGCCCGCGTGGCAGCTGCTATAGCCCAACTCTCTCAGTATGACCGGATCGGATCGGAGGTAGTGGTGAGAATACACATCTATATGTAATCTATAGCCCTAATGGTACTTAGCCCTAATGGTGTTTTAACCCTAATTGTATTTAACCCTATTAGCTCTCAGAAACCCAAGATTGGGTTACACTCTCTACCCACCTGTTACAATGGAGTAGTCAACGATGATGAGGTGAATATTATCAATAGCAACCCCCAGCGAAGAGGGAGGGGGGACATCCTTGAGGTTGTTGGTCTGTTTCTTGCTAGGCTTAAGAAGAAAGCATAACATACTTTCGATGACGAATTATTATAGTTTGTCATATATCCTTATTTTTTTCTTTTTCTTTGATGTAGCTATGATGTCATAAATGTCTTATTGGGCTTATATCAACCATTGTCTTATATTAAGCATATACTGGCCTGTTGCGCAAGTTATTTGTGATAAATATCAAGGTTGAAAGACCAAAAATAGAAATTATGCTATCGAGCAAGTTCAGCTCTTTAGAAACCTGACAAATATGAACTCGATCATCACGTGTATATTTATAACCATCCCGGAATTCTTTAAAAGACAATAAGTGTTTCTGTGCTAAATAGACATGTTATCTACTAATTGCACATGTTTATTTTTTTTCTTGCTAATATGAACTATCAAAATTCCACTATCTCTTGTCCTCCGTTAGCACAGCTATATCTTAATTAAGACAATTTGCTCAAGGCCCTATTCCAAAAAAATAAAAAAAAGAATGTGCTAACCTCCACAAAGACTGTGGTTTTATTAATTGGTCTTTGTTGTCTGAGATATTAACATTATTTCTTATCGATATAGTTACGAATTCCGGGTTTTGTAGCGATATGCTGACAATTTATCCGATTTTCTAAACACTAGTAAGTCATGAGCACAGTTCACAAAACGACTTCCAACAAATAACTAGGCGCAAGTGGTTTAGTGGTAAAATCCAACGTTGCCATCGTTGGGCCCCCGGTTCGATTCCGGGCTTGCGCAATTTCTTTTTTTTTAAAGATAATTTTGCAGTGGTCACATGATTTTTTTTAATAGGATTAAGGCTTTCCCTTTGAAGCGAATATAGCACAATTAATGGATTTTGATGCTCTATGTTGTTAGGTTTTATTATTTACATAACATATATATATACAAGAAGAGCTGCAGAAGAATAAGTTCATAATGGTCACAAGGAATACTAACTGGAGTAATAGACCTTTCTAACATCCACCAGTTTCTTACCTCTGGCCATGGCAATGTCATCTAATGTCTTTTGTGCACCGATCAAGGCTTCAATTGTACCCTTCGCTATGTTCATATCGTTTCTCGATTTGTAAACTTTTCCACTTAGATCTTTAATACCAGCACATTCACAGATTTCAAATATAACATGGTTAACTCTTAGACCGAAGCCCGGTTTGGCACTTCTCAGATGTAGCTTGACACCATGGTATCTGTAGTCGATGTCACCGTAGATTGTTCTGTTCTCATATCTTGGAATTTCTTTCAGGTTTCTGATAGCATCCCAATGTGCCTTGAAAATGGCTTTTGGCATTTCATCTCTAGATTTACCTTCACCGAGACCGATCATACCATTACGGTCACCCACAATAACCAGAGCATAGAAGGAACCAATCTTACCTTTACCCGTTTGGTTTGAGACTCTCTTCAGCACCAACGGTTTCATCACCAGTTTCTTCGTTATGTAGTCGATATCTATCCCCGTCTGTCTGTTCAACCCTCTGGCTAGCTCAGCGGTCTTGCTGCCGCTGTTTTTACCAACATGGGCTTCCACAATCTCTTTCTCGAAAGTACCAGGTGGTAGCTTGCTGTTCTGCTGGAAGTTTATATCGTCCCATTGGTACTTCCTCACTTCCTCGTTCAGGGAGTCCATGTGAATGTGTGGTTCGTTCTTCGCGTAGTCCCAGAAGGGATGCAGCTTGGAGTAATCCTCTAAATAAGGTGGCGCAAAGTTCACACCAGATGGTACTTTAAACTCAGGTTTGCTATTTCCCTTGTAAATAACATCCTCAGCCATCTCTATGGACTTGATCAGGTTCGGAGGGTAGTACTTCAGCAGGTGGTCCCGTGATGTGGAGCTCAGACGCACTTGTCTTGTGATCCTCGAGGCCATCGGTGCCTCTCGAAACATCCTCTGGAACATCATCTTTTAGCGGTTGTTTGTATTGCTGTGGGGGTTTGCTTCTAGTAACTTCACTACTAATGTGTGAAGTACTCTTTTTTTCATTGCTTATCCTTTCCAGTTTTCGAGAGGACGACTTCAACGCAAACGTTCAGCACGATGTCAAGTTGGGCATTAGTAGAGCGAATTAGGCGAGGACTAGTTAGAGTTAGAGTGATCGTTGGAATATTAATTCAAGTACTTATAAAATAAAAGTTAAATAACTAACTATATGAGTTAGATCGTGGATGTAAATATATATGAAAATTTGCAATGCAACATTGCATGAAAAAAAAATAGAATTGAAAAGCAATGAAATAAAAATTACAAGTGCGAACGAAGTTATGCTAATGCAACACGCAACTCATCACAGTTATAACAGAATTGAATTGAAAGCTTTGGGAGGGGGAAATAAATGTTACCCTTGAGAGGAAATATCCCTTTCATTCTTATTTGGCAGGATTGTTTGAGAAAGGGATATCTCCAAAGTAAAAATAATGGCGGATGAGTCCCATTGAAGGTGCTCATCATTATTATAATATTAAGTTATGCTCTGAAATCGAAATGGCATAAAAAAACAACAGGAAAATACAGAATATGGTCATAAAAAAGAATTCACAAAAATAAAGAGTGTTGCATCAAGTCACTGAGCGTCTTGATGAGTCCAACAGCATACCGTTCAATAAGAATATTATGATTGTTGTGCATGTTCGGTGGGAACGATGCTATGAGATGAAATGACTAATAAAAAACAAATCTATAACACTAGTGGTGAAGAGTTTGCGTTCTTCTTTGTTGGTGTGTATTTGTAGTTTGGGTATTTCATTCTGTGCCATTCTTTTTCTTTTCTAGCGAGCTCATTCCAGTACTTCTTCTCCTCTGGGTCTAGGTTTCTCCATTTCTGGCCGATCTCTCTAGAGCACTCAGAGTTAGTTTTGAAAGAGCTGGAGTTGTCGCTGGACTTCTGTTTGTCCTTTGTTAGCTTTGGGAACAGTTTCCTGTGCATGTGCTGTCTGAACAGGATGAAAGCGTTCCTTGGTCTAGGGATGTGTCTTGGGGAAGCGGCTTTGGTGACAGCAGAGGACATGGAGGAGACGTTGCTCTTCTCTCTGTTCATCTCTAGCCCTCTTAGCGCGATATTCTGCGCGGTCAGAGGAGTGGTTCTCAAGTCCTCAGAGAAGCTCATCTTCTTGTGCACCGCGTTGCTGTTCAGCATGGCGCTGGTAGTGGTGTATGCTCTGTTCTCAAAGAAAGACTTTGCCGTGCACACGCTGCTCAGAGAAGACAAGGACGCGGTGGAGAGCGAGGAGTTGTTACTGGCCACAGAGCTTGGCGAGGAAGGGGCCTCGACCTGTGGCTGTGGGGTCCCACAAGAGGTAGCCGTGAGACTTATCGATGCGCCTGGCACAAGCTTTGACTCCAGACCCGAAGGCAGAGTAGCCAACAGCTGGCTGATAGGTGGAAGAGTAACGTTAGATTGCATGTGTAAGGAGTTGGAGGTATTGTATGTAATGTGTTTGGGGGGGGTTGTCGGGACTGCCAGGGCTAAGTTTCAATTGTGTTACAAATGTTGTTCTTAAATACTTTTTTTTTTTTTGGGCTTCTCTTGCGTCTAGAAATTTTTACTAATTATTTAATCTCTTTCAGTTGGGAAAAAGAAAAGTCCCTATTGTTATGACATTTGTCTAATTGCTTTCCTTGAATCACAAGTTGGTTGTCAATTGTCAAAAGCTTGTCAAATAATCGAATCAATTTCAAAGTTGTTTGAAAAAAAAAAGAGCGCAAGCTTATCGTGTCTTGAACATCCAAAGCCAATTTCCATGTTTTCGGTGTGGGAAATAGCGGCTTTTAAGAATCCTGTGTGGATCTGTGCTAGGCGTACAGAGAGGGCAGGATATCGGTCCTTGTTACTGCTAAATGTGCACCTTCTGTGGAAATATAACGGTTGATGGTGTTAAGAGACGTTGGGGGGGTGTCTGGTAGCAAGAGGACTACGTGGTAGACAAAGGAGCATGGATTATTGGTTGTGTGTTTTGTTGTAGGGGGGTTGCACTGAGTTGTGGATGAATGGGGGGGAGATGGATATGGAAAGGAGAAGGGAGTTAGTTGTCTGAGCTTGTCTGAGCTTGTCTGAGTTCGTCTGAGTTCGTCTAAGCTGTGATGCTTGCGAGTCTCGAGATTTTCTTGCGATGCGATCTACGTGCGTGTTCTCTGTGTTGCGTTTGAGCGGGAGTAAAAGGCGGTGCGGCTCTTTCTTCTGAGTTTGTAATTTGCTTTGTATTGATAGTTGACGTCAGATTGTCCAATGTCTCTTGCCTTTCGCTGGACACAGACAGGGTAGTGGGGAGGGAACGCATGATGGAAAGTGATGGCTCTCAGACACATGTGGAGAGAGAGAGAGGAAATTAGGATCTCTGCGTTGGTGTTCGAGAAAAATGGAATTTTTTTTTTTTAAATTTTTTTTTTAGGAATCTCTGTTCGGGCCAGATGCATGAACAAAGGAAGCCTTTGTCTTATGTAAGAGAAGGTCTCGCCCTAAGGTGTTAGCTGTCTCACGCATTACTTTGCATACGATTGTTTCTAAGAATGGTGGGGGGGAGGGGGGGGAGAGAGAAGGGCTATTGGAGATGTAATCGAAATGTCAAAAAAGTGATAGCTTTAGAGAAAGAGACATCGCTGCGGTAATGAGGTTTTGGATATCAAGTGTAGAGTGGGACGGATTGTTGCATGCTTATTTGACATCATCCTTATGTTGCGTTTTCTTTGATGAGGGTTGAAGAGGGTTGAGGTGTCCAATGATTTACGTCCAGTGGACATACATTTCCCATGCCTGGAAACTGTCCTGGGAATCCTGGGCGGGATCCGCTATGTGGGTGTTATTCTGTCTGGCCCTCTGGGAAAACAATGGAGCGAACTAGCTCGATAGCAGATAAATACGTATTGTTCCATTTCCCAATTAGGATAATCGAAGGTTTTGGCTGTTAGCAAACAAAAGACAAAATGTCTGTGAATGTGACGTGGGAGAATTTCTGTCTTTCTCTTTCTTCCTTTTTTCTCACACACACACACAAATTACACAGTTGCAGCAAGAAAATTGTGAATCATCGCTCTCTTAATTGACTTCTGGGGGTAGGGAAGCAAATGAAATCAATTTTCCTTCACGTCAAATGCAAGAAGGAAGCCACTACTGGTTCCCACTACTGTATCTTCTACAGAGATTTGGTTCCCTGCACAATCAATCAACATGCATCTCTGCGCAACTGTTTGTGTGGTCCTCTCCACCCCGTAGCCACACTCTTACATTCCCGCAGCTACTCAATCTATCTGCCATTACTAAAACAGGTTTTTTTATTTTTTGTTACGTTCATTCAAGATTCTTTTGCTACAGACAAGCAAGCAGAAAACGTATATCTGAAACAACCTACTAATATTAGCATTACGAGGGTTCTCACTCCCACTCATTCTAGAACTACCAAGTCTCCGGGGGGGGGGGCATGAGTTATATGAGAGCGGTGTTAAAATGGAATTTATAACGCCGATATCTGGGTTTTGTTTACTTTTAAGCGCAGAGTAATGTTCACCCTCTTCAAACCATACCTTACGGTACACAACCATGGCAATTATGGCAATAAATTATGGCAATGACTTATGGCTATGACTTATGGCTATGACTTATGGTAAATTAACCATGACAAGACAATTGGTTTATCTAGCAATTGGGAAATAGGAGAAGCGGCACAATGGCTTATCATATTTTATTTCCATTGATTTGAATCAAAAGAAAAAAGTGACTGGAGAAGGATAAGTTTAACTGTATTTACAGAGCTTTTATTGTATTGGATTATCAATTTCTTACTTATCTCACAAAAGTCGCCTCCAAATTCGCTAATCCCGTCTCTGTCCGCTTCCATATAACCTACACACATTCCCCTGATTTGCTTTATACTTTTTTTGCTCTCAGGGCCAGCAGTCCCTCTTGCACTACTTCTGTGTGAGCAAAATTTGGTTTCGCAGAAGCCTGTATCCGTCCCATTGAAGGCAGTTACTTTGCAGTGCGGGGGGCCTAGGGTACAATCACACAGCTCTGTTTTTTTTCAGCTACCATTGTCATTTCCTTTAGAAGATCCTACCAAACTTACAATCCCTCTTTCACTATTCACATGGAGAAAGAGCTCAAAAACGGCACTTTCGAACCTTCTCTTAAACACAGTTGCGCGAAGAAAAGGGCATCTCGAATTTTCTTTTCAGTGAGGGAAAACGTGTTCGCTGCTCAGTATAGAGAGAAGCTTGAGATAACTGATTTCACTTTCCAAGCTGAAACTGGTAGCCAGGATCTCTGTTTTGAAAAGCCTAAAAAATGTCCTGGTGATGTCACCACTGCGTCACATCGACGTCACAGTGACGTATACCGTCATAGTGACATCACAGTTACATCACCAGGACATTTTCGACATGACCCTGTCTCTAACAAACCCGTACGAGCCCCAATATTCCCTCCCTATCAGCTACCCGGAAGAAAGGCAGAAAGAGCAGACGGACATTTTGTTTTTTTTAGCTTCTTAGACCCTAGATGGATTCGCAACTCGGGACACTATTCCCGAACTTTCTTTCCTAATGTCCTTTTTGTATATTTCTATTTTCCGCACGATTACGCTTTTGAACCTCACACAATGGATGGAGTAATCCTTCCCCCCCCCCTTCCCAGAAGAATGAGGGAGAAAGAGAGACGGGAGACACTGCAAACAATTACCGAACAAATTCCCAGCATCTATCAAATATTTTTTTAGGCTTTTCGAGCATCTTTTTCCCTTCCCATTGTGCGTTGCTCCCCCCCCCCCCCCCCTCCCCCGAAACTTCGGTTTTTCCATCACAAAACACAGAACAAGAAACGTGATACGATAAATACGAATATACGAATATACGAATATACGAAAATGTGAGATCGACGAACCATAGCATATGCAACGGTGAAACGTGTCAGATGGTTTAACGTGTTGTATGATTAGTTGTCTTACTGTACGTGTATCACATGTTATCGTTTACTGGTTTGTACACTCACATGCTTCTTTTGAAGCCATTTCCCGTGTTTAGTGCTTAGTTGAGGGCCCCTTCTCCCCCGAAGCCCTGGATTTTTTCCAAATTGCATTTCTAAAGCACAGTACAGTGTAGAGTGCAATGTATAAGGTCTTGCGAGCACTTTGGTTTTCTTGCTATATATCTTCTAACCGCTAACTAGCTGAACGTCTTTCCTTATTCGCTATACTAAGGACGACAATGAGCTCGGGACGTGGGATTAGGACCGCCGGTGGGAGATCCGGTGACGGGCCCAGCGATGCATCGCCATTCATCAAGCCGGACAGGATGCGCAGGAACTTCCTGAGGAACAGGCGGAACAAGAACATCATGGTGAAGAAGAACGACCCTGAGGACATAGAGTCCCGCGAGAAGATGATGCTGATGGGCGGTGTCGAGGGTGTCAAGCAGGAGGAAGTCAAGCCAGACCTGAGTGCGCTGAAGGACAAGGATAACGAGGTGTACAATGAGTTCCCCTTGCGAGCAGTGAGCAGAGAAGCTCTGGAAAACATGAGGACGCACTTGCTAAAGTTCCAGAGCAAGAAGAGGATCCAGCCAACGGAAAACTTCCATTTGCCTGTCAGATTGCACAGAAAGGATACCAGAAACTTGCAATTCCAACTGACAAGAGCAGAAATCGTGCAGAGACAGAAAGAAATCGCAGAGTACAAGAAGAACCAAGACGGTTCCAATGCTCAAAACATGACAAAGCCAAAGACAACCCCGGCTGCTTTGACTGATCACCCTACAGCATCCAATGCACCAGCAGCACCTTTGGTAAACTCCTCGGCCACCATGCCCACAGGTGCTACTCCAACAGGCCAAGTCGTTGCTAGCGCTACGCCAACGCCTCAGGTGAGTCTCGATGAGAAACCCATGGGTGGCCCAGTTAATGCAGTCTCTGCTAGTGCAACACCGGGCCCTGCCACAACGAATGGTGCTACACCAGCAAACGGCACAACAGATCCAGCACAGCCAACTGTACCAGGTGCTACTATACTGGAGGATGCAGGTCCAGCTGAGGACCCCACTAAAGTCGGTCTGGTTAAGTACGACGGTAAAGAAATGGATAGCGCAGACCTTGCCGAGGAGCCTACAGTAGATCCAATGGCTGATGTGGCCCCTGATGGAGGTGGTAGAGCGAAGAGAGGTGGTCTGAGAAGGAAAACACGTCAATTGAAGGTACTAGATGAAAATGCTAAGAAACTGAGATTCGAGGAATTTTACCCTTGGGTCATGGAAGATTTCGATGGTTACAACACATGGGTAGGTTCTTATGAGGCTGGTAATTCTGACTCTTATGTTCTATTGAGTGTTGAAGATGATGGTAGTTTCACTATGATTCCTGCTGATAAAGTGTACAAGTTTACCGCAAGAAATAAGTATGCCACATTGACAATCGATGAAGCAGAAAAGAGAATGGATAAAAAGAGTGGTGAAGTCCCAAGATGGTTGATGAAACATTTGGATAATATAGGTACGACAACAACAAGATATGATAGAACTAGAAGAAAACTGAAAGCAGTTGCCGATCAGAGAACTGCGGACGATGAATATAATCATAGTGATAACTCAGAAAATGAACTTGATTATGATGAAGAATTTGCGGATGATGAAGAAGCACCAATAATTGACGGTAATGAACAAGAGAATAAAGAATCTGAGCAAAGAATAAAGAAAGAAATGCTACAGGCAAATGCAATGGGTTTGCGTGATGACGAACAAGTATCAGAAGCAGAAGATACTGAACTCTTTGGTGAGAAGAAGATTGATGAAGAAGGTGAACGTATTAAAAAAGCATTACAAAAAACCGAATTGGCTGCTTTGTATTCTTCAGATGAAGATGAAATAAATCCTTATCTATCCGAATCTGATCTGGAGAAAGAGGACGAGGCAGAAAAGGAAGAATCAGAAGATTCTCAGTCGAAGAAGGGCTCTCCAAAGAAACAAGAGGGGAAATCTAGACAAGGCACCCCATCCGCACACACCGTAAGGGAGCAAAATATCAGAGTTAAGAGTATAAAGGACTGTGTAATAGTGCTTAAGGGTAAGCCATCATTGCTAACTAGCTTTCCTGCTGGGGCATGGAATCCTAATGCTGTATCTTTGAAGCGTACAGCTGATGAAGTCTCCATTAAAAAAGAACCAGGTTCCGAATCGCCTAATAAAAAAATCAAGGTTGAAAATGGTGAAATTCCTTTGATTACTGAACAAGATATAATAAATGCTATGAGTGGTGGAAAGGTTAATGTCAAAGAGTTCGGTAAAAAGATAAGAAAAATGTTTCCCGGTCCAGAAAACAAGAAACTTATGTTCGTTCTTGTTAAGAAACTATGCCGGAAAGTGGATGACGAACATATGGAACTAAAAGCATGAAAAATTTAAATAGTTATTTATAAAGACATATAAATAAAGTTTTCTCATAAGCAATTTATATGGGATATTTTTATTCTGTTAGGGTGGTATGGAAACGGTATGCATAAAGAAACCAAAAACTTGCTAGGGCCTAGTGGAGATGCTTATTTATTGTACATTTAAGTGTTATTATATTATATATTATGCTTGCTGTTCGTAATTAATAATGGCAGTTAATCATGCTACTTCCATCAATGCATCTTCATCATCTTCATCTTCATCATCACCGTCTTCCACACTCTTGGCAGGCATTTCTTCCACAGGTGCATTAGGGTCACCTCTCATTAGCATATTTACAATTCTGTAACACAGTTCCCCAATATCTTCATCTTCCACATTTTTATGCAATTCTCTGATCAAAGGATATACGGATTTACTTCTCATGAACTCTCTGGCTGCCTTAGTGGTACACAATAACAGAATACTTTCTAAGTGTGTGCAAACAATGGATGGGACAGGATCTCTTGTTTTGTCTTCCGGAAGCAGCTGTAATTCATCCGGCAAATTAAACATATCCTCTTCATCAATTTCTGAGTCCTTAGCACTAGCAATTGGTAGTAATATATATGGCAACAAATTGATTTCTTCATCTGTAAGTATTCTTTCATGAGTCTCTGAATCAAAGAGAGAATTCTTGATTGTCGAAGCAACACCTTCACGTCTGGTCTTTGAGTCATATTTCTCAGTAAAAACAAGTAGTTTAGAGATTGGAACCACACCATCATATTCTTGGGTTTCGATAAAGTATGTTCTACCGATTTTAAATCTTGAAACATCGGCAAAGAAATAAGACAGATAGTCATAATTGGCAAATTTGTTAAGTTCCCTATCATAGCCTTTGACAAAACAGTCCATCAAACAGTCAATAACTCTTTTGCTCTTAAACACATCCTTGTCAAGTGGTGGTAAATCTTTGTCATTGTCTTCTCTTACAATTTCAAATACATATGTGATAGAATCCTCCTTTGACAGATTACTCAACAAAATACACATAATATCGGAACTTGTATTTCCTAAATCACAGATCTTCCATGTCAAGTATTCTAGAAACTCCTTATCGTCTGCCAACTTCTTTCTCATAACCGCGTCATCACATAAGTTGGCCAAAACAGTAGCGGATTGTTGCACTAGTGTTCTGGATTTCTCCTTCATCAAAACTTTCAAGTCATCCAAAGCTCTATAATTATCATATTTGAATATAGAAGCACTAGGACCAGTACTGAAACCAACCAAGTTATCGAGTGCAATCTGTCTCACAGCAGGTTGAGGTGAATGCAAAAATGAAACTAATTCTTCTAATTGAGTAGGCATCTATGATTTGAATGATGTATGTCAACCTCTTAAGGACGGTTTACTGACTCTGTATGATACTGCAAAGAGATCCGCACTTGTACATTCATGACTATCGGATAAATACTAAAATTGAATGTTCCGCCACTATAAGATGCATTGACGATGAGAGTGAGCTCATCGCTAAATTTTTCAAATTTTTGTTTTTTATGCTCATGTGATTTTAGCGTTATTAATGATCTTCATTTCTCACTCATCAATGTCCAGTTCATTGTGCAATGGGAACAGTAGTAGCCACAAGATATTACTAGCTCGAGCAATCATTAATCAGGTATGAGCAACAACTAGCAGATTTAACTCCGTTCATAATTTAATCTTAGGACTATGCACTAAACAGCTGGATCACCAATTGACTGTTTATAAACCTTTGTTTAATCTATAGGACAAGATAAGATACACTGAGGTTCTGATAAAAGATGAGTACAGATGAATCATACAGCAGTTTGAACTCTGGTTCAAATATCATGATTAATAAGAAGTCACTATTATATGTACAAGACAGTACATCGTTGGTATTTGGGCTTGCAGCCGGTATCCTGCAATTGGAATCCTGGGACGGTTTTCTTGCATTTTTGGGTTGTTATACTACAGTTTGTCTAATCTTTATACTCTGGACATGCCAACTCAAACCACAAAAGTTCTTTCAAAGTCCAATTCAGGATATATTCATAGAGTCACTTTTTAGGGAGCTTACAGGTTTTGTAATGGCTTGGACTTTCTCGTATGCATTGGTTGGATGAGATTGCATTTATGGTCTAATGATTCGATTAGTACTAAGACAGATTCATGAAGACGCTCTACTGTGGATTAGCATCGGGTTATGTTCGTCCTTAGTTCTTAAAAGTGTATGGTTTCTGCCTTTCCTTCCCTTCAACCGCATGGGACTCGTTTCATGGAGTGTATTGGCAAAAACAAACGATAATTCTAAAGTGAGAAATATATGTATTTACACATTTGATAATAAATAATGTTATTAACATAATATAGGAAATTTAAATTCAACTCAAAGAAGATTTAAAAAAACATAAAGACAGGATCAACAGCAGTTTTTGTAAATTGTGTTGAATATTGTAGCTGTGGAGATATAGAGCAACAGTTTATGTTTAGCATAAGCAAGTGTGTCAAGGATGCCCAACACAAAATAATTACCACCTTTACATTAAATAGCAACGATAAGTAAGTACCAGAAATTCATATGTAGGTCGTTAACAAAATCAATAAAATTAGGCTCAGTTCCTTCACATTTACAAACACGGTTAGATATGTCAGTACATTTTAATATCATACATCAATATCCACAACCCCAAATCATATCAGTGAAGCTATTGCTTTTCATAGGAAAATTCATTACCATTGTCATCAGATTTCAACAGATTCAACTAAAGATGCCAGTTTCTCAACACTAGCAAGATGTCTATTACCAGAAGATGCAGATTTGTTTAGCTTATCTAGGTAAGCTCTTATAGCAACAACAATTAATTTCTTGTCGTCACCTTGAGAGACAACTACCAATTTTTGCACAACGTAATTTGCAAATTGATCACGCATCATTAAAATTAAAGGAGAGTCTTCCTCGAGGTTAGCGGCATGTTCCTTGTCTCTTGGTAGTATCATCTTCATTAGTTGTATCTTTTGATCATCTGTGCCATAGATAATGGCTTTCTCTACCACATTTGAAGCAAATTTGTGTTTGGAAAATTCAACAATGTTATCCGCTACATTATTAATTATTTCTTGTTTGATCACTCTCATATGCTCTGATGCCAAGTTGACATCAGATCCGTGTTGCAAAATATGCTGAATCACGTAATTACCATATTGGTCCTGGATCAGATAGGGAATAAAGTCTTTTAGTTCTTCTAGTATTCTCTTTTGATCTTCTAAGGTACCAAACTCAAGTAATCTTTGTACAACCCTGCAACCATATGAGTGAGTCGAGAGATGGTATATGTGACCTTCAAGAGAATTTAAGATAAATGGAAGCAGATCGATTGGTATACATTCAATTGCCTTTTGAATTACGTGATTACCATTTTGATCTTTGATCATCTGTAAGACACAGTGAGATAGTTCTCTTACAAGATCTATCCTTTGCTGAGCATCAATGAACTCTAAAGCTCTTTGAATGACACGACAAGCGTACATTTGCAGAGAGAGTTCTTCCATCTTACCTCTAAATTGCTCTACTAAAATATCTTTTTGAGTCTTGGACCCATATTCAAAGAATTTCTGAATAACGTAGTTACCAAAAACATCATTTGCTAATGATAAAGCATGGTCTCTGATTTCGTTAAACACAAGTTCTCTCTCTGGAGGAGGTGCTGTAGCCAATTCTTTTTGAATGAATCTAGAGCCATGCTGATCTTTACAGAATTCTAGAGCGTGACCATAAATACTCTTCAAAGTCAAATCAGTGTTAGTTGGATTTGCTCTTAGTTCTTCCAATAGAGCAGATCTATGGAAGTTATTATTGTTATTAGCTGTATTCTTTGAATTTTGTGAGCTAGAATTCGATGCAGACGATGTAGTTCTTTGTGTTCCAGCTGATTGCCCTGATGGTGGTTGTTGCTGTTTCTTGTAAAAGTTGATCGGTTGATTACTTAGTGGTGACATTGGTCTTGCTGCTGGTGGAGATGTTGGTGTCTGGCCCTTCTTTTGGGCAAAGGGTCTTTGTAACTGGTGATGTGAGTCCAGATATGGATTCATATTACCTTGTTGTTGTTTATGCAATGCTTTTTTATCACCCCCTCTCTTCTTTTTAGGTGCGGTAGATGCGTTACTATTTATAGGTTGCTGTGCTTCATTTGGAATATTAATAGGATAGTAGTAGTATGGAGATGCGTTACTATTGTTTAAGTTGTGATCACCATTTTCATTCAAGTTCTGTGCGTTTATCTGTTCTTGTTGTGTTTCAGTATTTGCAAGATTAGGGTCTCTATTAACTGTATCGTTACCAGGGTTAGTATTTGCAGGATTTATATTCACATTGTTATTGTTATTCAAACCAGGCGGATGGTTTTGAATACCCATAGGCAAGAAAGGATTAAACATAGGAAAATTTGGATGAGGGCTTTGAAAGTTTGGGTAAGGCAAAGGACCGAAGTGGTTCGGCTTGAACGACTGTGAGTCGGTGAAATTTTTCCAAACTCCTCCCGGGCCCTTTCTCATATTCATATTCGAGTTCACATAGTCTGGTGATTCCAAAGTCAGCTGTGAGTTTGAAGATGAAGATGATGCCGTATCATCAATAGCAGATGTTGATAAGTAGGCTGCTTGTTGGTGATTTGGAATAGGTTCCACTACTGGAGTGTTTTCATTATTGTGCAATGAAGTGTAACTCTTGGAGGAGTGGATAGTATCGGTATCATTAGCGTAATTAGCAGATTCCAACTCCTTGGTGCCTTCCACAATTGTTTTACCAAACTTCTCAAAGAAACCACTGTTGGCGCCCATCTGTTGGTTATTATTCTGGCCAGACACAGATCCGTTGTTGTTTGAGTGGAACAGGATAGGGCCGGCGATACTGGCTGAGTACTGGTTGGAGTTCAAGTAGTTCAGTCTTTGTGATGACAGCGAAGTGGTCAGCCCTTGCATGTTCCCAGCGGAACCTGCGGTGTTCCCGCCATTATTCTGGTTGCTGTAGCTATAGTAGTAAGGTGGGGCGGTACCGACAGATAGCGAGGCCGTTGGGGTTTCGGATACGATGTGCTCGGGACCGTAGTTATGATCACTTGTGAAACTAGATCTCCTGAACCCCCCGATGTTCGAAGATGTCGCGGTGCCAATTTTCTGCAAGTTAGGGGAACTCAACAACGACGCCTGCTGTTGCTGCTGTTGGGGCATAGTGTTGGTGTTGGTGTGCGACAGCGCACTCAGCGAGGAGACGATAGACGCCAGCTCTGCATCAATAGACGCATCGACAAGGTGGCCCTGGTTCGCATTGTTACCATACGCCATCGAAGACAGACTCAGGTAACTGTTCGTGGACATATTGTGGTCATCACTCGTCCTGGAGTTGGTCTTGGAAAGGGAGTGCAGCAGGTCTGCGTGCGCACCATCCGCTGGACTACCCCATACACCATCGTTGGGCATCATGTTGGCTATCTCTGGTATACGATTTCCTATTTTTTTTCCTTACCCTATAGCACTCTCTCTACACACAAAGCCTTTATATATTGAAGATCACAAGAACTTTAAATTTTTCTTACTGTTTCCCCCTCCCCCAGGTTCCCAAATTTTTTTTTTTAGCACTGACCTTAGAAGAACCACTACCGTCTCGAGATGAGGGACAATAAACGTGATCACCTCTTCACCTCTTCACCTCTTCACCTCTTCACCTTCTTTAGCTCTTTAGCTCTCTAGCTCTAGCTCTTCACCTTCTTCACCCAATGGTTCCCCCAAATCCCAGCTCATCGCATCGGTTCTCATCAACCTAAAATCCCTCCCAGCCTCACTGGCCACTCTCACTGGCCTCACTGGCCTCACTGGCCTCGCTGGCCAATAAGCACCATTTTCCTTGTTGGCTTTTCCACTCGGAAGGTGAAGACCAGTTGCTTGTACACACTTGTCTGAGAGAATCCTCTGTACCCTTGGATGGAAACCCCCTTCTGCCTCAGAAACTGCTGCACCAAAGAAGTATAATTTAACCCAATTTTATATATCTTATTACGTAAACCCTTTTCCTCGAGGAATTTCAATTTTCCTTCTCTTTATCGAGACCCTTCCATAAAAGACCCGTACAGGTGTTTCTGCGGTTTCATTTCCTTTTCTTCCATTCCTTCTCTTTTGGGGGAGGGGTCTTGCGTCCCCCTGCGAGCTGTTCTACACAGAAGCAAGAATTGCTTTTTTTCCTGCTTCTTGCTCTTTTGAGCTACGCTTTCTTTTTTCTTTCTTTTTCATGTTTAGATCTGTTCTATGCAGCTCTCCTATGCTTCTGTGCTCCACCCATTGTTCCCCCATAGTGCTATACCTCGGGTGCGACACAAAATGGACCTCGGGATTATCTCCGATACATGTGAGGCATTTCATATACGAGTTTGATAACATGTACATATATACATATACTACATATACTACATATACTACAAGTATTACAAGTATTACAAATACTACATACTAGTAATAACATTGTAAACCAATAAAGGTAAATACCATATTGCCTCTACCTCATATATGATTGTGTCGCTGTGCAGGAAGGTGTTCTCGCTGGTGGTGCTGCATGCAGCGCTGACTGTGATCACAGTGCTGGCTCTCGTCAAGCATTTCCTGGCGATATACTGGATAAACTCCACGACGCATGAGGACTCGCGGGATACCAGGCCCGCTTCCTTTGCGAAAGTCATAGACAGCAATCTGAAGGCCATCAACAGAGACGAGCAGACCACCGCTTCAGACCAGCAGCGCACCGGCGGCGACTATATCCACTTCGACCACGCGACGAACAACCCGTTCGACAACCTGATCCTCGCGGAGGACCTCAACCTGGTGCCGAACTTGCAGTACTACTACAACCAGTACAACATCGACATCGAGGAGTTCAAAGTGTTGACCAACGACGGGTTCCTGATCGACCTGTGGCACTTGAAGAGCAGAGACTACAAGTACGGCGCCGGCTCTCCCGGGCCAAGACCTTACGAAAGGGAACCCGTGCTGATGCTCCACGGCCTATTGCAAAGCAGCGGGTCATTCGCGTCCAGCGGGAGAAAGTCCTTGGCCTTCCACTTGAACGACTGCGGCTACGACGTGTGGCTGGGAAACAACAGGTGCGGGTTCAAACCAAGCGCCAAGACAAAGCTGAAGGATTTCTGGAACTGGGACATGACCGACATGGTCAAGCATGATCTGCCCGCACTCATCGATTTCATCCTGCACCAGACAAACAGGAAAAAACTACACTTGGTGGCACACTCGCAAGGTACTACACAGGGTTTCATGGCTCTGATTAACCATAACCACGAGTACCCATTCTCATCCAAGATCGCAAAGTTTGTGGCTTTGGCACCCGCAGTTTATCCGGGACCGCTACTGGATGAGAAGTTATTCGTAAGACTTATGGTGAAGTATATTGATAGCCCCTGGGTCTTCGGCAACAAGTCTTTCTTAAAGACTATGATGGTCGCAAGAGACCTACTGATCGGCCAAAGCTCTTTCTCCTTCATATGCTACGTTTTCTTCAACTACTTGTTCGATTGGAATGATAGCCTGTGGGATAAATCCTTGAGAGATAGACACTTCCTTTTCTCTCCAGTTCACATATCAGTGAAACTGATGCAATGGTGGCTGTCCCCAGACCCAAATAAGGTGTCTTTCAAAAATTGCTCCCACGTTCTTTTCCCAGATGATAAATCCTGGTTCAATAAAGATATTGATTTCGATGAAAACAGAACGAATATCCTAATGATCTTCCCAAGACAAGACCGTTTAGTCGATGGAGAAAGACTGATCAATCATTTTGTTTATCACGAAAACCATAATTCTTTCAAGATTTGGTACATTGATGAATATTCCCATCTAGATGTGCTTTGGGCACACGATGTCATCGAAAGAGTAGGTAAACCAATGATCGATTTCTTACGCGAATGAATATGATCAATCAATCTTAATTGCCACTATCCTGGCCTAATCTTACATTATGACCTCCGATTCATGCATTCAGTTTCTCCTCATAAAAGAAAATGAATGAACTCACACACTTTATAGATGTGCACTAGCCAGAAGCACAGTGCACAGGTTTATGTTATGACCTTGTAATATACTCGTCTCAGAAATATTATGTTAATATCTACACAACAAACTATATACCTTACAATACAAATGTGCCAGTCACAATTAAATATACACTTTCTTTATCAAATAAGTCCATCTGAATCCTGCCATTATACCATCTCAATTATTGGCTTTACTATAGGAAGCTTTCAATGTGCCCGGTATACTACCGTGATTTTTAAATTATCATTGACACTGCGCATCTTTGTTAGCCATTGGAAAATTTTGCCAAAAAAAAAATGAAGCTCATCGCAAACTTTTATAAGAGATGAGCATCAAATTATGATATAAAATGGAATCTTTAGGGAACTGCATAACCAACTTAGCAGTACACATTTGACGCAGAAATGAAGATAAAGACTATAAAGAGAAGTGCAGATGATTATGTTCCGGTTAAAAGCACTCAAGAATCCCAGCTCCCAAGGAACTTGAATCCGGAGCTGCATCCATTTGAAAGAGCAAGAGAATACACAAAAGCTCTCACAGCAACTAAGCTCGAACGTATGTTCGCCAAACCTTTCGTTGGACAGATGGGCCACGGTCACCAAGACGGTGTGTACGTGTTGGCCAAGCACTACAATGATTTGAATAAGATAGCTTCCGGTTCTGGTGACGGTGTCATCAAGTACTGGGATATGAGTTCAAGGGAGCAAATTGCATCATTCAAAGCACATTACGGTACTATTACCGGTCTGTGCATTACTCCAAAAGTTAACATAGATTCAGCTTCTAGCGGAAATCAAAATTTTGTTTTGTCTAGTAGTGACGATAAAACGGTGAAGCTTTGGTCAGTTAACCACGAAGATTTTGCACATGTTGATAATGATCAAGTAATCAATACAGACAATGGTTTAATAAAACACTACTATGGTGAACATGCATTTCAAGGTCTTGATCACAGTAGAATGACATCTAATTTTGTTACTGGTGGTCCAAGAATTAATTTATGGGATATCAATAGATCGAAGCCTCTAAGTGATCTTTCTTGGGGTGCAGATAATATTAATACTGTTAAATTTAATCAAAATGATGCAAATGTATTGGGTAGTGCAGGTAGTGACAATTCCATAGTCTTATATGATCTTAGAACAAACTCTGCTACTCAAAAGATTGTACAAACAATGAGAGTCAATTCCATGTGTTGGAACCCAATGGAAGCATTCAATTTCGTTGTTGCCAGTGAAGATCATAATGCTTACTACTATGACATGAGAAATATGAGTCGTGCATTGAATGTTTTTAAGGATCATGTTAGTGCGGTAATGGATGTTGACATAAGTCCGACTGGTGAAGAAGTTGTCACTGCATCTTACGATAAGACTATAAGAATTTTCCCAATCAATAAAGGTCATTCGCGTGAAATTTATCATACAAAAAGAATGCAACATGTATTCCAAGCAAAGTTTTCCATGGATTCCAAATATGTTATGAGTGGTTCCGATGATGGTAACGTTAGATTATGGAGAGCCAAGGCATGGGAAAGATCAAATGTGAAGTCAACAAAGGAACTTAATAAACTACAATATGATGAGAAGCTTAAGGAAAGATTCAAATATATGCCTGAAATTAGAAGAATTAGTAGACATCGTCATGTACCTAAGGTTATCAAAAAGGCTCAAGAAATTAAAAATATTGAAATTAGATCTATTAAAAGAAGAGAAGCCAATGAGAGGAAGACAAAGAAGGACAAAACAATTGTTCCTGAGAGAAAGAAGCAAATTGTTGGTACAGTGTTTAAATATGAAGATAAAAGGCGAAAAGATGATGATGATGAGAATTAGTTTGATAGTATTTACGAATTTGTACCTACATAACTATACTTAGTTCGGATAACAGCAATGTGAAGGCACAAGTTAGATACCTCGGTCAAGTTTCCAATTAGCAGACTAATGCTAGCATATTTATTAATGGAGAGAATTTATATGATGATATTTAAGAGCATGCTAATTAAGCATTTTGAATTATATAGTTACATCCAAAACCTTCCCAATATCAGGTAAAGAAGGTTTCGCTAGGTCCTCTAACAGGGGTAAGATATCCAATAATTCATTGTCATGAGAATCAGAAAACCAAGATGAAATTGGAATTGCATGCTGAGGATGAAATATGTACGATGGTGGTGAATTATCCAATATGATTATCTCTGACAAAGGTCTACCTATTTGTGATAGATTTTTAATATAGTTCCCTTCGTAGGTATAACACGCATCTCTGAAAAGTCTATGATGTATGTTGTTAGATTTATCAAGCACATCTAGCAAAGGATCCCCATATCTGGATACACTTGCAGTAAATACTACAACTTCATATAATTCACCAACCCGTTGGAGAAATTCGTCAACACCTGGCCGCTTTATCACGTAAACATTGTGGATCTGGTCATCGATATCGACAGGAAGAACGAAATCAGCTGTATGCAGATATTTGAAAGAGGAATGTACAAGAGTCTCATCTAGATCCAAAACAAGGCACTTCTTATGCTTGAAAGCATCTCCTTTGGGGGATAATAAGGTATCCAAGCCTGGTGCATGGTATTGTCCCGGTTGCAATACCGTCAGGTCGATATATTCCTCTTCCTCCTCAACTTCATCTAGATCTTCTTCGTCATAAGTCGGTACTGAATCGTAGTTTTCTTCACTGTTATCAGAGCCAACTGAATTGACTTGTGATAGTTTTGTACCATATTCCAATTGATTTGCCAGCTCCTCTTCTTCTTCAGTAGATAGCTTTTTATATTTTTCTCCATCCATATTAGAATTGGATTTCTCGAGGTCACTCCCAGAAGGTTTGACATTGTTTGAATTGTTTGAAGTTGATTTCTTTGAGCTGTTTTTATTAACGGGCACAGGTACTTCCTCTTCAGTAATTTCATCGACGTCATCATCTCCTTTTTTGTTATCGGAATCTGCCAATCTTTTCTTATCGTGCGTTTTACCATTTACTTGTGACCTTCGCGTCGAGTGTCTTTTCTGACTATTTTCAGCAGCGTCTGCATCATTGATATGAGATTTATTGTTAGCATGTTTTCTATCCATATGCGCATTGTCGCGGCTACGGTCTCCTTTTTTCTTATTTGAGTCGGAGTCTCTTAGTTTTGGTGTGCTCCCGGATGAAACTGTTGTATCTGTGTTCTCCTCCTTGTACAATTCAGCCGAGCGCACTTGGCGTGAGTCACCGTTGTTCCGCGGTAGATCTCTCCGATTGGAAGGCTTACTTTCTGTCCTTTCGGTGTTCATAGTTTTCCGCTGTCCTGATTCTTGAACTTGTTCATCTGCACAGCAAAAGAAAGAAGAGATAATATCCATGCTTTGAGTTCTGGAAATTTCCTCTATTGATATAATTTGGATCGTGTGTGTTTCCTTCTTACTGCTTCTATCAAAATTTTAATTTCAAGTATTATCCTACCCAGTATAATATTAAGACCTGCCTTTGTCAACTGAGTTTTAGTGGTGTAGTCTGACCTCAATGTCCCTTACCATAAAATGAAAAAGTCGCAATAACCCTATAGATGATAAGATCTGAGCGTCGTATCCCACTTCTCAAGATCCTTTCCCCCAAGGTTTTCCTATTTTCTCGCAGGTCAAAAAAGAAATAGACTGTTGTGACCCCTCCGCAATGTAATATTGATACAAAGATTTGGTTTCTTGGAGTATATACCGGTCATGTAAAAGTAGTCCCTGATTATCAACGCTATTCTAGATAAGTTAGGAAGTCTTCACTTTTGGTGGGTTTTCCCAAGAAACTTCAAATTTTCACCTTTTCGCTTCTCGAGAAATTCGTTCAAAGAAGTCCCCTGCGATGAGCTCAATATTGCTTGAAGTAACATCATATTATTAGCTGTAAAAGTTGAATACTTGACAAAGTTATTGGATATATACATGTGTGATGGTCATTAAATAATTTTATATACAGAACAGGTAGCTGTGGATTTAGATTCTATCTTTTATTTCATGGGCATGACACTGTTCTAGATGTTAAACCCGTAGGTCTTCATGCAACTCTTGTACTTCTCAATCAGTTCTTTGCACTTTGCAGATTCTTGGCCATCAAATAGCAAGCACTGGTCTCTAGCTTCCTTCTCAGGAAGACAGACACAGCATGGCTTTGGTTTATCTTCTTTCTGTGGTTCAGACATTTCTTCTTATTGTCGTTATATTGGTGTGTATAATACAAGCAATGGTCTTCACTATAGAAAGATAAAGGAAACAAATGTGAATACTCCTTATTTATACTACTTACTTGCGTGGTCTACTGTTTAAATTTGCTCAGTATTACGTTATATTTACGTCTGGAGATACAGTACCCTTCCCTTCCCCCGTATTCAATATTAACAAATTCCCTTGGTGCTAACGGTGATCTGCAAACTAGATTGCTCTCGAAAAGCCAGTAACTATCAAAAGAAGAGAGGCTAGCCTATCTCAAGTCGTTGCACAAATGACCTATATCACGTGTAGTTATTCGACAGGTATAATGTAGTTGATACTAAATCCCTAGAGCCTTTCCACTTCAAATAGCCACTTTAAACAGTCGTGTTTGACCCTAGTGAACAACAAATAGAAGAACTGCGAAGTGAGCGACTTTGTTATTAAGAGACCTAGTACTCCAATACCTTCTACACATACGTAACCAGCCGACACAGAGCATACTCTATATAGAACCACCAGTGGGATTGGAATTATTAAAGTAACAAATGTCAGATGGAAGAGGGACTCCAAGCATTTGTGATCTTTAGAATCACGGCATTCTTCTTTCTTTCTTCTCTTCTTGAGACAGTCTACCACCTGGCTCATGTTACAATTTAGTCCATCCATGGGGATTAAGACAGACTCCATGAATTTTGTAAGTGGTAGGCTGTATAATTGGTTTAATTTGTCCTTTACTAGACTAACCATTGTTTCGACTCTGGTATAAATGTAGTATAGCTCTTGCTCTGTTACCTGGCTATTACGCTGTGTTAACCATTCTAACCGCCACAGATAATAGCCAAGGTAGTTTTTAGCTATGTTGTCAAATATCACCTTTATCACATACTTGGTATTATTTATTTTAATATCGTTGGTAACAGCTAGATAATCTAATTCAACTGCAGTATTGATTAATTCTTGGGTTTTGATCTTGTCGATGATGCAGGCCTGGATTTTTAGTGAGTTTAGTGAGATATTCCTGGTCGCCAATCCTCGAAGAGCAAGAACTCTCTCAAAACTGTCAACAAATTTTGTGGTTAAGTATTTAAAGTTTGACTGTTCGTTAGCTATATTGTGGTATCCACTTAAAGTCCATATCCGAAAAGTCTCCCCGTCTATTCCTATTTGCTCTATTCGATAAAATAGTCTTTCAAGCTTATGGTATGTTACAGGTTGAATTATTTCCAGTTTTAGTGGTTGGAGTAGAGAACAAATTACTGTTGTGAACCAAAGACAGCATAGCAATGTTGACCTCACCATTCGCATTGTATAACTAAAATGCCAAGCAAATATGTTCTCCGATTCGTACTTGCCTAAAAGTTATCCTTAACTCATTGGAACTGTATTGCCCATTCATATATTAGGAATGCACTTTCATGTGCATTCTGCTTTACCCTCTGTTACACAAAAACTCATCCTCAGAGTAATGGTTCACTTCAGCGCTATTGTGACTCAGGTAATAAAAAGACAAGCTAAAAATATAATATGTTTTTGTATCTATAATATTATAGTTCAGTATGGATGGAGCTATTTCTAGTAGATATTTATATATTAGGTAAAAGTATTATCCTGGTTTGTCATGCTTAATTTTTATCCAACTGATGAATTATTGGTAGTAAAATTCGTTCGGCAGATTCTTCAATGTGTCCAGATCGTAAAACTCCTCTTCGTCTATATCTTCAGGACTCTCTTGGAGTTCCTGATGAAACGGAAGGTTTAGTAATTGAACATCTTTTCTAAGGTCAATCAAAGTTTTTATTTGAGACTTCGTATTCTCTGAAATATTTGCTCTTGATTTCGACTTAGAAATCAGCATAAGTCCATCTAACCAAATATATGCCGCTTCCTTTGTATCTAGATACATCTGCAGTAAGCACTTCTGAGATTTATCGAGTAGTTTAACCTCTGTATATATGTTTTTCTTCGAGATATTAACCACTTGGGGGACTTCAGCTGCATTGTTTTCGGCCCGTAATTCTTTGCTGGCAAATGAGTCGATAATTTTGATAGGTACTACTATGGTACTATTGGGATTCGGAAATGAGTTGGCTTCAGATTTAGTACAAATTACATTGTCCTCTACAAAAGGCGTCTCGTCGAGTTTGTGGTCAAATCGTCTAGCCAATAAATTGGCGTGATTATCTGATACCACAATGAAATAGACTCGTGGATTGGTTGACCCCTCATCGATTGGATTTTCTGAGTATGCCCATGTTCCTTTCTGTAGCAAAAGTAGACGTTGGTGCCGCACATAATCATGTACTTGGTTTGACAATATGTCTACGAATCCTGAAATTTGGCCAGACCACTGCTGATAATGCAAATTTCTAATCATCTCTAATTGCCATAGTCTTGCCGTGGAATAGTCAAAAGATTCTAGAAGCTCAATTCCGACTTCGAAAGCTGATCCAGACCTCTTCAAATTAGTATCTCGGATAGAACAATACATTTTGTCCAGTATAATAGGCACCAGTTGCAATAAAGAATCCATATCATTTCGACTAGTTGACTGTGATTCCGACCAGAATCGAAGTATGCAACACATTAAAGACTCTAGTAATGACTCTCTGTTCAATATATGGCCTGCCATGGAAATTTTGGAGTCATCATCTTCATCAAAACGGTTTAAAAAGTTTTGCATTTCTGAGGATACTTCAAATATAACCTTAAAAAAAGGAAAGGGGCTACTCTTAAATAGTAATTGCTCTGTTAAATTCTTGATAAAAACGGTATTAGAATTGTCAAGGAAAGACAACATATCGTAAACTTGTAGTGTATTTAGTTGGTTAAGCTCAGCCATAGAGTCATTTAGGGAACCAAATTCCATTTCGTAGCTTCTCAAGAAAATATTTGTGTTTCTTATAGCATGGTAAAGGTTTTGTTTAAGTTCTATTGATGCTTGCTGTAATGTTTTTGATTCCAGAAACTTTGCCAGCTGCATCTTCACTGGTAAATACTCGTCTATAATTAAAGGTCGTAATTCATCAATTGAAAGAAGTAAAGTTACCACAGTAGGAAAATTATACTCCAGGAGTAAAAAACATATGGATGGAACTATGGAGATAGCCTTCTCCGCATCATATTTGGAAAGCAGCATTGAGCATTTCAAAAATGAAGCAATACAACGCAAAGTATCGGCAACTAAATTGACATGTAACGAATGCAGCGAAAGATTGATCAGTATGTATTCCATTATGTTGTGTCTCTTCTGTAAATGGTTGCATAGAGAAGTGAATCCTAACTCATGAACATCTTGACCGCTAAGAAAAATATTAAACAAGTAGTTTAATATTGAGCTCAAAAGTTCGGGCTCCATATTTGTTGCACAATCTTTGATCAGGTCCCAAAAATCATCTTCTGGTATAATTTGAGAGCAGAGGACATCATCCGGGCATGCTGAGACGAATTGCCATATTAAATGTTGGAAACTTGAAGATTTCTGGTCCCTGGCACTATTCCTCAAATACTCAAAGCAGCACTTCGCATAATCTGCAGATAATGAGTTCTCAGTAGCCGATTCAAGCACTTTACTTAGTTCATTGTTAATATCAGCATCATCAATGGTCATCGCATGTATAATTAGTAGGGTTGTATGATAAACGCTTTTCCTTTACTAAAGTAGCAATTCTTTTATGCACAATCAACAAAAATATCTAACGCAAAAACTCGAAGATGAATTTTAATGTAACTGCCTTACCATATAATTGTGCTTCAAAAGGTAGGAGTTAACAATCAGTTCAGTATTGCTTCATAGTTCACAAACTCATCATTTTCAGTTCGGTGATTCAACGGTCTTTTCATTTTTTTTCACTCAAGCAATGCGGGAAACATAATAATTGGGCTAGTTGTCCGTATCCTATTGGCAATTAATTAAGCTTCAACGCAAGTTATCTTGAAGATTCTGATTTAAATACATATTTTATTTCCATATAGTCTGTGCTTGTGGAGCTAACGAGAATAGTTTAGAGATCAAATGGTTTCTGCACTTGAAGTGAAGTCAATTAAGGATTCTAATGAGACCCTGATCTCTTTGGATGATTACATTAGAAATACACTGCCATCTCAATTGCATGAAATACTGCTAGAAGAGTTTCAAAATCAGGATTTTTCAAGAGGCCAAGATGTTTCGAACTCCACCCATGATCAAATGATAGACCATACATTGGAGCTGACCTCCGATTTGTTGCGAAATGCACTAGACAAACAGTTGATGGAAGTGCAAAGTCGTACGCTACCTGTTAGACAATCAAACCAGTTAATATCGTGGTCTTTTGCTCAGGGTTTGATAATTGGACAATTGAGTGTTGTCATCTTTTTGATATTCTTTGTTAAGTTCTTCATCTTCACTGATGCATCGAGTAAAATGGACAACCCATTGCCATCAAAGGTATCCAAATCCTATTTGAAGAATAGGCGAGAATCTAGCTCTATTAAGGATAAAAGGAAAGGTGTATTAGTAAAAGAAGAAAGTGGGGAAACGGATTTGCATGGATCCCTGCAGTTAAACGACATTCTTGAGAAGACATACTATAATGTTGATACTCATTCTGCAGAGTCTTTAGATTGGTTTAATGTGTTGCTAGCACAAATGATACAGCAGTTTAGGGAAGAAGCATGGCATAAAGATAACATACTAACATCCCTGGACAGTTTCATTCAAAAACGTTCCTCAGATTTACCGGACTACCTTGACAAAATCACCATTACAGAGTTAGACATTGGTGAGGACTTCCCTATATTCTCGAATTGTAGAATTCAGTATGCACCAAACTCAAGTGATAAGAAGCTGGAAGCGAAGATAGACATTGATTTAAATGATAAGATTACTTTTGGGATGAGTACTAGATTGCTACTAAATTATCCCAAGAAATGTACTGCCGCTCTTCCAATTGATCTTGCGGTATCTATGGTACGTTTTCAGGCCTGTTTAACAGTATCACTCATTACTGCTGAGGAATTGGAGTTTACTACAGGGAATAAGATTGACGATAATGAAAAAAACGGTTATTATTTAGTATTTTCGTTCACACCTGAATATAAAATAGATTTTGATATAAAATCGTTGATAGGAGCTCGATCCAAACTTGAAAATATTCCAAAAATAAGTAACATTATCGAATACAATATAAAAAAATGGTTTGCTGAACGTTGTGTTGAACCGAGATTCCAGTCTGTGAAACTGCCAGGTATGTGGCCACGCAGTAAGAACACAAGGGAAGAAGTTATTCACAAAACGGAGGATGAATCTTCAAAAACACCTCATTCTTGAGGACCCAAAAGACTAACTCAGAATTTCCAAAATCTACTGCTTGAAGGGTACAATGTTTTCGATATATCACTCTGATATATCTGGGTTGATGCAAATATTCCCAAATTTGGTAATATATGCTTTTTCAAAATCGCATTTTAGTGATAGACTAGCTTGTAAATAAGGCCTTTCATTCTCCGCGATACCCATTTGATCTGTTGGCACCCATATTTCATTTGTTATCGGCGGAAAAATATAACTTTCAAGAGATTCCGCTCTTGGTGAAATTGAGTCACTTGAGGTGTAATCATGTAAACTGTTCAAGTGTAAATTATGAAGCCTACGAATAAATTTTTTTGATATTTCAGCATGTATCAATACAGTTAAAATGCTCATAAAGGCCATTGAAGTAGAGAGTTTGTAACAGTTGAACAAAGCAAACAATCCGATTAGGGAGAGTTCCATACAGTAAATACCAGCATAAAGCTGTGATAGAGCTTCAGGGTATAGTTTACCATGCGTTTCTGAAATATTCTCAGAATTGAATTGATAAATGAATAAGTACTTGAATGAATAATAGACCAATGACAATGATAGGACTGCTAAAGGTAGTATAAATGGGGCAATAATGCTGTAAATAATACAAATACATCCAATAACTGTGAAAAGCGGATAAATACTACCCCACTGAAAGAAAAGATTCTTTTTAAGCCTTTGCATCTTATTATGGGGTGTAGGCATCCTTGGTCTATAATAAACTATTTCGAAGAATAGCTCTTTCAAACGTATGATGTTTCCTCCAGAATAGGCAAAACCTCTTAACAAAATAAAAGAGCAGAAGAAGTTGGAACTTTTAGGCAAATCATGAGCCAAAATGTTCGGGATGCTGACAGGGCTTATAAGTAACTTTTCTAGAAGAAGTGATAGGCCTGATGAAATTGTGACAACAAAGAATATATGGACTAACAAAAACATAAAAAACCATCTCTGAATATCCATTTCTATTTCCGCACCAGTTCTACAACCTTTAAGATAACTTATAACCCTAAAGATATATGGTACAAATTCAGTGAGGAAAATTAATGTTACGAGGGGAAAGACAGCTTTAGTTACATCCCTCAGACACTTGGAAGTTACATTAAAATGATTGGAATAGGGTAAGAGATTTGTCAAATATGGAATTTGAGTGACTAAACCTATGAATGCGATAGGTACTATCCAACCTAATATCACAAGCACACCTATCAAACGACCTGCCAACTTCCTCAGTGTAATTGTAATTGGGTTTCTGCCCACTATGTTAATCCATATTATATCCTTCGGGTGAGCACCTATCATTGGATAATTCCATTGACAAACTGATGAAGATTGTAATAACTGATAAAATTGCATGGCTTGAGATACTGAGTTAAAAAGAAGGAAAGCTTTGTTCGAGTATTCCTGCATTTTTTCATTGCCAGGTATTGTACTCGAATCTGGCTCATTTTTCTTAGGGAAGTATGTCAACCATAAGTCCAAATATTTTTGATAATAGTGTATTTCTCTGTCTAGTGAATCGTATTGATATTCTAAGGCTGATTTTCTTTTAAACTGTGGAATGTAAACGAAGTATTTACTCGGCTTTATTTTTTGGAGTTTAAATTTAAGTTCGCAATAAAAATACTTGTCAAATGAGCGCAGGTTGAATAAAATCTTCTGGCAAAGTTGATGGTACGATAGCACCATTAAAGATGTTGGTGGAATTTCAACTGAAGGATCATTTGTGCTTAATAACAAATGGCCTACCTTGAAAAATTTTTCAAGTATTATTTTTGAAATAATTTTTTCGATTATGTAGGCATGCCTTTCAATATTCTTATGAGTTTTGCGTATTTCGAAAATATTATTTGGGAGCCTTGCTGCCGCAACTACACTGTTAGGTTGTATTTTATTGAAATATTCCATAATTTTACTGTCATCCTTTAAAACTTCGGCAGGAATGTTATCAACAAATACTATGTTTTGGTAGCTTTTAGTTATGACTGTTGTGTTTATTTTACCATATGCGTATTTAAGTTCAGCCACAATAAAAAATTGAAATGCAACGATTATGATTAAAGCAAAGATGAAATGGCATACCAGTCTATCTGATTTTTTCATTGAAATATTAGACATATTTATCTTATCTATCCTATTCGATTGTGGTTGTGTAGAGTTGAAGACCCTTGTGAGATCATTTTTATTGTTATCACTAGATGTTAAATGCAATGGAATTAGTACAGGTACTATCCCCAAACTCAGTAGGGAAAACAATAAAATTAGCTTTTTAAGAAATCTCATAAACAGAAATCCATCCAAGCCCACTATCGCTTCGTAGTTATCTATACTCTCTTTGAAAATTCTAGGGACATATTTCGATGTGAATCTTTCCCAGATGCTTGGATTTCTATTGGAAAAATCCAGAGTGGAATTATTTTCATATCTTCTCAAAACACTATTCGATTGGTAAATATTAGACGCAATTCTTCTCAATAACGAAAATGCAAACAGTTGGAACAAGAAGTAACCAGCTGAAGCGCCAATACCTAAAAAAAAGGAATTCACTGACATATCAGCATCCTTATGTGCTGATCCTGCTCGTGCTGTATTTAAAAATGAAGAGATTAGCTTGTGCGTTAAATTCCAGCTTTTTGTATCAACATAAATGTCATTGCTTGTAGCAACACATTTATGATCTTTGATAGCGGCATCCATATGTGTGTGTTCACCAAAACTTAATATGACAATTAGTCTACTAGCTACTAAATTTATATCAATTTCATAGTTATCTTCAATTTATATTAATAGTAATAGAGGCAAGATTAAGTACCTTGAATTACTCCACTATCAAATCGATATTTTACCGAGCTTGTTTATAAATTTTATGCTTTGGTGATATTTTGTGAACGTGTTAGACAGTAACACAAAACCTAAAGATGCTAAAGTAACTTACACAAATGAATAACTTGATAGTGGTACAAGAGTAAAATTTGTTAATTTATAAAAATGTATTTACCTTTTTAATCTTCTCTACAGAGTACCAAAACTAATTCTTTGATACTCTTAGGTTGATGGAGTTTAGAAGGAAGATAGCCATAAGGGCAATAAACCCATATAGAGAGATGTTTAAAAACTTTCCATAGAAGTTAGCATTTGTTAATTTGTAAGTAATCAAGATCTTACCATCTGCCAACTCACTAACCAAGTTTCTAAATTTCAAAGTGACTTTAGTATGACCATTCTTCAAATCAAAGTAGGAACTCTCGAATGAAGTAGTTGTTTGAACAACAGGTAAAGGACTCTTTGTATCGATTACAGTGGCACCTTCTGGTAGATATACAGAGTATTCAACTTCATCATAAGCTGTGTCCTTTGGACCATTTAGTAATGGTACAGCAAGAATGAACTCCTCTGAATCCATATCACTGACTCTCAAAAAATCAGATAACTCATTAGTCCAGCCAATAGTATAGTTGTAGAACCATCCACCAAAGATAGGGAACCTGGGTTTCAAGTAGAACAAATTGTTGAGAACTTGTGAAGTGCTCACTTGCCCCACTTTGTCGACGAAATAATGTTCGGTGGCTTGTTCTGGTAGATGATTCTCAATGATTCCTCTTACTGTTGGGCTATTAGCAGCCTGTACATTCTTCATAACTTCTAATCTGGAGAAACCATTCTTTAGTTCAGCACCCTTGTTGTGATATTCATTGTATTCTACGAACTGTATGGTTGAAGCCCAATGAGATACCCAAATGTCTCTCTTTAGATAAATAACCTCATTCAATGCCAAGTTATGTAGATAACGCAGTTTAATCTTATTTTCAACGTTCAAAGCATTAATGTCTTCAAAAGGACCAAAAGTCATGACATTATCATCAAATGTGCCCTGATATTCCTCAGGGACGGATCCAATATCCAATTCAGACATATCAGTAGAACCTGTGATCTTTAGAATAGACATTTTGGTTGGATATTGTGATAGAGGCAATCTATCTGTCTCATATACCAAAAACTGATCTTCACCAAGACCAATTTTTTTTGGTTTTGGAGTTCCACAATCGTTGAACTTGTAAATCAATCTCAAATTAATAGTCTCACCAGGTTCAACAGATCTTGGCAATCCCAAGAAACCATAGCCAATGGCTGTATTGTTCAATTGCTTTAGTGTAGCTGATAGAGCTCTAAAGCTGACAAAGGAAGAATTATCAGCAGTGGCGGTGAAAACAGATAGATTATCAATAACATTGCGAGGAAGTAACATGTGATAGTCAGTAGCTGGCTTGTCGCCGACATTCTTAGCAACTATACGTATCTCCTCTGCCAAACCAGTACCACTCAAATCTAGATACCTTTGATACTCTAAGTTCTCCCATTCTGGCTTCTCCTGGGCCAGCTTTTCAGAGGCCTCACCAGAATATGGTTTTTGTTCTTGGGCTTGACCAAAGACTTGGCCTAAAAACAAGAAAAGAAACGCCCAATTGATAGCAAACGCCTTCATTCTCTTCGTTGTGATATTTCCGGTTTCCTCCTAGTTCTCAGCTAATAATCACTAGGAATTGCGTACGTCAATTGTAGATATGTAAGCTTCCCACTCTAGAATACCAACTGTATGCACTTTAATTGACTTTAAAGGACAAATAATCAGCCAAACGGCAGTATTACCAGCAAACTACTATTTGTCGATCATTTGGCTGCTCGACACCTACTCTTTGTTACTGCGAATTGCCCAACCTGTCGTCTCTTCCGTCATTTCGTGTGAAGTAATATTAAACAATCAAGTTCAATAAGAATTGACAGCTAAATTACGTGGTTTGCAGACTTATATCTTCATTACAGACAACGGGGTAAGACATATCAAAGTTATTTGTTGTATATTAACGAAGTAAATTGCCTATGTTTCTATGGCAGTGCCAGTAATATGAACAATGAAGAGGGTAGTGTATCGACGGAAGCACTGCTTAATGGTGATTTGGATGCTGCTACGGATTCCCTAATTGCAGGCAATGTCTCATCCTTGATGGACAAAGTGCATATTTCACACCCAGTTGGTGAGTCAATTAATACTATTCGTGGAGGAAATCGTTCAACAGAGTATCAAGTGGTTACAGATTCCTGGGATGTGTTAAGAGATATGCTTGATCCTTTCTTCCAGCGCATAGCCAAGTTTCTGGAGTTGAATGGTCTGTCACCCACGTTTTTGTCAGTATTTAAGATCTATTTGAGGATACTAAAGGATAACAATTTGGATCCACTTGCTGATGATTATCTTTTGTGTTTGCAGAATGAGCTTGGTAGATCACTTGTTATGAGCAGTGTGTTAGAAGAACTGCTTGTATACTTTTTAATTAGGCCTGCTAATATGTATATCTCTATGGCACTTTTTGAACACAAACAAAATAGATCAATCTCCTTTTCGTATCTTAAGCAAATGGAATCCATATATCTTCTAAAATCACAGGAGAGGAAGATGTTACTGGCAAGAGATCATGCTCTGATACTGAGAATCTTGGAACGGTGGAGAGATGAGTTAGACGTGAAAGGCAATTTGTGGTATGAAAAGGCTAATGAATTTAAAGATGTTTGCTCGAAGATTTTAGGGTATGACCTATGGATGAAAAAGGCTGAATCAAATCAAAATAAAATGAAATTGGCCGATGAATATTTCATGGATAAATCACTGAAAAGGGTTATAAAAAGTCTACAAAAACTGAAAAATGCTGAACAGTCCTTACAATTTGTTCAAGATAAGATAATGTTAAAACACTATATGCAAATATGGCAATTGTCTCATAGGTCAAAACAGTTTTCAGTCAGAAACAACAATATAATGAAGATTTCAATCAGGAAATGGCTTAATAGAATTCAATGTGCGACAAGTAAATGCAAGATTGCTTATAGATTCAGAGAAAGACATGAAATACAGATTGCATTTACCAGGTTTAAGAATGAATATGATAGAAGACAGCACTATAACGAAGGCTTAGAGGAAAGAGGTGATCAATTGATCAAGAGAAAGTCTTTTAAAATTTTTTTACATACATTTGAACTTCGAAAACTGTTGCGAAATGTACTCATTAGAAATGAATACAACTCACAGCGAAAATATATGGAAATATGGAAAAGGCGCACCAATCAAATTAAGCTAGCTGATGATATTAGACTGAGTCAGTTGGTAAGAAAATCTAACCAAATCATTTCAATGTGGCACAAGAATGTTATCCTTGAACAATTGCTAACCAAACACAATACCGATAAGTTACGGAAGCAATTCATACTTAAATGGAGATTAGCAACAAAGTACAAAGTTTTCATGAGAAATACAGACAAACTCTTGAAATTGCATAAACTAGAGATTTGGAAAAGCAACTCAAGAGACTTACAGAGGGCAAACCATTTTAGAAAAACTAAGATGCTACAAAATACATACACTAACTTAACTAAGATTTATGGAAAGATCAATAAGATGCAAAGAAATTCAGCATTACTATGCGAGTATCATTTGAAAAGGAATACATTGTTACAAATGAAGATTTTTGAAAATAAAAAAGTCGTTTTGATGGGACGGCAACAGAGGTTTGTGAAAGTAAAATATTGGAAAATCATTAAAGACATATATGATACAGATATAGCTCTTAAAAATTTGGAAGCTACATCACTATCAGCAAAGTTATCACGCTTACTACTAAAAAGATACTTCAGGATATGGATGGAAAACTATCAAGATGTAAGGGAGATAAAACTAACAGTCATCGAAAATGAAGTGACCAAGATAATGCATGATCATCTCAAGAAGCGATTTTTAAAGACCCTTTTATTCGCAGTATACGCAATTGAGGCCGATAAAACTTATGAGCGGTCATTAAAATTAAACGTATACCTGAAATGGCTAGTTAATTCAGAGTCACTTAAAGAAAATGAGAGACAGCTGACCACATTATTAGCTAAACAGAAGATTCGTCATCATTACCTTTTGTGGAAAGAACATTCTAAGAAGGTAAACCAACTAAACATCATACTGGATAATAAAAAGTCAACATTATCTTCCCATCATTTACATAAGTATTTGCAAATTTGGTCCAACAGACTGAAAAATAACTCTTCCCTTATCGAAAAAATACAACTAAGGTGGTCGAGAGCCCTTTTAAGAGGGTGCTTACAATCATGGAAAGAGAAATCTAAAAACAGAGGGTCAGCCTCCCTATCTGATGAGCTTGATACAGCTTATAAAACACCTCACAGAGAAAATGTACGTAAGTATGACGTGCTTAACTTCAGTGATGCAAAATATAGACAAGCAATGAGAACAAAGAAGATTGCGAGCCCAATTAAAGCTTCATCTGTTCTCGAATCTGTATTAAAAAGACGAGTGGATAATCCATACAAACTTACAGATGAAAATGCAACTCAAATGACAATAGAAAATGGTAAAGAACAAATGAAGAAAATAGAATCTAGCATCTCAAAGTTAGCATTCAGTGACGTTCCACAGTTGACACCAAATGATGCGCGCCTCAGAGGTTCACCCGGTAGAAGAGCGTAATTCAATATGACATCACTTCTTATAAATAAGTAATATAGAAATAAGATGTATGGTACTAATATTCTAATATATTTTAATGAACTATCTTAATAAGTTGACTTATACCCATTCTCTCATTACCAGGGTGAATCGCGAAAGTTATCGCGCAAATCGCGTCGTAATCACTTTCATAAAAGTTGTAAATAGAACAGTTTTTGCTAACATAATATAACAACATATAATAGATACTATGAATCAGAAAGTCCAATCAAAATACGTTATTTATCTGATAGGATAAACCACCAATGCTCCAAGCAATTCTCAAAGAAGTTCTTCCTCAGGATAGTTCATTTGAAATATTACACCTTCAATCACCACCATCAGAATCAGCACCTCTGGTAAACAATACAAGCAAGCAGAATAGAGCCACCACTATAAAGACTGAACATCTATTTTGCTTAGCTTACAAAGGAAGGATATTTTATGGGCTGGAGTTGTATGTGTATATAACATGCAATCACGATAATGAAGTTGAAAAAACAGAACGGTTGGTCTTTGTCTCAAAAGCGGATACCAATGGATACTGTGATATACGTGTTAACATAAAGCTGGTTACTCTACAATTGATAAGATATGTACTCTCAATTAATCCCGATTATTATTTACATCGAGTGATACCGAAAGAAAGAGACTACAAAAAGAGCGGTAGGACCAACCTGATAACTAAAGCAACTAACTCAAGAAAGGCTCTGAAGATCTTAGCAGATAGATTACAGAACCACAATCTTATAGAACCAGAAATTTTTAATGCATTCTACACAAAATTTCATAGTGGAAAGGAATTGGTAACAAAGATTGCACTATTTACAAGGCCTGCAGACCAATATCTATTCCCCAATTCATCTAAAAATCCCAATAAACACAACCTTGATGGAGATGGCTTATTGAAATGGTGGGCTTCCTTATTAGACAATTTATTAGTAAGTGATTTTAATCTAAATAAAACTAAAGCAAAAATAAGAATACCTGGAGAAGATAAATATCGTTTTAGAAGGTATACAAATGCTTTGAAATGTGGAATTTGGACACATGGTGATATTTTCAGCGATAATGATAGCGACTCAGTAATAAAATGTATTCCAATGTTCCCTGATGACCCTAAGTCAAGATTTATGAAGCAACTCTTCGAAGAAAACCGCATCCAGACCACCTCATTGGATACATTCTGGACTGAACTACAGGAAAGACAGGAGTTTAAGCTTAGTGTTGTTGTATCAGTGATGGGTATTTCTGGCATTTACGAAATTGACACCAACTATAAACCTTCTACTGATGTGTACAGATGCCGATCCAAGAGGCAATTCCATTGCATAAAGAACTACATCACTGGTGAAGAGTATGACACAGAAGAAGGGGCGCTAGAGAGTTACCAAAACGTAAACGACTACTTGTCAAGAGAAGGCACCAGCTTACTAACAGTGACAGGTAATGCAGATTACTCAAAATTTAAACAAAACCGAACAACCACTTCTACCCCAGTAGTAGTTAATACCCTCCAAGTTCGCAGAAAGAAATAGAAATTCTGAGAACTAAAGAAAAACTTCAAGTTAGGGAGTTGCATAGACTTTCATATATATTAGATATAGCACTATAATAATAGCATTCAGGCCGCATTCACATGTCCTATTTCGAGCTAGTTCAATATCGAATCATATTGCTCCATATTAACTTCATCATGTGACCGAATCAGTGGGTCTCGGGCAATGTTCGAAATCTCGGATCACACACAAAAAATATTAGCTGCGAATGCCAATTTTGTAGGGATTTAATTTCTAGAACTTTAATAATAAGTATCTTCGAGAAGTAACGAGTTATTTTCCATTAAAATTGGGATTTAATCTTAGGAAATTAAATTATATCACTGTCTGGCTTTCATATTCCTAAATCCTTAGTTTTGGACAAGTTTGCTGGTGCAGAAATTTCGGATCAAGCGAGTTGAACCAAGCTGCCAAACACATTTAACATTAGGTAGTCGCGTGTTTGAAATAGCACATTTGGTCGCTGCGAACCCAGTTATCAACGTTTGCTACATATTGTTGATATTCAGAAAAAGTTGAGAGCCCTATCTGTTGGGTTGCTGATATTTTTGATTTAGAAGTTGAATAATACTAGATTTCAAAATGGCTAGCCTTGAAGATTTAATTCCTACAGTCAATAAACTACAGGATGTCATGTATGACTCCGGTATCGATACCCTTGACTTGCCAATTTTGGCTGTAGTTGGTTCCCAATCATCAGGCAAGTCTTCAATTCTGGAGACTTTGGTTGGCAGGGACTTCTTACCAAGAGGTACAGGTATCGTGACTAGAAGACCGTTGGTTTTACAACTAAATAACATCTCAGCCTCATCACCTTTGATAAAGGAAAATCCAGATCTTATCATGTCTTTAAACAATGCCTCAAGATCACAATCATCACTAAATGGATTTCAGAACAACAACGAGTCCACAACATCCTTGAACGACAATAATGGTGCATCCTCCGCAATCGGTGGAAGTAACGCAACCGAAATACGTCGTGATGAATGGGGTGAGTTCTTGCATATTCCGGGAAGAAGGTTTTACGACTTCTCTGAAATTCGGCGGGAAATTGAAAGCGAGACCGCTAGAATTGCAGGTAAAAATAAAGGAATCAGCAAAATTCCTATCAATCTTAAGATATACTCTCCCCATGTCCTGAATTTGACTTTAGTGGATTTACCTGGTATAACCAAGGTTCCAATTGGAGAACAACCCCCAGATATTGAGAAACAAATCAAAAATTTGATATTAGATTATGTTGCTACTCCAAACTGCATCATTCTTGCTGTGTCACCAGCAAATGTTGACCTCGTTAATTCTGAATCATTGAAACTTGCTCGTGAAGTTGATCCTCATGGTATTAGAACCATTGGTGTCATCACTAAACTGGATTTGATGGACTCTGGAACTAACGCCCTTGACATCTTATCGGGAAAACTATATCCATTAAAGTTGGGTTTTGTTGGTGTAGTTAACAGATCACAACAAGATATCCAAATGAACAAAACTGTGGAGGAAGCTTTGAACAAAGAAGAAGAATATTTTAATAGACACCCCGTTTACCGCACAATGTCACACAGATGTGGTACAAGATATCTAGCAAAATTACTGAACCAAACCTTGATAAGCCATATAAAAGAGAAATTGCCAGACATTAAAACACGTTTGAATACTCTAATTAGTCAGACCGAACAAGAACTGTCTCAATATGGTGATACGGGTGATATCACAAAAGAGAACAGGGCTGGGTTGGTGCTGCAGTTGATGAACAAATTTGCGACAGCCTTCATATCATCAATCGATGGTACGTCCTCTGAAATAAGCACCAAAGAACTCAGTGGAGGGGCTCGTATTTATTACATTTATAATAACATTTTCGGTAATACACTAAAATCCATTGATCCAACAACCAACCTTACAATTCTTGACATCAGAACTGCCATTCGAAACTCTACTGGTCCAAGGCCTACACTCTTTGTACCAGAGCTAGCTTTTGATTTGTTAGTCAAGCCACAGATCAAGCTTCTTTTAGAGCCTTCCCAACAATGTGTAGAATTGGTTTACGAGGAACTTGTTAAGATATGTCACAAATGTGGAACTCCGGAATTATCAAGATACCCAAAGCTTAAAAGTAAGTTGATTGAGGTGGTTAGTGATTTGTTACGCGAAAGGTTATTCCCCACTCGTTCCTACGTGGAAAGCTTGATTGACATCCACAGAGCATATATTAACACAAACCATCCAAATTTTTTGACTGCCACTGATGCAATGTCTGATATAATCCAATCTCGGAAAAGAAATCAAGAGAATCAGAGAGCACAGAAAATGCTAGAGAAAGAAAAGCAAAATGAAATTCAGGAAAACGGTACCGCATCTCAAAATTCAAAATCTGATATTGAGCCTAGCATCGATGGTACTGAATTGGATAGCAGTAAAGACGCAACAAAATCGAAAGACACTTTCCTGAATTACTTTTTTGGGAAGGATAAGAAGTCGCAACTTTCCTTATCAAACAGAGATGGAAGGTTTAGCGAATTAAATGGATACAAAGATGATTTTAGTTCACAATTCCAACAACTAAACTTCAATAGCAATCTCAACAGTGATGATGATGCTTTTGAAAATGCAAACCATCCTAAGCTGACCGAAAGAGAAGATTTAGAATGTGAATTAATAAGAAGGTTAATTGTTTCTTACTTTGACATAGTTCGTGAGATGATTGAAGACCAGATACCTAAGGCTATTATGTGTCTTCTAGTGAATTTCTGTAAGGATAGTGTTCAAAACAGACTTGTTACTGAATTGTATCGTGAAAGCATGTTCGAGGAATTATTGGTTGAAGACCAAACACTAATGCAGGATAGAGAAAATGCGTTGAAATCATTAGAGGTTTATAAGAAGGCTTCTGCACTTATTGGTAATATTCTTTAAATATATAATATGTATATATCTGTACATCAACTTTCAATAAATTATAGGTCAACTTACGACTAGATAATAAGTGATACGTACGCTATTACTATATTCTAATTATATACGAAAATAAAACAACACAATTTCAAAAAAATTGTCAATTATGTTTTTAAAACATAATTTTCAGTTCGGAGGACAAGCACTTTCCATTATTTTGCTTTGCATTTGATAATTAATATTATAAGTATTTAAATATATTATTTATACTAAATGAAAATCAGATCACATGATTATATAAATGTTACTATGTTATCATTATAGTTATAATTGTTACACTTTTGTAGCTTCCAGTCTTTAATTAAATTACGAGATATATAGTGTTGGTACTCATTGATATATGATAAATAATTACGAGAACCTAGCATTAGCAATTGTACTGTTTGTAGAACGTTGCTGTTTAATTGGTAATCTTTGTGCATTAGCTGAGTAAGAAGCTTCGAAACTCTGTGAATTCTGGGATGCATTATTGCCAGCGTTTGTGGCTGATATTGAATTATATTGATCACCATGTGCCGCGTTTTGTTGCAAAAGGGGATTTCTTTCAGTATCATCTGGACTTGAACTTTCCGATGTTGGAGTGTTTGCCAACAGCCGGTCTGCTCTGGAGTTCATTCTCATTAAAATAATGAAACCTAACAACAGGACTACAAACAAAGAACCTAAGAGCACACCTATACCAAGAGCAACCCCAGGCAAGTCCAACCTTGTTCTCGGTATTTTTAGCCAATCTGGTGATATTGGTTTATCAATTAGGAATATACACGAATTGCTTTTTGAGGATGAACAACCCATTTTCAGAATTCTAACTTCCTTATCTTGCCCATCCATGAAACTCAAAAGCCTACTTGTTTGTGAAGCCTTACGGCAGTATATTGAATCACCACTTAGACTCTTTGATACGGAGTTACAGTCTAAAAGCGACTGGGTATAATTACCTGGAATAATATGTATCTTTAATATCTTTTCAAGGTTAGTTGTATTTACTGACAACCCATCTGATATTATGGAAGATGATGTCGGAACCAAAATAGAGTATTCGTCATCATTATTTAGAATTTCTCCAATCTGGTTGATACTTTTCAGTAGATGTTTAAATACAGAGCAATCATCTGATTTCATGAGATCATTCAGTGAAATATTAAGCGAATGTGGAAAAATAATCTGATCAATTGGATGGATGACACCTTGGTTAAAAAACACATCGTGTAAACTTTCTATTTTAAGTATACCATCCATACTATCCATTTTTACATTAATCACACCTTCTGATGTGTCTGATTTGCTGAAATCAACAGTAACCTCATCTCCAAATTTATTATGAGCAGTAAACTCAGTAGTATCATTGTTTGTGTAATGTAAACCATCTATGATCAAGTTTCTCATTAATTCATTTAGTGCTGTTTTATTACCGCTTAGGTATTCTAAATTTAATTCCATGATATCCCATGATTGGAAACATGGTAGGAAGATAGTATATCCATTGTGGTTAGCTTCCAGATCCAAAAGATTAAGTTCATTCAAAAATCTCAAAGACTTGTAGCAGTGATACAGTGGAGGTATCGCAGAAACTAAATCTCCTGGTAGCTGTAGGTTATCAGATATAGTGTATATTAATGTGTTTTTTATTACCATTGGGGCAATTGATGTAATCTTATATCTGTCATTGATAAAATAATCATCACCTTTCTTAGTTATTTTAAACTTTTGGCAATGACCTCCTAATCTCTTATTTGATGAACAAAAGGCTGAATCATATAACTTCGACGCTTGGCTTCCTTCACTAGTGATTTCCCTCTCTATCCATATCTTTTCTTCTGCAAAATGGTATAACAAGGACGGCTTAGTATATCCGGTAACGTCGTCGTTGCCATCTTCGGAAACAAATATCGTAAGATTCTCATCCGATGTTATCATATTCTGTAATTTCCGGAAATAAAGTTCCTTTACGAATTCTGATTTATTGAGTCCATGCAGATATTTCTCTGCATTAAATTCTACAGTTGAATTCAATCCACTGAAATCACGAAATATATGTGAAACACCTCTATTATACAATAAATTCCCCTTAGTTGATTCAATGGTGTCATTAATCTTTACCTGATTCCCATTACTTATAGAGTCAACCCGAATCATTTTGTTATTTAGATCAAAAGATATAGCCTCTTCTTCTAGTGAGCCCGCTACCATTTCCCTTAGAATCATTGCTTGCATAAGCCTCAAGCTATCTTCTTTCCATGTTCTTGAAATATCTTCACCTATACTATTGGTGCTATTAAAACGGTCCAGCAGATAGTTTAGCTCAATTTCATTGAATGCATCATCAAAGGCCATGTCCTCTATCATCAGTATCGTCCTATTCTGGATCATACTCTCTAATGTTGCATATAAGTTGTTTGTTAACGTCTTGAAGATACCCAGGTCCTTTCTATGCTCTCTATCAATCAATTCAGCAAATCCAGGAGGGTTATTTATCAGTGACGATATGCCTTGTACAGTAGCGTTCTGAACGTTTGGTAAAAGATCAGGCTCTATAATTTCTATGCCATTGACGTAGGCAGATTCTGGGCTCCTTCGACTCAGGAAGAAAGGGAATTTGACATTCTCTGACAAAAACTGCGTCGAGTTGCCAATATCGGAGGTTATCACCATACAATCTCGTATAATATAGTTATCGATGTCGAATGTACCCATCAGCAGCTCCTGCTCATCCTCCACAAAGGCTGAATTCACTGGTGCCCACAATGTGAAGTTATCCAGCTCATTCAAGTACGGAATATACCCGCCTTTCTGAATCAGTGTCAGGAATGTCGAGAATTCGACGTTCTGAGATAGTATATCTACTACTGTGGTGAATGGGAAGTCGTCGTGCTCGTCTTGTCCTCTCCCATTCCTACCCACTGCACACGTCCAGCCAATAAACCATATAAGCACAAAGATATTCATCAATGCTTCAAGCAGACAAATATATATATATCTTTTCGGTAGCCAATTTTGTCAAGCCAAGCCCACCAAAGTTCGTTTGTCCAAAATAACTCCAATTTACCTCACAAAAAAACCGCTATAAAACCCAGGAAAAAGCCTTGCCCACAATTTCACACACTCTAGACACAGTTAAGCCCTACCTATGCGCCAAAAACACTATAAAGTAGTCCATTTTAGCCGCCTTTTCCTCGTTGACTCACCTCTAGAAGTCCCGGGTTCAATTTAAAGGTCCAGCCCAGGCAAACCGAGAGATTTGGGGATATCCACACATGATCTTCTACGTACATCGCTATTTTTGTTTGAAAAATTCTTCGTTTTCAGAAATTTTTGAAAAATTGCGCGATGAGCTTCTGGTTTGTGTGATGCATAAAGGCCATCAGTTCGATGCTCATCGCAATTTGAGGAATGAGTATTCAGCTGTTATTGGATGGGGATTACAAATTTGTGAGCGGGCTTTACAGTGGATAGTCAATTTGTCGATTGGGCGGAGAGAAGTAGCATGTCGTTTTTAGAGAGTTTAAGTGACCCGGTGAAGGTTGTCGAGGTTTCCAGCGAGGCTCCGCTAGAGTTTGTGAAGGACCATGTGGACAATGTGATCAAGCTTTCGAAGCAGAGCGGTCTGCGCAACAAGTTTGATCTGGAGGAAGTGACCATCAGTGGTCTGGATGCCAACCAGGTGTGGTGGCAGGCCAAGATTGTGCAGGATAACATAGAAGGTGAGCTGCTGGACCGTATACAGGAGCTGCGTGAAGTGCTCGGCGCTGGAGAAGCCTCCGATGTGTCTGGCGAGGAGAGTGAAGAGCAAGTTAGTGAAGACGAAGAAGATGATGAAGACGGAAGCGAAACTGAACCACTGGAACAGGACCAAGCAGTTGAACAAGAGTTATCTGAAGAGGAAGATGTCGAGTCTGATAATGGTGAGATCGAAGGTACTGATCTGTCTGATAAAGAAGAACAAGAGGCAGAAGTGTCGGAAGGCGATGAAGTGATAGCTGAGAGTAGACATGACAAATCCGATGAGGAAGTTATCCCAGAGTCCAAGCAAACAGAGAGTGAGGTGAACGATCAGTTCTTCAATATAGATGAGTTTAACAAACAGACTGACGACTCAAAGGACCCGCTAGCTCCAAAGGTGGAAGACGATGATGAAGACGATATAGACTATTTCGGTGATATTCCTTCTGAGGATGATGAAGAGGCTATATATTATGATGATTTCTTTGACAAGCCCGATGCTAAGTCCTCTAGGAAGTTGAACAGAAATGATAAAGAAGCTGAAAACAATGAGAGTGAAGACGAATTTATGGATGAACCGGATCTTGAGGACGATGACTACTATAATGAAGCTATGGATTCAGCAAAACTTGATCTGTTTGCGGATGCCGAGGATGAATCAGAGGAAGACGGAGAAAATGATGAGGAAAAATTATCTACATTTGAGAAGAGGCAACTAGAGCTAAAGAAACAAATTGAACAACTAGAAAAGGAAGCTATTGCCGAGAAGAAATGGGCATTGAAAGGTGAAGTAAAAGCCCAGGATAGACCGGATGATACGTTGCTGACAGAGGAGCTAGAATTTGACAGAACTGCAAAACCTGTTCCAATCATTACACAGGAAGTTACAGAGTCTCTAGAAGAGATGATTAGAAGAAGGATCAAGGAATACAATTTTGATGACTTACAACGTAGAACTGTTGCCGATCTAAACCTGGGTATGCGTAGAGAGAAATTCGAGCTAAGTGATGCCAAGTCATCGAAGTCATTAGCTGAGATCTACGAGGAAGATTATAAAGGCGTTTCAGAGGAAACAGCAGCATCTGAGGAGCTACAGAAAGAGCATGACGAGATATCAGACATGCTCACGAACTTGTTTTATAAATTGGATGCTCTATCTTCTGCCCATTTCGTACCAAGGCCAGCAAAACAATCGTTGGAAGTGAAGGTGGAGAGTGCTGCTATAGCGATGGAGGATGCCCAGCCATTGACCATGACCACAGCATCCACTCTTGCACCACAGGAGGTTTACAAAGTTGGCAAAGCCGAGAAAGACACAGAAATCCGTCTCAAAGACGGTACTGTCATGTCCAAGGAAGAACTTTCCAGAGAGGACAAGACCAGACTACGCAGAGCTGCAAAGAGAAAGAGATCCAAGGCTTTGCAAAACAAATCACAACAACCACAAAAGAAAAGCAAAAAATCAGATGTTATCGACACCTTGTCCAAGGCTAAGAACGTCACTGTTATCGATAATAAGGGTCAAAAGAGTGATGTTGGTGGTAAAGCATTAAAGGATAAGAAGTCGCAGCAAGCAGACTTTATCAAACTTTAGTTAATTCCAGCATGTATTTCATAAAATCTATCGCCATCTAGTATAGTTCTAATAACAAACCTGCATCTTAATACGCATTTTGACATAGCAATCAAGTTAAATCTTAGTTTTAAATGGTGTTCCACGTTCAAACGTTTTGTTTAAGAGATAAGTAAGTATATGTTGCCAAAAATTGACTGAGATATGATTCCCAGTTTTACCTAGCTATTAGTAAACTCTATTAGTTTTTGTAACTTAGCAACCATATTGCTGCTGTTAATATAATTGCCATTATATTAGATTCGCCATATACTGTTATACGACATGTTGCATCTGACAGGTTTTAGGCAAGAAAACCTGAATTGACAGGTGCTTGACATGAAGGACTGAGGGAATTGGCAAGCAATGGTGAGTCCGCTTGGACTTACATCTGTCGAATGCTTGAGACGGAGAACTAGTTTTGGGAATTCATAAGCTTAAGGTTATTTAAATTTGAGTGAGGTGGTTCTTCATTTTCTTTTATCTTTTGAAAGTCCTCTGAAGTCCTGGCCGGCGGTTTCCTTTTGTTGTGTCATCCTAATACCCAGAAGATAATATTGTGCATATATCTTAGGATTAGTAAAAGAGACTCTTGAAGGAGAACCAAGATCTTTATTTGACCCGACTGACTTTTTATAAAGTACCAATTGGGGCTGAACAATTGAAAAAATAGTATTAGAAAAGTCAAAAAGGAAAGGAAAGAGATATGAAAGGTTCCAAGGGAAGAACTGATTTCAATCAGAGGAAGAACTTCAATGCTGTGTCTCAATCTTCTGGATCTGGTTTGTTTCACGAAACTGGTGATGTTACAAGAGGATTTAGCGATAGGCTGGATTACTTATTGGTGAATGGTATTGGTTCCAATGTGAAGGTGACTACTACGGCTGGTATCCAGTATGAAGGTGTCTTGGCAGCTGCGAATACCGAGTCCACAAATGGTATTGATGTTGTACTAAAGCATGCAAAGGTCATTGATAATGGTATGGTCAAAGATATTGATGCATTGGCTAAAAGCATTGAAGACACGCTTTTGATCCAAGGTGAAGATGTTGCAGAAGTTGACTTGAAAAGTATTGATTTTAGTCTGGATGAGAAATGGGAAGCAGCTCAGCAGCAACTCGAAGAAAAGAAGGCAGCTGCTGTTGAAGCTGAAGCCGCAAAGAAAGCTGCTAGTCCACCATCTAGATCCACTTCCAATACACCTGCTGAAGGTAAAACTGGATTTAGAACCGATGTTGACATTTCTCGCGCTAACAAGGACATTAGGGAGCGTGAATTACAGAAATGGACACCAGATACAGACTCAGCCTTCAATGTCGATACTGTTGCTTTGGAAGATAGCAATGAGAAATGGGATCAATTTGCAGTTAATGAGAAAAAGTTTGGTATCAAGTCTTCTTTCGATGAACATTTCTACACAACTAAAATAAACAAAGATGATCCAAACTATGCCGAAAGATTGAAGGAAGCGGAAAGAATAGCTAAAGAAATTGAATCTCAAGATGCTTCTGGTAATGTTCATTTAGCCGAAGACCGTGGTATTGCCATTGATGATTCAGGTATGGATGAGGAAGATTTATACTCTGGTGTCGACAGAAGAGGTGATGAGCTATTGGCATCCTTGAAATCAAATGCCAAGCCAGCAGCACCGAAGCCAAAGAAATATGTTCCTCCAACATTGAGAAACCAGCCGCACCACATGGATCCTGCTATTATTTCTTCTACTGGCACCAAGGCTGTTTCACCCGTTACCAAGCATAGCGCAGGTTTACCAAGAAAGGAACACAGACACAAGAAAGTACCAAACTCAAAAGAAGCTCAAATTGAGGAATTGAGAAAATTCTCTGAGAAGTTTAAGGTACCATATGATATGCCCAAAGATATGCCAACATCTTCAAAAAGCACCAGTTCTTCAGAAAGTGCTGCTACAGAAGCTTCGGTTGACACACCAAACACTACAACTCAATCTCAACCTCAAGCCACTGTTAACAGCGGTTCTAACCTAAAGTCTGACCCAAGTTTGCCTCCAAAGCCAGTCAACAAATCCTCCAGTACCAAGTCGTCAGTTCCTCCAACACCTTCAACTGCTAAGGGTGAGTTGAAGAAAAGTTCCTCCTCTACATCTGGTGCTTCACCATCCTCTGCAACATCACCTCAAGCCACTGCGCATGGAGTCTCGCCAGCAGGTGGAAGAGCAAGTGTGTCATCGAGAAGACGCAATGCTGGCTCGTTCTTTGGCTCCAAAAAGCTACAATCCAAAGACAATGTGAGAAAGGCATTTGCTACTAGTTTCAACATGTTCCTAAGGTCGAAGGAAGCGCATGACCAGAAGGTTGCTGAACATGCTGCTTCTTCTTCTGATGAGAAGAAGCATGAGAAGTCACCAGCTGTTACTGAGCAATTCTTTATTGAAAAGCCTTATTTCACAGCCCCAACTTGGGCAAGCACTGTTGAAAAGTCTTTCAAGGAATTTTTCCCAGACGAGAGGAAGGCACTGCAGAAGGCCCAATCAAGACTACAAAAGAGACAAATGAACGCAATGAATGCAGGCATGATGGGTTCCCATGCACCAGGAGTTATGAACCCTCATATGGGAGTTATGGGCGGCATGGGAGGTCGTGGCAACATGTCAAACTTTGCAATGGCTCCAATGTCAGGTTCAGGTGCTAACCCAGCAATGATGAACAGCTTTGGTGGTATGTACATGCCATTCCAACCTCAGCCGGTATTTTATCCGGGTATGGTTCCAATGATGGGTACCTCTACCAGTGCTAATACTGGAAGAGGCAATGCCGGAGCTCACTCTGATGAGAGTGCTGTCCCAAGTGGCAGCATGTCTCCGCAAGCGATGTCACCTCATATACCACCAGCTTATATGGCTGGTGCCCCAATGGCCTACCCAGCACCACCAGGTGCTGCTCCATTCCACGGAATGATGGGTGGTATGCCTGATAGAAGCCACGGTAACTACTATCACAATAACCACGGCCACAGAAACAACCACCATCACTACCACTCTAAGCAGTATAACTGAACAAGTATGTACAAAACAACTTTACGTATTCTAAATAGTCTTGCCTCTATATTCCACGGAGGGCAGAACAAATTTTAATAAGTTTTCTAATTTCTTTTCATAAAATATGTCATACAAATCTCCGTATGTCAAATATGCTTATTCCTTACTTCCGATATCTGAGGATAATCACCAATCCCAGCTGTGCACTCGAGATCACAGCTTTATTTATAAGCTTTGACTTGTTCTCCTACATGCATTCGTCATCGGATGGTACATATTCTTGAGCCCGACTCATCCGATTTTTTGTTTGTTTTTTCACTTTTTCACATTTTCACTCGAGAAAAGCTAAACGACTATAGACAAAAAAGAAATGTCTAGCGATGATCAAGCTAGCAGAAGAAGCAATTCGACTCCCTGGTGCCCTGGCGATGCTGATCCGCGGACCATTTGATGAGTGTCGAGATCGGCCCTTGAAGTGAGCTTTTATATTTGTAAGCTGGGACAGGTAGCCGGCATATATAAAAGACAGCAGGTAATCTGGTGGCACTATAACGTCCCATATCCGAATACTACTTGGAGTTCATCCTGGTTAGAATAATTTCCACGCAGAAACACTAGTAACGACAGACAATGGCGCCAAACACCAAGTCGATTGAACAGCCGCTGATCTCTAAGGCTAAAATTTCCGGGAAGGGCCCGGATGGGTTTGCGATTGAAGAGTCCCTGCTTGAGAGAGGCCATTCCAGAAGGATGGGGCATCTGGAGAACTATTTTGCGATTATGCAAAGACAGAAGCTTTACACCAATTTCAACATGTATGGTGAGCTTAACAAAGAAGTTACCCGTGAGCAATTGGCTGTTGCGATTCGCCAAATTCTGCTGAGACATCCCATAATGATGCAAGCTATCATTCCTAAGAAGTTCCCAGAGCATGAGGAGTACTACACCAGCGATGATTATTACAACACTCCGTTCCCTGAGAACGACTTTTTAAGGGTAATCACCAGCAAGATCAAGCTGAGCGATATCATAATCAATGAGCAAAGCGAGGACTACGGTGAGATTATAGACATGATCCTTTCGGAGTACAAGAAGAACGGTTACAAGTTTGACGCGTACATGCAGGAGCTCATTGGGAACATTGTTATTCCTATCGGCAACCCAAACAAGCCTAACTGGAGGCTGCTGTGTCTGCCAAGTGCTGAGGGAGGCGGGGCCCAGTGGAAGAAGTTTGTGTATATAAGCAACCACTGCTGCTCGGACGCCATCAGCGCTGTGAACCTGTTCCAGGACATTGCGGAGAATGTGTCTCTTATAGAGCAGAACTCCTGGGCGGTTCCGTATGCGGATGATGTGATTGTGGACTATGAGCAGGACGTTGCGGACATCGCCAAGCTGCCGGCTCCGATCACTGAGAGGGTTGAGTACAGGCCGCCCTTGAGCAAGCTGCCCAAGATCATGCTGGTGTCGTTCCTGAAGACCGCGCTGAACTTCAAGAGTGATGCGCTGGAGACGCGCTGCAACGACGAGTACAGCGGCGAGCCCGAGACCAGCGCTGTGCAGATGGGGGATGTGTGCTACGACTCCATCCTGAACTACACGTGTGAGGAAGTAGCGGTCATCAGGGACAGGATCAAGCACAACGTGCACGGCAAGTGTACGGTGACGCCGTTCATCCAGGCGGCGTTCTTCGTGGCGATGCACCAGTCGCGGAAGCTGCTGGGCCAGAAGCAAGGGTTCAAGGAGTGGATGAGCGAGTGGGGGGTGGACATGGCCACGCCCAGCAGCACGAGGCGGTACCTGCCAGAGGACCCCGAGGTGCGTGACATGTACAAGTACGGCTCCAACGTCGGCGGCATACACTACCTGTACATGATCTCGGGTATGAAGGTCGAGCGCGAGGAGACGGAGAAGTTCTGGAGCCTCGTGGAGTACTACCACGACATTCTACTCGCGTCGCACAGCAACGGTGACCAGACCGTGGGGCTGGGCACGCTGATGCTGGACGTGATCGTGGACAAGAAGAACGTCGACAAGCTGATCCGGGACGAGTACCTGTACCAGAAGCGAGGCGGTGTCATCATGAGCAATGCGGGGTACTTCCACCAGGACCCCGCGCAAGCCTACCACGTCACCGACCTGGTCTTTGGGCAGAGACCCGGCGCGCTGAAGTTCAGCTTCGGCGTGAACGTGGTGTCGACGAACATCGGCGGCATGAACCTAAACGTCGGCATGGTGCGCCGCACGCTGAGGGACCGCGCCGAGTTCCGCGAGTTCATCGGGATCCTCGACAGAGTGATCCGCGACTTCACGGGGCTGAACTAGCGGCTGAACTAGCGGCTGAACTAGCGGCTGACGTTCTGCCAGCAGTGCTGCCAGAAGTGCTGCCAGAAGTGCTGCCAGAAGTGCTGCCAAGCAAATGGAGAGAAAGAGAGAGGGGTAGAGGATAAGAGGCTGGGGATCAGTCCTCCTTTGCCACAGCCCTTTGCGACAGCCCCTTGCGACAGCGGGTAAGTAGATGTATAAGCCAATGTAGTAACAGATTGCCGAGACTTTCTATGGGCACACCGACTCTATCACGTATACGATCGTATACGTGTGCTACCAACACCCAGACATGCACAGGGCTTGTTCTCGTACAGTGTCACCCCCGTTTAGAGACATCTCTGCTGTGCCATCCAGTGTCCGTAAACGACTAGCGACTCTTTGAAGGGACCACAAGGCAAGAGCGAGCTATACGAGCGGTGTGACTGCTGCGGTGTGACTGCTGCGGTAATCGGCTGTGATAACGCTGTGATAATCGCTGCACGCACCGCCTTATAGAGACCACTTCGGTCAAGGAAACACGTGATCAGCGAAACTAGCTGAGTCGTCTATGTCGTCTATGTCGTAGCAGTCGCGCAGGACAGCCAGCGACAGCCAGCGACAGCCAGCGATTACCGCAGCAGCCGATTACCGCAGCGTTATCACAGCCGATGAGCCAGCCGATGAGAGAGAGAGAAAGAGAGACGCAGCCCTGTGTGTGACAGATAAAAATCACATGGAGGAGGAGCCATGGGCATGTCTTTTGTGCAGGGTGTTCTGTGGCAGGATCGATATTTCCATTGTCCTCACAAAGAAGCGACCCAACTTCGTTTGCAATTTAACGGTGTTTAACTTCATGCCCGTCGTAAAAAATTTTCTTGCTCCATTGTTCCCACTCAAGTATATATAAGCTGGGATAAGTATAGTCAAAGATTTCGGCAATAGGTTGCTATTTAGTCGCTTAACACCTTATCAAGTGCTCTCCTGAAAACAATCAAGGACCAAAAAATTTATAAAGACTATCCCTCCCAAAATGTCTCTCACGAATGCTGATGAAACTGTTACTTACGATGCGCTGATCGTCGGTGCTGGTGTCATAGGGCCATGTGTTGCTACCGCGCTTGCCAGAAAGGGTAAGAAGGTGCTGATTGTCGAGCGTGAGTGGTCTCAGCCAGACAGAATCGTCGGTGAGCTGATGCAACCAGGTGGTCTGCGTGCTCTGAGGTCTCTGGGTATGATCCAGTCCATCAACAACATCGACGCTTACCCAGTCACCGGTTACACCGTCTTCTACAACGGTGAGCACGTCGACATCCCATACCCTTACAAGGCTGACTTGAAGCCAGTCGAGAAGTTGCCAGGCTTGGTCCGCGACGGTAACGACAAGGTCCTGGAGGATGCCACCGTCCACAAGAAGGACTTCGAGGACGACGAGAGAGAAAGAGGTGTCGGTCTGGTCCACGGTAGATTCCTGAACAACTTGAGAAACATCTGCGCCGCTGAGCCAAACGTCACCAGACTACAGGGTAACGTCGTCGAGATCTTGAAGGACAAGAAGAACGAAGTCGTCGGTGCCAAGGTCGACGTCGACTCCCGTGGTAAGGTCGACTTCAAGGCCCACTTGACCTTTGTCTGTGACGGTATCTTCTCCCGTTTCAGAAGAGAACTACACCCAGACCACGTCCCAACCGTCAACTCCTCTTTCGTCGGTATGTCCCTATACCACGCCCACATGCCTCATGACATGCACGGTCACGTCATCCTAGGTGACAAGCACATGCCAATCTTGGTTTACCAAATCTCCCCAGAAGAAACCAGAATCCTGTGTGCTTACAACGCTCCAAAGGTCCCAACCGACTTGAAGTCATGGATGACCAAGGACGTCCAACCATACATTCCAAAGACTCTAAGACCATCCTTCGACGACGCTTTGGCCCAAGGCAAGTTCAAGCCAATGGCCAACTCTTGGTTGCCAGCTAGACAAAACGACGTCACCGGTCTGTGTGTCATCGGTGATGCCCTAAACATGAGACACCCTCTAACCGGTGGTGGTATGACCGTCGGTCTAAACGATGTTGTCCTATTGATCAAGAAGATTGGTGACTTGGACTTCAGCGACCGTGAGAAGGTCTTGGACGAATTGCTAGATTACCACTTCGAAAGAAAGAACTACGACGCCGTTGTCAACGTCTTGTCTATTTCCCTATACTCCCTATTCGCCGCCGACAGCAAAAACTTGAAGGCTCTACAAAAGGGTTGTTTCAAGTATTTCCAACGTGGTGGTGACTGCGTCAACTTGCCAGTCGCTTTCCTGGCTGGTGTCCTACCAAAGCCATTGCTATTGACCCGTGTGTTCTTCGCCGTCGCTTTCTACACCATCTACTTGAACATGGAAGAACGTGGTTTCCTAGGTCTGCCAATGGCTCTATTGGAAGGTATCATGATCTTGATCACCGCCATTAAAGTCTTCACTCCATTCTTGGTTCGTGAATTGATCGGTTAATTTCAAAACAATTACGGGATGAAACGGACTAACATTTGATATAGACGTGTTTTGCACTTAAACGACTCATTGTATTTTCTCTTATTGAACTCATTTTTTTTATTTTTCTCATTTTATTTAAATATTTATTTCACATCTCTTTATTTCATTTCCTCACACAATAGAAAACTAACGATTAAAATACTAACTATACATCAACTCATATATATTTATGATCTCATTGTAATTAAGAGTAATTATTTATGCTTCTTACTTAACACTCTTCGCTCACTATGACCTTTTGTTATTATCACTAGGCTGGCTCATCGCTTTGATCACTCTTTCGGGGTTAAAGTGGAAAAAAATTCAGAGTGACTTCAAATAAAGTCAACTAAATATAAAATATAAAGTGAAGTTACTACTGTTTCTGTTATAACTTCAAAACCACAGCAATTAACTCAGATAATTACACTGCTCATTATTTATTAACGTGCTTCATAATGGATACCCCAGTTTGGCGCCGTTGGCTGAAAATTTATATCTATGGTGGTTCTATTATACTAGGGGGAGTGTTGCTGTTCAAGTACACAACACCTACTGATGAAAAACTAATAGCCTCGTTATCCCCAGAACTGAGGTTGCAATACGAGAAAGAGAGGAAGTTAAGACAAGAGGAACAGAGAGAGTTGATGAGAATAGTTCAGGAAACTGCAAAGAGTAACGAACCTATCTGGAAGACAGGACCAATAGATTCTCCATGGGAGAAGAAGAAGGGCGGAGAAGTTGTAAAGAATGAGAACTTCTTTGACAAGATACAGAAGACTCGTGCAGAAGAGGCACAGAAGGATGAATTGCAACGGATTAGAGAGGAACTTGACTCATTAAGAGCACAAAGTATGAAGAAGACCAGCGATATAGTCAATGAAAGGAAAAGCAAAGACTGGTGGAAGATTTGGTGACTAATTGTCTTGCCTTAGTTGCATTGAGCTTATTATTTATTCTATTTTATGACTTCTTTTATTTATTTGATGCATCCCGAACAACACTGTATATAGAAGGGATATCGCTTTAAGAATTCTTGTACACAGAACTTGATATATTATCATTTCAAATGGTGACATAACTCTTCCACAACTATATAATAGTAACTAGTGAAATCTGAGGGTTTCCCCCAACCAAATACAGTCGATGGAATACATATAATCATCGATTATTAATGATTATATCGTACATTTGAACTCTGCCAGTTTCAAAAGATATAGTGAAATACAGAAAATTCATTGACGTTTGTTGATATTTAATAATAGTAAAGCAAAACCCAGTGCGTTAAATCACTATAATGCCTAGATTGATAGAATTGATGGTCATAAGACAAGCGCTAAATTTACCTTGCCATTCTGCGCTATACCCATTTGTTATACTTTGACGATAGTCACATGAAAATTATATTAGGGAAGATCATATACGCAACTTTTACCTCCTGTTTTTAACAAGCACAAGCGCAAGTGGTTTAGTGGTAAAATCCAACGTTGCCATCGTTGGGCCCCCGGTTCGATTCCGGGCTTGCGCAATTTCTTTTTTTTCCATGTGTTTTTATCGTTTTTGACACTTGAAGCTAATTAAAGACATGTAAAGAATGCGATGACCCTTACTAAAAAAATAGCGTGAGATGCCTGACAAATTATAGCCGCTCTTAACTTTCACACCATATTATTAACAAAGAATAAAGTAGAGCTATTTTTGTTAAGAACAGACAAGAGATTTTGCCCATTAGGATCTTCAAAAAGTTAACAGAGTTCTGCGCACAAAAGGAAATAGATAAAGGTATATACAGACCGAAGTCGTTACAATCTCATGTATAGGAGTCGGAATAGAAACAGGCAAGGTGGGCCTAACTCCATCAAGGGCCCCAGCTCTGCTTTGACTCAATTTTTGAAAGAAGAAGGTATTAGTGCAGAAGCAATCAGGAATCGATGGTTGCAGAGGCAGGTTAAGGGTGGCGATAAAAAAGAAGGATCACCAGATGAAGACAAGGACACAGCATTCACAACAAATAACGATGAAGAAGTTAAGAAGGACTACGATTCTGAATCCACTTTATCAGATGAACCTAGACTGAAACGAGAGGCACTTGAAGCGAATATAGTCAGTGATGAGGAAGATGAAGAGGATGTTGAATACAAGGAGATCACCCCAGCTAAGGATGAAAGCGTCAGCTATGAAGAAAGGATGAAGCGCTTCAATCAAGACAGTGATGAGGAAGAGTACGATGAAAGTGCTTCGGCTTCTATCGAACCCCTAGTTTTACCAGAAAAGAAAGTTGATAAAGCAACAATTGAAAAGAAAGCAAGGACAGTTATTCAAAATAGAAGGAAAAAGCAAAGGAGGGCTGCAAATTTGCTGGATAGAAAATCAAACGCTGTATTAAGCTTACAAGCTTTATGCATAGCAAAGATCAGTCAGAATATCTACAAATGGCAAAAAGACTCGGAAGAGAATAGAAACAATGATCACAATGTGATGTTTAGTCATTTACGTGAGGTGCTTGGTGGTGTCTCAACTGAAAATTTGAACAACTTAGCCAATGCCCTGTCAAAAAACCGAGCATTGAATGACCAAACACTACAGCTTTTCCTTAAGACAGATCTTGAAGCATTGACTTTTCATGATTGCTCCAAAGTTTCTTTTGATGGTTATAAGACCTTAGCAATATTTACCCCTCATATCAAGAAACTTTCATTGCATATGTGTGGCCAATTGAACAATGAGAGTCTCTTGTACATAGCAGAGAAGTTACGTAATTTAACTTCTCTTTACCTAGACGGTCCATTCCTAATAAATGAAAAGACATGGGTTCAATTTTTTGAAATAATGAAAGGTAGATTGGAAGAATTCCACGTTTCCAATACACACAGATTTACGGATAAGTCACTTGCAAGTCTATTAATTAACTGCGGATCATCTCTGAAAGCTTTGGGTCTTTCAAGACTTGATGGATTATTCAATTATGCTCTAATCCCTCAATATTTATGTAACGAGGAATTTCACTCTTTAGAATTGGGCTATCCCTACAATGATGAAGATATTACCGATGAAGTTGTGATAAACATTCTAGGTCAAATTGGGCACTCGCTAAAAAGGCTGGTTCTTTGTGGCTGCTCAGATTTAAGTGATTCCGTCATAATAAATGGCATTGGGGCATTTATTGGGGAAAATAATCGGTTAGAAGAAATTGGCTTAGAGGAACTTGATCAGATCAGCAACGACTCTCTACTATATTTATTCAGTCAAATTCAATTTCCTAATTTGAGGGTATGCAGTTTCAGAAGATCTATACAAATAGGGGATGATACTATAATGGAATTATTTCAGAATGCAGCTGTGAACACCCTAGAAATACTAAATCTTAACTCGTTAAACAGCCTCACAAAGGAGTCTCTCTTGTTACTCAGTTGTCCACACCTGAAACATTTAGACGTAGCATTTGTGCGAGCTGTTGATGATGAAGTAGTAGGTAGACTAGGCAAGCAAAACCCAAAATTGTCACTCATGGAAGTATTTGGTGATCCACTTGTAACCGAGAAAGCCAAAATCAGACCCGGAATCACACTAACTGGCCGTCAAAGCGATAGCATATAGGTGATGAAAGACATAGAAGTTATTTAATATATAGATTGATGCATATATATTAACTACTGAACATTTAGCCCAATTACCAAATGAACAGAGTTATTTCTAGTCTTTATGACTACTTAAACCATTGGCAATATGGATGCCATCGATACCGTATGTAGCGATAGTTAACAGCACTAAAGGACAAAAACAAACAACAACGTGATCATAACAACAGAACCAGCTGCTGTAAAGGTACAACTCGGCATGCATGTAGTACTTGGCGCCATTAGTTAACTAATATTTTCAAAATTAGATACTATAAACAGATTTTATTACACTTTACCTATTATTTCCTAGCGAGCCTATTAGAGAATTTCAATACCGCCTTCTCCATGTCGATCAGACCGGCAAATATGATGGATTATGATCTTCCAGAAACGTCCTTTGAAGATATTGATGCAACGTTTAGTAGAGATGTCCCAACATCAAGTGTACGGAATACTTTAGATATGCAACAAAGCATGCCGGTAGAAGATAGAAAGGTGTTGCAAGAGATAGTACAGCCCACGCCATCATCTATAACAACATCCGATACTGGAACCATATTCTCAGGAAGCAGGAAACAGAGTTGGCTCAATAATCTAGCATCTGATGAAGACAAAAGTGATGGGTTTGAAGATGGTGAAGAGTTCTTGAGCGATTTCCAGGAATTTCAGAACAGAAAGGATGACTTTGATGAGGCCATTAAATCTCATTTCAACCTACAGAAGAGAAGCTGTCGGGGAGACTACGATTTGGCTACAGATTTTGAAAGAAAGGTTAATATCAATCCAAACAGTCAGAGAAGATCACTACGACAGCCAAGATCAATGATGGACATGCATCCACTAAGATCTGAAAACTCGTTCAATCCTCATAGACTTCAAAATAGTATATCAACAAACAATCTACACCGTCCTAATAGACTAGGGTCTTTACATTTTAAGAAATCAATGCCATCTCTTTCGTCTTATAATCCTGTAATAGAAGAAGAACCAAGGTATTGGAAAAAGTCTTGGGATATAGAAGAAGCTGAAGAAGATGACGACTATTTCGATGAGGACTTCGATGAAGATGGACAAGAGACATTTGATCTTGATGAAAAGACTCTAAAAAATAGAGTGCAGTCAAATATACCTACTAGTAAAACACCATTTAAAATATCTCCGACTCAATTTGATATAATCCAACAAGATGATCTACTAACTCCACGCTTGCACAAGAAACAGAAAGAGCTGAGGTATAAACATAATCTAGAAGCGTTTAAAGAAACTAGCAAAGCTAGAAGGCGACGTCATACTGCCAAGTCGAAAATACAAACTATCAAACAACAAATTGACCACAACACACCAATGAAAAGTGGCCTTATGTATTATAATCCAAAAAAAATGGCATGGGAAGGAAATGAAAGAGTACTGGATAAATTTCAGGATATTATATCTATTGACAAGCGTCCATTATTGATCAGGAATAAAAGTAATATTTCACCTAATGAAACTTTAACATACACTGGAAGTGACAACAACAACGTCCAAGATAATGGTTCCAACAGTACGTTCTCTTCAACCACAAATCCGCGAGTCGTAGGCAAAATGATGTTCGATGAAAGAAATCTAAGGTGGGTGAGTGTCAATAACGATGAAATTGATCCATTTGCAGAGATAGAAGAAAATATTCCTGAACCTATACTAGGTAAACCAAAACGGTCTTCACCATTTCTTCGATCAAGAAGTCAACTAATATCATCTAATAACCCAGAAGTGTCATTCACCGAAAGTGACGTCCCAGGAAATGATAAGTTTGCAATTGGCGTCAAGAAGAGGGATAGGTATGCATCCACATCTGCAGCCATAAGCAAACGTGCAGGCGATAGAGCCGATATGGAGAGAGTCTATCGCCTTTCTTCAAAAGAACTGGAGAGATTATATCATGAAGAAAACCGTTGGCAACGCAAAGTCGGTGGATGGTTTGTGCTAGGAGATGGCGACCAACAAGATCGAACAATGGCACAGTATGACCCCTCAGATAAGGGCAACAACTTTATGTATGAAATAAGAAAGATGGTAATCAACTCTACGAAAAATTGACTCCACTCCGTTAATAATCATGATCTGGAGAGCAACAGCTAGCATTCCATTTTGACCTGGCTATTCATTACCCCCAAATAAATACTATACTTTTGGTATGCTATCTATGATTATCACTATCAATGTCACATGAAAGTGCTCAAAGGAATTTCGTGATTTTTCCTAATCCGGACACAAGACGCGATTTTCCCCTGCGCAAATATTCTGGATCACCGAAAATGCTCGATATCGAAAATCATTTCATTTCTTGTTTTAGTATTTTGGAAAAAAAACTAATCGGGAAAGCTTTTGTGGTTAAAAATAGCTTGGGAGTCGTGATGGGCTTATTGATATTTGCTTTATTTGACGGATTATTGAGTTTAAGAATACTCAGATTTTTCATATTCATCAAGAAGGTACTTGTGTCTTCATATATATGGAGACTATCTACTGAGAAATCCGATTGTATCGTCGCTGAACTGGTTCAAGAGTCTATTCATCACAACATATTACTAACGGAAACTATCCTCATTGAATTTATTTTTGCATCACTGTACACTCGTTAACTTAAGTATAAGTGTCTCATTCCATTGGGGAAACTAAAAGGAAAAATACTAGCTTAAAATGCTGGGGAACGACTGGAAGTATTCCATCAACTCGAGAACATTTGATGATCTGGAGGAGGAAGAGTTTAAGAACTACAAGTTCAAAACTGTACTAAGTTATATCTTTGAAATTGGTGTAATGAATGGTCTGAAGGTTGCATTCTTTGTATCGGATATCTACACCTGTGTTAAGCTTTTGGCGTATAATAGCTGGTCTAATAATGTCATCAAGCCATATATTTCATTCAAGGTGACCAAGTGGTTATTTACAGCCTGTATTTTTGCATCAATTGTTATCCTTCTCATAGAGGCAGCTATTGGTTTTAGGATTTATCGTACCAGAAATATTTCTTTGACTTATGTGAACAACTTTTCTAGAAACACATACTCAATTAAATCATATTCGAAATTCTGCGTTTACAATAAGATAACACCAAAAGGGTTTTTTCAAAAAGTTTCTTTCTTCACATTTTTTGAGCTCAGAAATTGTATAAGGCTCCTTTTTACCGACACTCCAAGACAGGTATTCAACGCGTTGACCCTATGGTCTGTACTTGTCACAGTTAATAACGGTGCCGACTTGGGAAGACTGGAAACATTTCATGGATTAATCAATAAAATCAAAACTATCGCTGATACAAATCATGCAGAAGCGGTGATATTATCATTCATGCTGTTCTCTTTTGTATTATGGGCATTCTTTATGTTTAAGTTTTGCTTAGCCTTATTGTCTTCCATTTTTGTTTACTATAACCTAATTAGAAGACACAGATACGGTAGTCTAAAAGCATTCGTTTGCATAACAATCGACAAGAAAGTCGACGAGATGGTTAAACAGCATAAGAGTAAGTCTGCATTCCAGAGTATCACTAAAACAACATTATTACAATCGAACTCGATGCTGGATATCAAGCAAGATTTAGAGAAAAATACAGCAGAAACAACTTACGAGATATACAAGAAACCCAATTATGATTCTGTAAGATCTAACTTACATCTAGTGAATAGCAGTATAGAAGACGGGTCTACTTCCGAAGAATATGAATTGATGTATGAGGAACCAATGGTGAGGAACTCTGTTATTGACGGCAATGACTTATTGTTGGATTCTAAGTTTAACGCTAAGCGTGACTTCAACCAATATTATCAAAATGCTGCACGTAACCAGAGTAATTCCCAAGATGTAATCAAGGAAGAGTACGAGCCCAACTTTGACGTTATGGATTATGCATATAGTAATGGAAGTAACGAATGTCATGATGATGATACGGTTTGGAAAGATTCCGTACGTAGTGGAATCAGTGATAATATAAATTACGGCCATTCGTCTTCACGTGAACTCGATGACGTTACCCAATCTGTATACCCCCCACAAACTATCGAGATCTCAAGACAGATGCCAATTAATATGTCTACACATACCTTAGAACATGTCAGTTCTTCTGTTACATTAGATCAGCAGCCCAGAAGATCTAGAATACCACCACCACCAATCAAGACAGCATTCATTGACCAAGATATTCAACAACTACATGTATACACACCGGATCAAGCATATTTTAATGAGTTCACAAGAAACCAACACAAATTCTAATTACAGTAACTCGCTTGTTTAAATTCGCAAAACAACTAAACACACACAATACCCGCTATACAGTAGCTTAAATAATCTGCATATAGACTTTATCATTCATTAATCATTAATAATATCCTCTTTTTTTAGCATCGATTACGTGCTGAAGGTGTTTTTGTAAGACTGAAAAGATAAGCTACATTGATGATTGCTGCAGAGTTCTATCATCAGAAAACTGGGGAACTGTCCAAAATGGTCAGGAAGCATCATATTGTAGCGATGTGATCTTAGTTCATTGAGGTATTTTTTTATTATAGCATTGGTACTCAAAAAGTCACTAACTGGTAATCAACTGGAAATTTTGTAAGCATTATGATATTAGTGCACTACATGTGACCTATTTAAGTAGATTCGTAAGGTTGTAGGAAGCTAAACGCTCTGATGAGTGTGCGTCATGCATAAGTCATGTTATTCAGTTCACACTTGATTGACGGATGAGATGTATCCTTAAAGCCGGCAACATATAAGGAGAAACCTCAGAAGTAGGAAAGTGGAGAATTGACGTGACATGACGAGGTATCTCATAAGATACCTCGGGAACCTTGTGGGGCATAAACGGATGCCGCCTAATAGCTAGCAGCGTGCCCCACTAAATTAAAGATGCGGAGATTAAAGTTATGTTAGCATGACGTACATATGACGAATCAAATCTGAAGCAAGGTGTGACTTAACCTCAAGATCAGATAAGCGCTTAATAAAATAATTACCCCAATTACTTACCCCAACTAAAAGGAAACTCCGCGGGGTAAAAGGAGATCTTAAGATTCTCCATTCGGCCATAAGTTATCTAATCCGAGAAGGATATAAATAGCATCCGAATTCTCAGACGTGAGAATTAAAATTCGTTTCTTCAGTAAATTGTATTATTATACTTTCCTTATTCTTTCAGTAGAAAGATCACAATAAGAACAGTAATAAGAAATACCAAAAAGCTTATTCTAGTTTTCTAATAAGACTTATTATCATTTAACATTTTAGTTTTGATACTTGGTACAAGTTCAGCTTATATCGAGTCACACATTACTATTGTTTCAGAGTTATAAGTTTTAAGTTAAACCAGGAGAATCTTTGTTCGAAGAACGAGTCTTTATAAGTCACATAGACTTATTAGGTTCCTCTTCTGTGACACATAAGTGAAAGTCCGAACCGTTTATATATTACTGACCTGTATTTCTATTATCCAAACTATTACATCCCGTGATACGTACCGATCTACGGCTATAATCCGCTGAATACCTGTGACGAACTCGTACCCTGTATCTTACAAATTTCTCCAGAATTTAGAAAAATGAGGCTCGACATGTTTGCAAGCGTGATCAAGGTAACATCTGGTCCGTTGGCGTAATGGTAACGCGTCTCCCTCCTAAGGAGAAGACTGCGGGTTCGAGTCCCGTACGGATCGTTGCATAATTTATTATATTTTTTTTGTAACATAGATCACAGAAGTCACATGACATGACTTCGTCCATCTGGAAAAAAAATTCCAAAAAAGCGTTCTAGTAGAGCTCATCAAGCTCATCGCATATACTGCTAGTATACATTCTTTTCTCTAATGTAATATAAACCACAAATATATTACTAGGTTTTCAATACTGTGAATGTTTTTATATATAAAGCTAACCTAACTTGCATTTAGTTTAAGTTGATTGAACAACTTTTTGATTTAGATGAGTTCTGGTAAAGAATGTCAAATTTGTAAAAAGGATGACTTTAAGTATAAATGTCCCAAATGTGGTATAAAATATTGTTCACTAGCATGCTACAAGAACGAGGAACTGCATATACATAAGGATGCTGTTACAACAGAGCTTAAAACCGAACAGGAGGATAAAACGAGTGCTAAAGATAAAACTGAGTCTTCAGTGATAAAATTCAAGACGGAAAAATACCAAAATATATACGATAACAGTCCAGAGATACGCGAGTTATTGAATTATAATACAGTAAAATTCCACTTGGCCAAAGTACACAAGATTTTAACGACGACTGTTGCTGATTCCAACGATTCTACAACGAGCATGTCATCAGAGGCTAAAAAACAACTAGCAATTGACTACCTTAATACATTAAGGTATGGAGGTATCCATTATAATGAGGCTCTTGAAGAGTTCTGCCAGCTAACAGTTGCCAAGCTTCACAAATAGCACAATTAAATTACGAATTAGTTCTCCGGATATTTTTATTAATTGAAGTGCCAGTTATGCATATTATGCAAATTATTATGATGATCTCCTAATACTGCAAGTTTTAAAGTAGAAAGAACCAGATGATGACCCGACCTTCAGTTACCGGTTCTGGAGGTTCATATTCTTTTTTATATAGCACCGCTAGCTGTATCATAATCCATACCCCAACCCCATATTTAAATGAATCCATGGATGAGATTATTATAGTACATAGGATCTGTAATGAATGCTATACTTCTTTACTTAAATTTGCCTCAGAAGGCGATAAATCTGCAGGAATTGATATAAATATTTGAAAATTCATTACCTAAATATCAAACATGAAAGTTGAAACTTAAAAAGTTAATATATAATTGGGCACATGGCGCAGTTGGTAGCGCGCTTCCCTTGCAAGGAAGAGGTCATCGGTTCGATTCCGGTTGCGTCCATAATTTTTTTTGTTTATTTCAACTATATGGACTAGTAATCTAAAATTACCGACTTCTCTTCTATCAGAATAATAAAACTAGATGTAGCTATGATGATAATAATGTTTATGTAAGTTCATTATCATAATATCGATGATGACAACTGACGATAAATTTAATCTTAAACACTACATCGTCTACTTATGGACAATTCTACCTCGTCTACTTCTGTTGCCATTATTCTTCTAGAGTCAAACTTAACTGGGTTGACCACTCGTCTTATTACTAATATGTAAAGGCTTCTCGACCCTTACACCCTTGAGATGCTGTCATGTTCAGATTATGTCACCGATCGGTGATATATTTGCCAAAGTTTAGTCACTTTGCCACAATCGATGCAATGAATTTTTACGAGCCGTCAACATGAAATAGTTATATAAATATCCTGTAATTGTAAACTGATATTTAGAATACATTTACTTCTTTCAACTACGGTAATCCTGACAACTAATAGGAAATGCACACTGCAGACTTTCTGGACATCGAGCCTACCGAGATTTCATCAATCTTGAGTGGTGGCTACAACCACCCGCTGCTGAGGGAATGGCAAAGCGAACGTCAGTTGAAGAAGAATATGCTCATATTCCCATTGTTCATCTCTGACATTCCAGATGAGGCAACTCCAATTGATTCTCTACCTAATATCAAGAGATTCGGTATCAATAAATTGGTGGACTATGTCAAACCGTTAGTCGAAAAGGGCTTGAGGTCTGTTATTCTTTTCGGTGTTCCTTTGAAAGAAGGCACAAAAGACCCAGTAGGTACAGCAGCTGATGATCCAGAAGGTCCAGTTATTCAAGCCATCAAACTTTTGCGTAAAGAATTTCCAGAGCTTTACATAATCTGTGATGTGTGTCTTTGCGAATACACTTCTCATGGTCACTGTGGTGTGCTCTATGATGATGGAACCATCAACCGTGAGAGAAGTGTTTCAAGAATTGCTGCTGTAGCTGTCAACTACGCCAAGGCAGGTGCCCACTGTGTTGCACCAAGTGACATGATTGATGGTAGAATCAAGGACATCAAGAAAGGCTTGATATCTGCCGGTCTAGCCCACAAGACCTTTGTGCTGTCTTATGCTGCCAAGTTCAGTGGTAATTTGTATGGACCTTTCAGGGATGCCGCCTGTTCCAGTCCATCGAATGGTGATCGTAAATGTTACCAATTACCACAGGCTGGTCGTGGCCTTGCCAGAAGAGCATTGGCTAGAGATAAGAATGAGGGTGCCGATGGTATCATCGTGAAGCCTTCTACTTTCTATTTGGATATTATGCGTGATGCCAGTGAAATCTGCGAGGATTTGCCTATTTGTGCCTACCATGTTTCTGGTGAATATGCTATGTTACATGCTGCAGCCGAAAAAGGTATTGTCGACTTGAAGAGCATAGCTTTCGAATCGCATGAGGGGTTCTTGAGAGCAGGCGCAAGACTGATTATCTCCTATTTCACCCCAGAGTTTTTGGATTGGTTGAGTAATTAATGTTGGCTAGACGCTAAATTCAATGATTCTCTCTAGTTATTCAGTAATGATAACTTGCATTATTAACGTTGCTTGGGCAAAAGTAATAATTATTTATAATGAGAAAGACTTTATTAGTCACTTCTAATGGTGCTATAACGAATATTAGTTTTATGAAAGTACTATAAAGATGTAAATAAATAGTAAATAATTAATGTTTCATAACCACATAACAATAACTACCCATCATTATTTCTTTTCCTTTTCAATGCCCAGGACCGTCATTAGAGGTGCCAATTGATCCGGACCGAGCTGAATACCTGCCTTGTCCAGGGAACTTTTGAATTCATTCATGGCAAGTCTCAGATCCTTATCCATTAGAATCTTGATCATTTGCATTGGTTTGAAACTTCGCTGACCATTGGCATCGTGGTTGTCGCTATTAATGAGATTCTTCTCGATCATAATCTTACTAACTTTCTCCAGCTTTTCCATAACTGCAGGATTAGCATGAATCTGATCCATCAATTGCTGAACTTTTATATGCGCATCCACTTTGTCGTTATTATAACGGTTATCCCAGGACTGAGCGTATGCCCTTTGGGTTACCCTTACGCAGGGTAGAGTTCTCATTACGCCAGCGTACCTGGACCTGAAAGCTGCTCTCGAAGCCAAAATTGACCTCAACATTATTTCGTTTATTTATTAATTGCAATTTGTGTTTCGATATGGTACTAAGGGTAGTCCTCGTCCACTACCGCAACTACCTCTTATGCTTTATTTGTAGCTTATTGGCCTGAAATTGGCTGAGGTCTGGAGGTGTTCTGTAGAACGAGAGTTGAAGATGCTCTGTGATTCCAGTTATATAGTCAATCAGATGATGTTTTGGTAATTGTTTCTAAGTCATAATCATTCTAGTTACATACCACAATCCCATATACAAAACCGTTGTATTTTATATATAACATAATTGGTCTTACACCGAAAGAGCATCTAATGATAATGCCACAGGGCATCAGTCAGTTTATCAGACTTAATAAGAAGCCATCTCGGGAAGAGAGTTTTACAAATCGATGGAAAACAGGGTAGTTTATCAAGAGAATTTCCATCTGTTACCGCAGGCCTCACAAGTACAGAAAGTTGTAAGAGGTTCATCCGCAGATCTTGTTTGTAGTTGGTAGTAGGAGACTTTCTTTTCTTTACACTTACCACAAGTGAATCTGTCTGTCACCGACCTCTCGATAGTGGCACCTTGGGCGTTGAACAAGTTCTGTTTCTTAATCTCCTCCATCTTCTTCTTTAAATGCTCAGGGGCCAGATCCTTTGGATCGCTGTTGACCAATTGCTCTGGGGAAAGATCTCCATTAGCTATCTTAACTTTTAAATCAGGGTTATTTCTGGAGATGATGTTGGAGTAGATCACACGATATTTGTCCTTATATTCTTTCTCCTTTATGCTACTATCGTTCAACTTATGCATTTCTTCCTCTATAGCAATACTTGTCTGTAGAATAGACTTTGGTGGATGTTCGCTGTCCTTGGCCAAGGCATCGTAGAGTGCTCTTATCACTTGGTCTCTCAGCTTATTGTTATGCACATTAGGGTCCACGCCGTCATTCTTTGTATTTCTGATTTTGCTGCTGACGAACTTGTCAGTCTTGCGTGGCTCATCGCCGGACTTCGCACCGTCGTTATTGCTACCATCAGCGGCACCTCCGCTAGATGCAGAAACACCCTGCTGAGGTGGCTGTTGTTGTCGTAACTTTGCCTTCTTGTGCTTGTTGATGGCGTCCTTCCACGCACCAATCATACGCTTCACCAACTTCGATATCTCAGCATTCTCGCTCTTCTTGAACTTGTTCACCTCGACACCGACTTTCGTCTCTCTGAGTAGCTTCTCCGTAGGGACTACTTCCTTCTCTAATATCCGCAATATCTCCAGCACCGACTCGTCGTTGCCCTTGGACTTCTCTAAGTTGCGGACATGCACAACCACATCTTTGGCGTCCATCATTCCAATTCCACAAAACTAGGCAATTTATCTCACTGAAAACTGGGCTAAACAGAAATATGTCCACACCAATTCGAATGCACAGTGACTCTCCAAATAGAAACCAGATGAATATCCTATTTCTATGCAACTTAACATCTTATAACTGCCAAAATGCCAGTTTTTTGAAACTTTTCAGCTTTTTTTCAGAAAATTTGTGAAAAAAAAGCGAATAAGCTTGAACTTGCTGGAACTTTGGCTTAAGATAGGTATAAATCCTTCTGAAGCCAATAATAACAGTGTGTTACTGAAGTACTGTGCTAACAGTCGTTTTATATACTGGATAATTTGAGTGCAAATTGAGTGGGGTAGATTTTGATAAGAGACTATGGCACCATCACAAGGGAATGCTGTTCAGAACAACCCTCCATCGAGGGTAGTGTACCTTGGCTCTATTCCATATGACCAGACGGAGGAGCAGATATTAGATTTGTGTAGCAATGTGGGGCCTGTCGTGAGCTTGAAGATGATGTTTGACTCGCAGACGGGGAAGTCGAAGGGTTACGCTTTTGTGCAATACCAGGACCTGGAGTCCAGTGCCTCTGCGGTGCGAAACCTGAATGGGTACCAGCTGGGGTCACGGCTGCTGAAGTGCGGGTACTCTTCTAACAGCGATATCACTGATCAAGGCGTTGGGAATGCGAACAACAGCGCTATGGATGAATACAATGAGGAAATGCTGTCCAATAGTATAAACAGAAGATTCCCACAACTTCCGCAAGGTGTGGACGTCAATATAAACATGACCACTCCAGCTATGATGATCAGTAGTGAGCTGGCGAAGAAATCTCCACAAGAACAGAAAAACTTGTTAAAAGTCTTCCAAAAGTGGACACGGGAGAATCCTGAGGATGCTGTATATTTGTTACAAGAATGCCCACAACTTTCCTTTGTAATTGCAGAATTGTTATTGACCACTGGCATAAGTAAAGTCGATGAACTGACGCAGCTAGCTGAGAGTAACCAAACTGGCTCCCAGGGTAATATAACTTCAGATATTTTGAATAATGACAAAACAATAGACCCAGCTGTGCGGGCCAAGAAAATAGAGTTACTAAGACAAGTTCTTCAACTGAGTGACGGAGAGATAGCAATTTTGCCTTATGATGAAAAAATGGTAATTTGGGACTTGAAGCAAAAGGCTTTGAGAGGAGAATTTGGCGCATTGTGAGACATACCATTTTCTTTTCGTAATGATATGCCGTTTTTCTTCCACTTTCCTATATTTAGTATTTTGATGTTGATGGTTCTGAAGTCGTTGTGCTTTGTATATATTTATAGAAATGTCTGTATGTCTCTATAGCATGCATAATGAAATTTATTCCGATGAAAACTTTATATAGAGTAGAGTGATGTTTATAAATTTGATACAACTGGCAATATTGCAAAGGCAATATACCAGTAAGTGTTCCGAGAGTAAATGTTTTGTTTTTGACTCTGAATCAGATTCATATTAATATTGAGCAATAAAAAAGGTAACTTAAAATTGAGGAGGATCACTCTCAAGCTCGTGCAAACGCTTGTATTCTAATTCCTGCTTATCTTCAGAAGCAAAGACATTTTCATTTGCGCTGTATTCGGGTACCGGATAATATTCCTCATAGGCATTAGCAGGTGACAGCCATTCGTTTAACTGATTACCCATCTTCGTTATATCTTCGTCATAGGAGTCAGTAGATGACTGAGTATCTTGTTCGAAAGAAATGTATCTATAACGCACAATACTGTTCGATTCTATCGAACCCGAAGAGCTTGTGTTTTTCGATGTTCCATTCGATTTCATGACCTTACCCTGAGATAATTTTGATATCTCTAGCTTAGCTAAATCAATTGCAGGAGATGACCTCTTATTGCCTATTATTGTTTCAATGGAGAGACCTGCAACATTTCTCATGCGTTTCAATCTTTCTACATCAACCATGTCATCAAATATTATTGTCTGTTCGGCCACATGAATTTCATCAATATTTTTTAAACCGAACAATGTAGACTTATTGAATGCTGAACCAAATTTACTCTGGAAGTCATTTCTCGAACTGTCTATACCACCATTCGACTTTTCGTTATTAAGAGAAGGTCGTGGTACTTCCCATGCGCCATTTTCATTGACGGATGCCGGTAAGTTCAGCTCTTTCAAATCTCGTGGTATCGTCAGAGGTTTTTTTGTTTTTTGCTTCTCCAGTATATACGATAACGGTTTCTGGGAATGGGAATATATTTCAAGCTTCCTGGATAAGTTTATTACCACTTCAACGAAATATTGAAAAGTAAAATGTTCTGGCAGGCTAGTCATTGATGCAATAATGTCATTCGGTACTTTTAGATAAGTAGAAATGGTATTTTCCAGTTTATTGGATTCTATAAGCAATGGAGAAATACTCTGGCATATATCTTTTCTATAAATTTCCTTTGTATCCTCCTTTCTGCCACTAGCAACTTTGCATACCCTCACTAAAGTTGCAATAACTCCAGCAGGGTGGTAATATTCCCGATAGTGACTAACATTGATAGTTAGGGGAATGTATTCACCCTGCACAAAACCTGAATGCGGTAAGCGGACATCAATTTTAACAGTTTGATTATCTGCATCCCTGTTCATGCCATTGGTGAGCACAGCATTATAAGATACTTGTGATGATGTTTCAGGAAGCTGATTTATCTGGCCTGTAGATGCCTGAATGCTCTCGGATTTTGAACCTTCAGATTTTGATTTCTGGAGAACTTGCCTTTGTGACAAATTGTTAATTATTTGCGATTCCGAAATAGTTTTCTTTGTACCTTCGCTTGACCCATCGCTAGTAGTAAGAGTAGTCACATCACCATTTAGATGACCATTGTGGTCGTTGCTATTTATTTTGTGAGATTTACTCTTAGCATTCGAGTTCAGCAGTATGGTCTTGACAACTACATCACTATATCTGTAAACATCTATTGGCACGAGTATATTAACTTTCGTGCGAACCTTTGCGCTAACACCCTCTGGCTCCACAACACTCTCAAAAACTGCCATCAGATGGTAAGAAACGGAACCTCGCTCAAACTTTATAGATGAATGTATCTTTTTGCCGCTCGGTACTCGTATACTAAAGGGGAACTTGTGCACACCTTTTGTGAGCCCATTGACTGTAGGCTCCATTTCGTCTGTATCCAAGTCACCGTCGTCTCCATATAGCACTGTCGACTTCTCCATGAAGCAACCACCCCGCTTGTGCGCCGTGCCGTACTTGGACTTCACCTCGCCGATAAATGTCAGCCGTACCCTCACATTTGCCACGTTCTGCTTCAAGTCCAGTAGTACCTGCCCAAACAGTACGTCCCTAGGTCTATATGTCGCATGGGGGTCATCCAGCGTAACTTGTAGGTGACGCACCGCTTTCGCCAGCCGCGAGGGCTCGTCCTTGGTCTTCCTGAGCAGCTTGATGAACGCCATCCGCACTGTCAGCTCCTATCCCGCACTAAATCTACTCACCCGCAAGCTGAGCTCTTGTCTCAAGCAGAACCGTATAACTTTAAGCATTCTGTGACGCCCAAGAGGGCACTTCCTTTCAAGAACTCTTATGGTGAAAGGACAGCTTGTGAGCTGAGGGGCAGAGCTGCCCTGTGTGTGAGAAAATATCACAACATAGAGTTCTGCGCTAGTTTCACTGGATAGCCTTCATATATGCTCAGAAGCCAGCGTGGAATAAACTGCTCAGTATTTGCCTATTAATAAAAGCATTGTATTACAAAGTTGGAGTACGTGGTGTGGTAATTTCTGTGCAGTACCTTAGAAATTTGCGCATGTCCTAGGGTGCTGGATCTAAATGTTTAAATAAGCCAACAGGCATAGAAACACCTGCAGTAAGTAGCTTTTATTAGGGATGAAATGGAATTAGTTTGGATACTGCGGTGCTCTCTGCGACAAGAGAGAAACTGTCCCTAGAAATACCCCCAGACAGCTTCTCCTTTGTGGTGTCCCTACAGCTCTTCTAGCTTGTGTGGCGTGATAATTAGTCTTCCCTTACAACTCTGTGGAGGTGCTGCGATTTCGTATTATTTTCTCTTGGTATTTTTTCCCCTTTGGGAAATTCCCATACAACCTAGATGTAGCAATGCTAAGACAAGTGCGTACATCATATACTATATGATACTGTGTAATTACTGTGGCTCAGCATGTGAGTTGTGATACACGGTGGGCTGTCATGTCATACAAGGATGGACTCCAGGATGTGGCCAGAGAAGAGCAAGGAGAAACAGGAAGACAAAACAACCTTGCCATGGAAAACGCCAAGAATTTTTGGTTAAAAGAGGATTTACTAGATACATGTCTGCAGGGCTTCTGAGAGATGACATGAAGCTGTACCTGGATCTCTGAGGGCTTCTCCTGTATCGCTATTCAATCGAAATTTCCTCTCAGACCTCAGTGGGTTTGACACTTTCTATTGTTCCGATAAAATGCCGACAGTGGGCCAATACCTGGGTGACGCACAGAAAGGGCGCGTAAGGGGCACAGCTGATATCTGTCAAATTCTTTTGTCGGCAATAGGACCTGGTCGGCATTTCAGAGGTAAATAGGCGTGCTATGACATAATCAGGTTAGTCTTTAATTAGTTTCCTAGTTAGGCGATGTCTTTTATATTAAACTATAAATTTGCATAACGTACTACTGCTGAGAGCTATACTCAAAGGGACGAAAATAATGTAGAGTGTGCGGAGCTGGGCAAAAATGAGCGTGAACTGAAGAAACATGTATTAGATATGGATAACGAGTGTAAATATAATCAGTATGAGTCTCCAAAACGACTTTAATGTAGTAGCTTCTCCTTCAAATATCGACACAGAGTGGGAAGAGGTTACTGTTCTCGAGGATCCCACCGGAGACACTATAGTGGGGCTGGTTGGTAGGTCAGATTCACTATCCGGTGTCGATGTCTCCCCTGCTGACTCAACGGTTTCTCTTGCTGGCGATTTCTCAACAGCAGTCTTAGTTGATGGGATTGGAGCAGTGGACTTGGCCTGTGTAATCACTGCAGTCACAGGGCAACTGTGCTCAGTAATTGTCACTGTCTTAGCTGAACCTACGTAGATACTTTCAGGTGGACCAGCCTCAAGTTCTACAGGAATCATAGAAATACCAGTTACAGTGGCATGTACAGTCTCCTTGATGTACTTAGTTACCGTTATTGGAGCATTCTCTGAGATAGTAGATAGCACCGAAATGTTTCCGTTAATGGTATGTGTCACCGTTTCTCGCAAGACAGTAGTAACAGTGATATAATTGCTAACCAAGGCGCTGTCCTTACCCGTATGTATTTCATTGGAGGCGTTATTCCAAGGTGAATTTATGGAAATATTTGTTGCTGCCAAGTTCTGTTGCAGGGTCGTTTTATAAACTGTCGTGATTATCATTGATTCAATGGCATGTGGTGTAGTCACACTAATAGACCATGTGCTGTTATATCGGCATCTTTCTGGCAAGACCGTCAAGGTTGAAGTTGTTGTTAACGTGCGTTGAGCTGTTGTAGTCGTTGTGACTGTGTCTGGTGTGTTTTCGCAATCTGTGTACACGGCAGGAGGGCAAGCTAAGAATTCATTGTCAAACACGGTAAAAGTTGTTAACACAGTCTCTGTTCTGTTATATGTAAATGTTACATTAGTTGTTAAAGTTGATAGTATACTTTCGACAGCTGTTTCCGTTTTGGTTTGAGTTTCGACAGCAGTGACCCAAGTTGTATTGTTCAACTGAATAAAAGAGGTTATATTTAGATATGCTGTATCAGTTACAGTTACTGTCGCCGTATCGGTCATTTTTACCGTTTCTATTGTAGAGAGAGTGAGACTAATTAGCTCCGTGATAGTACTAAAAACCTCTTTAGTTGTATAGTGGGTTGCTTCTTTAAAAGTCGTTTTCTGGACCGTATTAGTTACAGTCTCAAAATCGGTTTCTGTTATCGTTTGATTTTCAAATTCTGTAGTAGTAGTTGTAGAACGATCAATAATTGTGGATGTGATATAAAGAATACTGTAATCAATGCTATTGACGCTTAGATACTTTGTATCATAAACGATATTTGTGATGGTTTCATTAACATATGAAGTTATTGTACGAGATGTTATGTCCGTCCGTGTTACTACATCTGTGGTGTGAGTAACAGACGTGATGTATATTGTCTCGCTATATGTTTCGGTAATACTAGCAGTATTGGTGATCGTCTCTGTTGTTTTTTGAATTTCTGTCGTTGATTTTGTTTCTGTTGTCAGTGTGGTTTTAATTTCAATCTCAGTCTGCGTTTTAAACTTAGTTTCCGTGGTTAAAAGTGTCTCAACTTCTATGGTTGTTGTTGTCGTAAACTTCGTCGCAAGTTGTGTTATTGTTGTTAGTTCGGTCTTAGTTGTAACTTGTGTATCAATTTGGATTTCGGTTATCACCTCAACTTCTGTGGTGAGTTTAGTTTCCGTAGTTAGTTCAGTAGTGACCTCGGTTGCTGTCTCAGTAGTTAATTTCGTTTCAGTGGTCACTGTGGTCTCAACCTCGGTCTCTGTTTCGGTGGTGAGCTTAGTTTCCGTAGTTAGTTCAGTAGTGACCTCGGTTGCTGTCTCAGTAGTTAATTTCGTTTCAGTGGTCACTGTGGTCTCAACCTCGGTCTCTGTTTCGGTGGTGAGCTTAGTTTCCGTAGTTAGTTCAGTAGTGACCTCGGTTGCTGTCTCAGTAGTTAATTTCGTTTCAGTGGTCACTGTGGTCTCGACTTCAGTTAAAGTTGTCAATGAAGTTTCCAAATCAGTTCTGGTGGTACGAGTAGTTTCCGTTATTGTGACCGTTATTGTTACTTCAGCAGCATGTGGAGGCGGATCTTCTGGCTTCGTTGGAGGTAGGTCTTCAGGTATCATGGGAGGCGGATCTACTATGTTGGGTATATTAGGGGGAATAGATGAGGGTGACAAAACTGTCTTAATAACACAAGAAGGGCATATTCTTGTAGTGATTGTAGTTGTTACTTTTATTGTTCTAGTCGATTCCTGTGCATTCCCTTGAATAGCACCCAAACTTAGTACCAACAGATATACTAAAACTTGTGCTAACATTTCACTAGTTTGATGCTAGAAGAGTGTCAGTTCACTCGAAATCCAGCTCATTAGTCAATTTTAGAGAAATCAAAATACGCCTGATGGCAATTACATTTCATAAATTACATTTTAATTCCTTTTATATTTCATAGTATCATTTAGCATTATAATAATCGTAAAAACCTCTTGACTTTCACTTAAAATATTGCCAAAAACATGTTATCTGATCAATTTAACCACCATGCACAGTTTTTAGCATAGTTGATAACCACACATCCATGATTTGAGTAACCTCATTCAGGGCTAGGCCGCAAGACGCTTGTGTAAAGCGTACTCTATCAACGCGACAACGGAGCTTTAGATACCTTAGAGCGCCATTATCCATTTATCCATTATCTTATTCGATTTGAAACACAGTCTTGATTGATCTGACATAATATGTGTATTGAAATCCAAGATCAAAGCCGATCCAACAAAGCTTTGTTATTGATCATCGGGTAAATTTCTGATTATCATCAAAAGGATGTGCATCCCCAAAAAAGAATAATATGCAAAACTGCTCAAAAACACAAGTTATCATATAGAATCTCTATAATCTTGTAATTTACCCATTTGGGAAGATTACATGACCTAGCAAAATAAGTCTACTCAAGCTGAGTGCTAAATTCTGTTTCAGTAGTTTAAAATCTTAGAGTTGCGCTACTTTCTTTCAGTGCTTTCTGAATTTCCAAAAATGACATGAATTTCTCGACCTCAAAGACCATGGACTTGATGCAAGGTTATATTAAATGCCATTTAGTTAAACAATTACCATGATGTCACCAGTGATTTACCATGAAGGAGCCAGTTTGGGTGGAGTTCCCATTCGCATGAAATCAGATTTACACTTTAAGATTGTTCGATATAGTCTTTAGAGCTAGGCTCACCAGAATCTATACCCCAATGCTCTAACACATCTTACAATCTAGGTACATAATAAAGTTATGCAGTTGAATATTCTGGGTTGTAGATATCAAGTCAGGTTCGCAGAAAGTGTGCGGTATAGATAGATTTTCAGCTTGTTTTAAGTTAATGAATTGCAACTATGGTTACAATGGAAGCATTGAAACAAGCTGGGAAGTGTAAAAGTTGTTGTATTTCTGGACGTTCGAGTATAAAGTATATTTCATTTTGTTAGCTCGAACTATGGTAGGCATATGTTCTACAAATATTCAACCAATGTTTAGCTATTGGGTATAATATTGCAGTTGCTCCTATGACTGACATTTTGAGGTATGGAAGTTTTAGCAGTACCTGTAATTAATCCTTTACAAATATTTCTACAATAAGTGTGACTCAGTCTTATGTTCTATGGTAGTTATTTAATAACAAAAGTAAATGTAGCGTTTGCATAAGGGCATGAACAAATGCTCTACTGAAAGGCTTTAGTGTATCGATATGTGGCTGTAGATAACCTCTCACAGTTACAGACTATGTATCGAATCTTTCTTGAGGAATATGCATTAATAAATGAGCATGCTAAGATTTTCGAAGAATAATCTTAGTGAACATGATGCAATACGCACCATCAACATACCATCAAATTAGTATGGTTTCGTGGTCTAGTCGGTTATGGCATCTGCTTAACACGCAGAACGTCCCCAGTTCGATCCTGGGCGAAATCATTTATTTTTTTGATTCCTTAGTATTTGCTAAGGCACATATTAATTGCAGGTCATTGGAATAGAACAAAACATTAAAGCTAATTTAAATTACATCAATAAAGTGATTTTTTAGCGGTTCTCGACTCACACTATGGGCGATTCCTTCATGAGGAAATCATCGAAAATACTTTAAAATAATTCTATTATATTACAAATATCTAACATAGTCAAAAAACTGAACGATCGAGGTCGGCATAGTTGTCTATTTCAAGCCTTCATACTTGTCATACACATTCAACTAAGCACACTTCGATAAGAATTATGCTATATATGATGCTGCACTTTCCCTCAAATTTCAAGAGAAAAGGTTATTAAATTAACAGCTTCAAGCTAATTGTAGTGGCTGGAAAAAATGCATAAAATACCAGATTCTATCCATTTTAGAAAGTATTCCACATACCAATCCATCGCTTGTATGAAGCATAATAACAAAAACGCTATTCGAATTTGAAATTTGAGGTAAAGAAAACCCCTTCATAGAGGCTGTAAGTGGTCAAATAATTTGCAGTGCAAAACAAACTATCTGCCGGGAAGGTTGCTATTAGCCGCTTCTTCCTCACCCTTGGAGATACACATAGATTTGGTAGATCTATGATGTAGGTAATAAGGGATAGAGAAATCTTAGGCATCCAATTATGCACAGGTAGTTAAGTTCAAGTCGATTCACCATCCCTGCAATGCTATGAAATTAAGCAAAGCATTTTAAGCAGCATTTGGATGACAATTCCCACAAAACCGTGTTTCTCAATATGTGACTGTAGTTACCTTTCTCTTATTAATTGTTAGACCAAAGGTAGGAGACAATCAATAGCATCGAAGCATTGATATTAGGGTAAAAACAGAAATTGAGATTGTAAACATATTCATCTAAGCAACAAACATCATGTATAGCGGTCTTCTCAGATCCAAGGTATGGATTAAAAATCTAAAAAGTTAAATGGATCAGAATGGGATCATGAACTAAAGAAGACAATGCATATTGTCCATCTACACATGTACAATAGTCTGCTAGTAACACACTATCAGTATCCATGCAAATGAAAAGCAACCCTCCCTACTTTCATACAAACAACCAAGAAAGGCACAGATATTTTTAGTTTTTTGCCTCTTATGCTATAGCCCTTTTATACAAGTATTTCAGATATGAATCGCATCTCAATTTATGAAAGAAGAAGGGTTCATCCATAAATAATGATTGCACACATGGGTTGTTTACGACACCGAAATTTACATAATAAAGCAAAATCTCTACCAACTGTAGAAAAATAGAGGGAGCATATGCAGAAGAAACATTTCAGGTTGGCTAGATCAGATTTGATCTTGATGGCCTTCGCAATTACATACTAGAGAATGCTTTTGAAATCTCGGGGGAAATATTACATCGCTGTTTTAGAGCTATGACCATCTATGATCTAATGTTTTAAACATCTTCAATAAGCCTCGCGGTGAACAGTTTCAGTATATCAACATATCGGACATATAATACACTTCCCATACAAGTACTAGAACAAATTATATAAGAGTTAGGACAAATTTGGACAATAGAATTGATGGGATATGATTTCACAAAGCTGTAGATCAAAGCATATTTAAGCTTCTCACTGATGAATAGTGTTAGGCGGTCTCAACAAATGGACACCGACTATTAGGCACTCTTGACTGTTCGTTGATGAATAAAAAAATTCATACAATACAGGTCGATGAAAAAAGAGTTGCGACCCATGATTTCTCGTAGATTCGTGTTTAGTACTCTCTCTTGAACAACATTTCAACTAGCGCGAAGGTGATACGTGTCCTTTTAATTATAGGCACATGGTAGACAAAAGAGCAATCATAAAACATTAACATAGAAACAAGTAATACTTTAACTAGTCCATAAATAGGGTTACAATTTAGCGGAGTTTCATGTATACTATGCTAGTAGAAAAGGCCCAAATCCAACAGGTTGAGTTAACTGTCTGCTACCTATTGCCAGAATAATCACAACGTAAACAATGACATGATGACTACCGTTTAGTAATTTAGTAATAAAACAGCTACAAGGCCCAAAGTAACTGGAGAAGGTGACGTATACCACTGTTATAAGTCCGAGTATTGTATAAGTCAAGGACATAACGACAGAAAGTTATTGCTCTTCCTTTCTCGGGAAAGTGTGCAAAGATTTCTAATTTAATTCATGAGTAGGCAATGCTCTTCAATCTCTCCATGAACTCGGTATTGGTCTCGCTCGAGAGTGGTATCAAGTCTTCATGTTTCAACCTCTTCATAGCATCGCATAGTTCAATCGCAGTAGGATTAGTCGCCAAGATATGACCAAGGTTTTGGAACTTCTCTGCGATCTGTTTCTGGTGGTTATCCATCAGTGTGTGATTAACTACCACTATAAGTTTTTTATTCAACCTGAGCGAGTCCAAGATCGACCCCGTGCCCGCATGCGAGATAACCACATCCCCGTACCGGTCGATGATTTGTAGGATATTGTTAGAGTACGCGAAGCCCAGCACCACGACATCTTGCACTTTGTAACCCATCACAGTCACTCGCTCATCCCGGACTAATTGCCTCAGCTCGCTGACCTCTGCACTCTCCAACGGCATACGTGTACAGGTCACCGACGTAAACTGGGCCTCAAAGTCATACCCACGGCCAAACTGGACACATAGCACCCGGTAACCCTCCCGGGACAAACACCCAACAAATTCTGGCGCCAGAACAGCCTCAACCAACGCGGGAAACGGCACCGTGGCCCCACAAGTAACGAACGCACTCATTCTTGATACTGCCCCCCTCAACCACTGCACTGAACGCACTCGACAACCTTCATATAATCACAATCTTCTACTGCTTAAATCCCAGTCGTCAAGACTACTCCCGGAAGATCATCGAGGACCTTCTATTATTGTACACACATACGTAAAAGCACATGTGTAGCGTACACAACGATTCTTCAATGTGGCGAATAAATCAGAATATCATTAAGTACGCCATACTTAAAAAGTCGATTTGGTTTCTCGCTGGCTGATGGCCCCCCCAAAGCGCTGCAACTCAGTGGATCCACGGCGTCTACTTATAAGAGCAGGGCTTTGGGGGAGAATTGCGTCCTCAATTGGGAAGGCAAAAGCGCTGAGAACACGGTATAGCGAATATGATTAGCAAGGGTATGGTTCATGAGAGCGGTATCAAGCCGTACTTTGAGCATAAGATACAGGAGACGGAGCTGAAGATCCGGGGGAAGACAGAAAACCTGCGGAGACTGGAAGCCCAGAGGAATGCGCTTAACGACGAGGTGCGTTTCATCAAGGATGAATTGCGTCTGCTGCAGGAGCCGGGCTCGTACGTTGGTGAGGTCATAAAAGTTGTCTCTGACAAGAAGGTGCTGGTGAAGGTGCAGCCTGAGGGTAAATATATAGTCGATGTGGCGAAGGATATTAATGTCAAGGACCTGAAGGCCTCTCAGCGTGTGTGTTTGCGTAGTGATTCCTATATGCTGCACAAGGTGCTGGTCAACAAGGCGGACCCACTAGTCTCGCTGATGATGGTAGAGAAAGTGCCAGACTCAACATATGATATGGTCGGTGGTCTTACGAAGCAAATCAAGGAGATCAAGGAAGTCATTGAGCTTCCAGTTAAGCATCCTGAGCTGTTTGAGAGTTTGGGTATTGCACAGCCTAAGGGTGTCATCCTATATGGTCCGCCAGGTACTGGTAAGACTTTGTTGGCAAGAGCAGTCGCCCACCACACAGACTGTAAGTTTATCAGAGTAAGTGGTGCAGAATTAGTGCAGAAGTATATCGGTGAGGGTTCCCGTATGGTCCGTGAACTGTTTGTGATGGCCAGAGAACATGCACCATCCATCATCTTCATGGATGAAATCGACTCCATAGGTTCCAGTCGTGTTGAAGGTGGTGGTTCCGGTGGTGGTGACTCAGAAGTGCAAAGAACGATGTTAGAGCTACTGAATCAACTAGATGGTTTTGAGACTTCCAAGAATATTAAAATCATCATGGCTACAAACAGACTGGATATCCTTGATCCAGCTTTGCTGAGACCCGGTAGAATAGATAGAAAAATTGAGTTTCCACCACCAACCGTAGCCGCAAGAGCAGAGATTCTACGTATTCACTCCAGAAAAATGAATCTGACCCGTGGTATTAACCTCAGGAAGATTGCAGAAAAGATGAATGGCTGCTCTGGTGCAGATGTGAAAGGTGTATGTACAGAAGCAGGTATGTATGCTTTGAGAGAGAGAAGGATCCATGTTACTCAGGAAGATTTTGAGCTTGCCGTCGGTAAAGTCATGAACAAGAACCAAGAGACTGCCATTTCTGAGGCCAAGCTGTTCAAGTGATTTCACTAATTTTATGTGACTCATTATATTCATTGAAACTATTGCATCTGTGCTGCATTAGCACATGCATCGGGGTCAAGTAGAGCATTAAAACCATATTTACAATACTAATATATATAGACCTGTATCTGTATAACCATAACGTGAAAATATATGAAAAAAAATAACATAAAAATATTTCACCCATGAGAGGGGCAGCTTGATAGCAATCTAGATTTGCTATTGCGTCAGCATTATTCGTATACTCTATTGCTTGTAAGGCTTGCCAATATTGCCTCTCGTTCGATACTCATCTCAAACGAAATCAAGGACGCTCGCCTTTGAACTCCCGGACGTTCTTTCAATTCGAAACAATGGCAGTCTCATGTAAACTGGTGTCATAGAGAATAAAGGTCTGGCACCGTTATACCATACAATTTAACGGGTCTCATAGCTATACTTGATTTCTAAGGAAAACAACCCAAGGCTCTGAACCATAGTTCTAATCATTGATCATCAAAAGCGATCAGGACATAGCTGCATAGAACTTACACAGCAAAAGGCAATCAAACAGAAGCAAGTATTCTAGTTTCAGAACCAAGGCGTTATTTTTCCCCCAATTCTGGTGAAAGTATCTATACACTGCAGAGCAATTGGCGATTATCGTGTGATTCTTTTACAGTACTCAGAATCGACACTAAACCATAGCAAAATAGCTGCACCACTGAAAGTTGAAAGAACGGTTCTCAGAACGCGTTTTTGATTCAACTTTCCATAGGAATTGATCAGGAATTTAAACAGCTGAGACGGTGAAATCATTGTGCTCAAACATAGATTGATCTCAACGGACATTCAATATATTGATCCAAAAGAAGAGTACCGAACCATACTTTTTTTTTTTAAAATCTGAACCATCCTTCTTATTAAGACCTATTTGCATTTCCTGTTAAGTTAACTTCTTTAGACATCTGAGCAAGACATAAGCTGCATTTTTTTTCAAAATCATACTTAATTAATAATTAGAAAGATTGACATTAATAAAACTTGCAACATGACAGAACAAGAAGCTAACGCTATAAAGAATGAGGGAAGTAATGATTCTATCCAGACTACCAAAATGCAAAATGAAAATCCTGAACCCAGTAAGGAAGACAATACTAATACTTCTTACACCAATGGTAATGATAAGGTAAACAATGGAGGAAACAACTATAACAACTACAACAATTATAATAATAGAAATTCCTACCACAGCAATAATTACTCCAGAAATTATCAACAAAGAAATACTGGAGGGAGGTATAATAACCCAAATAAGTTTAACAATGGGGGGACTCGTGTCAATTCCAAAAATGTTAACCAACAAAATAATTATAACAACTACAACGCATCTGGGACCAATAGATACATGAATAACTATAATAAGCACAACAGAAACCAAAAAGGAACTCCGGGAATAAACCCAGCTGCTGCAATGCAATGGGCCGGCTATTATGGTAATCAAATGTACTATTTCCCACAAGGTATGGCTGCCATGGGTAACCCAGCTGGTATGGATATGGCTGCTATGATGGCTGCACAACAAGGTATGATGACTTCACCACAACCAGGTGTCACAGCATCTGAAACACCGTCTCCACCCCCTATAAAGATTGAAATAACAAAGAAGACTGGTGAACACTTAGACCTTGATGAGATTCGTGCACAACATAAGGCAGCAGCGGCAAATAAGGAAAAATCCCCCTCTGCAAGCATTGAGAATGATGTGGCTGACAAAAAGGAGTCGGAGAAAGAAGGCAGTTCCATTGTAGAATCGAAAGACGAAGAGAAAGATAAACAAGAAGTTAATGCTACAAAACCAGAACCTGAACAAAAAGAAGACGCCTCGGAGGTTAGACGTTTGTTTCTTGAACAGGTTAAGCTACGTAAAGCCGCTATCGAAAAAGCGAAACGTGGAGAAAGTACAGAGGCATCTGAGGCATCTGATTCTACTGATAAAGCTGTAGGGAACAATGAACCTTCTACCGATGAATCTGATTCTAATAATAAAGATGCAGAAAATAGTGAAGACCAAGACACATTTTTTGACAGTAAAGACACCATAACTGAGAAAGATAATGAACTAGAATCAGGATCCAAGGATTCTTCACCAAGGCCTTTGACTTTTGCAGAAAAGCTAAAATTGAAAAAGAAACAAACAGAGGAACATAAAGAAGAAGACTCTAACAAAGAAGAACATGAACAAGTTAATATCGACACTACAGAAAATTCTGGCGATAACAATCAGCATGTCAACGAAGTCGAATTGGAATCTAAAGAAAAGAATGAGAGCGATGTTCCGATAATAAAGAAAGTTACTTTGGAAGAACCAATCAAAGATACTACAGAAACTGTCGAGGGAGTTACTAACGATGAAGAGAATGTTACTGGACCGCTTGCCAAGCAGCCAGCTGACATCTTGACCATGACTGAATTTTTGGCAAAGTTAAAAGAAGTTGAACCAGTCGATGACATCTATACCTTCACATACCCACCTGAATTTGAGGAACCAGATCCAAAATACAAAAAACAAACGGTTAAATATACATATGGACCAAGCTTTTTACTACAATTCAAAGAAAAAGCTAGAGCCTTCCCAGATGATCCTTGGCAATTAAGCACCGCAGCTAAAATTGTCATCCCACCAAGTATATCAAAGTCTAAATCAAGAGATTCCAATCGTTTTAACAATGGTCCATCTGGTCGTATGGGTGAGTTTAGAAACGGATCAATGAGAAATATGGATATGCGTAGCGGTTCTAAGGTTTCATCCAAAAGAAAATCCAAGAGAATGGATGATAGGAAGTCAACTAGAACATCTTACACATCAAGAAAAGACCGTGAAAGGATGGCTGAAGAAAACAGAAGGGATGAACCTAAGGTGGAAGTGGCTCCTCTTGTACCAAGTGCTAACAGATGGGTTCCAAAATCCAAACAGAAGAAAGAAACTGAAAAGAAGTTGGCACCAGATGGCACAGAGCTACTAGATAAGGAAGAGATAGAAAGGAAGATGAAATCCTTGTTGAACAAGTTAACCCTGGAGAAATTTGAACCTATCTCTAACGACATCTTAGCCATGGGTAACCAATCGAAATGGGAAACTGAAGGTGAGACCTTGAAGCTAGTCATTGAACAAATTTTCCTCAAAGCTTGTGACGAACCACATTGGTCTTCCATGTATGCACAATTATGTGGTAAGATTGTGAAGGAATTGGACGCTTCCATTTATGATAATACCAATGAGGGTAAGACTGGTCCAAAGCTGGTTTTGCACTACTTGGTTGCAAGATGCCACACCGAGTTTGAAAAAGGTTGGACTGATAAATTACCAACTAAGGAAGATGGTAGCCCATTGGAACCTGAAATGATGTCTGATGAATACTACCAGGCAGCTGCCGCTAAGAGAAGAGGTTTAGGTCTAGTCAGGTTTATTGGTTTCCTATACCGTTTGAATCTGTTGACTGGAAAAATGATGTTCGAATGTTTCCGTAGACTAATGAGGGATCTTACTGGTAACCCATCAGAGGAGATTCTAGAATCTGTTGTCGAACTATTAGAGACTGTTGGTGAACAATTTGAAACCGACAGCTTTAGAACGGCTAACGCAACGCTTGAAGGCTCTGCATTATTGGATAGTCTATTCCAAATCCTACAAAGCATTATTAATGAAGGCAAGATATCAAGTAGAATTAAATTCAAATTGATCGATGTTAAGGAATTGAGAGAATTAAAGCATTGGAATAGCAGTAAGAAGGATGCTGGTCCAAAGACTATACAACAAATTCATGAAGAAGAAGAGAGGCAACGTATGTTGAAGAGTAATTCTAGACAAAGTTCAAGACGTGTAAATAACAATTCCATGGGTAACCATAATAACAGAGATAGAGGCTTTTATAGAAGAGAAAACACCATGAATTCGAGAGACAATTTCCAGTCTACACGCTCTCCATCCACCAGATATAACTCAAAAGATACAAAAGAAGATCAAGCTCCAGCTCCGAAAACTACGAACATGTTTAGTGCGCTAATGGATACAGATGAAGAAGAGTAGTTATATTGGAATGTCAATCTTCTTACTATATTCACCGCTTTTAAGACTACCTACCTTTGCATTTTATTCTTGTACGATATATATATATATTTATATGTATGCCTTTTATGTTAATGCTAGCCTCATATTGAGGATCAACATTATAAACACGATATCATTATTTGAATACTCAATGCCATAACACCCATTAGGAAATTAGATATTACTTCTCAAGGTTGGTTAAATTCTACCAAATATCATATACAGTCATTTGCCTATCTGCTTCTGTTGAAGAAGACGTTGTTTCTCAAGTCCCTCTCTTCTTTTCCTTTCACGGCGCTCCTCTTTTGTCTCCTCTTTCACTTGTGTATTTACATCTTTTGGTGATTCAACTATCTCAGATTTTATCTTGGCAAACAAGACTGTCATTTTCTTTTCGTTTTCAATAAATTTTGCCTTTGTGATTCTATCAAGAACAGTAATGTAGGAGGGATCAACAATTAACGCCAGATGGCCATTTTCCTTAACGTATCCAATTGGAACATCAAGCTTTATATTTATTCTAATCGCAACAATAAAATTTGAGCCAATACCACTTTCTCTAAAGCCACACGCCATTGCAGTGTTATAAAGTTTTGATGCACTTTCAAAATCACGACATTTCACATGCAATATGAAGGGCTCGTATTTGTATAGGATCATACTGGAACTGCCATCATCGTTGATGTCCTTTGTATTAGAAGCATCTATGACCCAGTTAAGATTCTTGGAAGCAGTAGTTCTGTCAAACCAATTATCAATATCCTTGAACTCATGACTTACAAAGAGCCAAACACCTCCGTCACCTTTACCACCAACTTTTACATCTCCGTTAATAGCTTTTTGACCTTCAATAAATACACTGATTCTACCTGAACAAGATGAAGTTGTAACCATATCAGGTGAACTATTTATTAGATCGATTATTGGTAAACATAACACATCTATAGTGCCTTTGGGTGACAGATCAAGCTGATCTGAGTTTATTTCCTGCAGGATCGCTAACTTCTTCTGGTCAAAGGCATTCTGTTTAGACATCTTTCAGTATTTTAAACCTGCAGTAACCCTGTAGTCAAATTTTTAAGCAACAATAAACGTACTAGCTCAATAAAATATCCAATATTTTACAATTCTGACTAGCCTCTAATCAATAAATATTTGCAAATACGAGCCCAGAAACTTCCCGTCTGCACAATTTTTTAAAGAACAGTAAAACTGCTTTCGAGATCACAATGCTATTCAGATAAACTCTAATTCCTACAAGCAATTGTTCCTGCATCATGCTCTGTATTCAACTTTTGCACTATTAGTGCTGATATGGGCAATGCTCATCGCATATTTTCAAAAAAAAATTTGAAGAAGTTTAAAAAAAAAAGCACTCACGATGGGGGTCGAACCCATAATCTTCTGATTAGAAGTCAGACGCGTTGCCATTACGCCACGCGAGCTTAGTAATTAATATAATAAAACATATAGGTACTAGAAACATATCTAGCAGGTCCTCTAAAAAAAAGAAATGTGAAAAATGCACTGGGAACAATGCAGCTAACTCATATTTAGTGCCAAACACAAAACTTGAGTATTTAGCAAAAATGGCAAATATACCAAGAATTCTACATAAATTGTTAAATATGATCTAAAAATACCACATATCGACCCTAAATTCCCATAGCGGTGACACATTTAGTTTTACGTATAGACCTTGGTTAGTAAAGTCCGGAGTTCTTCCACTGGGGGAATTTCCATTTGACAGCAATTTAGATTGGCAAAGAAATTATTAGAAGCCAAGCACATTTAACTTGCGTTGGAAATGTTCCTCACTCTCGGAGTTTTTACGTAGAAACTCGGACTACCCAAATTGGAATTTTTAGGTTTAGGTAATATTTAGCTTGACTTGCCAATGTTATCTATTGGCAGAATTATAACTTGAGAGAGTCTATACTATTAACAAAATTTATATGAGTACTTACATCCTAGAATCAAATACTTAGCAAAACAGTATTGCTAATATCAGTCTCGAGTGTTGGACTCTGAATTTTTGGAAACGTATAAATAGGCGTCGAGGTTCAGGAATTTTCCATTACAATCCATATTCCATTATAAACTCTTTCTCTCTCTCACATTATATATTTTTATATATATTTATTTTAATTCTTATAACATAACAAGAAATCAAGGAAAGCTACTAAGAGTCATGAAAGTTTCTAATATCAACTCCGTTTTATTTCTCGCTTCTCAGTTGGCTTCTGCCGCTGGCGGTGAGATTGTCACTGTGACTGAGACATCTACAGTCTGCTCCACCAAGACCCTAACAGTGCCAATGACTGTCACAGTCACGCCAAAGCCGGCGCCTCCTGTGCGTCCTTCCAAAGTCGCGAAGCTCGCCAATGAGATGAACTTCATCTTCAACATGGCTGGTGCCATCAAGTCGTGTCTGCCTGACTCTGGCATAACTGTGCCACCCAGCTGGGCGCGCGTGCAATGCACATTCTATGTGTTCAACCTGATGCTTTCCCTAACCATTAACATCATTGGTGGTAAGGACCACCACGAGTTTTGGAAGAAAAGGCAACAGCAATGGAGGGAGTGGGAGGAGAAGTACTGGCAAGAAGCGGGCGACGGCGAAGACGAGGGCGATTGCTCTGATGAGGAAGAGAGCTCCACTGACCCTCACGGGAATGCGGTGGCCACCAACGACAACGCTTTGCTATCTTTCAAGACCACGAAGATGCTCATGGACAAGCTCGGTGTGCAGGTGTACCCTTACATGAACGAAACCACTTTGCAAGAGTGTGTGCACTACAAGTTTGTCAAGGACCGCTACAAGGACTTACTGGGCCAGGACCTGGTCGAAGGCACCGTGTGCTTGTCTCAGCATGGATTAGCAACTTTTGTGAAGTTGCCAGACAACAGTGCAGAAGACACAGAGGACGGCAAAGACAGCGGTACTGGTGCTACGGGTGGTGAACTCTTGGACTACCAAAGCTTCATGAACAAGTTGCGGCCACAGATGTACGTGAAGAAGTTCGACAAGTACCTGCACAACATCAAGCAGGCCAAGTTCATGACCACCTGGCAGCTCATCAACTTCAAGCAGTACTCCAAGGACATCATGCGCGAGCTCGCCTATGTGACGGACCAGCTGCGGGACCCCGACCACAAACACATCTCCTTCGAGCTCAAAAACAAGGAGGACCCAGCGGATCTCACACCAATGATGAGTTTCAACATATTGTGAAGAACACGGACTTAAATGCAAGGACTCTATGTATGGGGGGGGTTACTTATACTCTTTTACTACATGTACTTTGATAATACTATATAAAATATAAAAACGTTACTATGCAACCAGCGTCTACAAAAACACCATGTGACTTTCACGTAGGTAAATATAGAAATATATACCACATATACACCCATACACCCATACACCTATACACCACAAAGTAAAACGTACAGTCGAGGAGGAAGACCACACTGTAGAGCAAATACAACGTGACTCGCTGTGGAGCAGCCAAGGGAAGGGGAACTGCACGCTCGATAGCGCTCGGGACGACCAAAAAGAAAGTGTGACAAGGTGCAGCCACCACAGTTAGCCATATCCCGTGTCCCCCCCCGGTGGGTTAGGGGTTCCCTGGGAGAGCAGAACAGGGACTGTGGAAAAGAGTCACATGTCTCCTAGCCCCTCCTGGCCTCCCCTTCACTTCCTGGATCCCAGGTCACGTTCACCAACTCCCACAATATAGAGACTACACACTATACACTATACACTATACACTGCACACTGCACACAACAAATGGCTGACATGCCCCGGTCAGGATCACATAGCCCTCAGGAACCGAGACGAGACTGTGCTAGGAATGGCACTTGGATATGTACCAATTCCCTGTGTGGTGTCGCTATACCCAGCTACACCCACACTATTGGGCACAATTCCTTCGAGCACCAGGTCCCTTCCCTTTCCCACCGGGGTTCATAACATCGAATTGCTATCACGAACGATGGCTCTAAACTGTGGTGCCCACCCTGGTGGAAAAATCAAAGGTATATAAAGCAAAGGTTCCTCCATACATCGAGGAAGGTAATTGTGACTAACATAGAAACACAAACCAAGAAAAAAACACCAATGCCATCCCACTTCGATACTCTTCAATTGCACGCTGGTCAGGAGAACCCTGACGACAACAACCACAGACCTAGAGCTGTGCCAATCTACTCCACCACTTCCTTTGTGTTCAACGACTCGCAGCACGGTGCGCAGTTGTTTGGCCTAGAAGTGCCAGGCTACATCTACTCCCGTTTCCAGAACCCTACTAACAACGTCCTGGAGGAGAGAATCGCTGCGCTGGAAGGCGGTGCCGCTGCGCTGGCTGTATCCTCGGGCCAGGCTGCTCAGACTTTGGCCGTCGCTGGTCTAGCGCACAACGGTGACAACATCGTGTCCACCTCTTTCCTATACGGTGGTACTTACAACCAATTCAAAGTCGCTTTCAAGAGACTGGGCATCGAGGCAAGATTTGTCGAAGGTGACAAGCCAGAGGACTTCGAGAAGTTGTTCGACGAAAGGACGAAAGCTGTCTACTTGGAGTCCATCGGTAACCCAAAGTACAACGTCCCAGACTTCGAGAACATCGTCGCCGTCGCCCACAAGCACGGCATCCCAGTCGTGGTCGACAACACCTTCGGTGCTGGTGGTTTCTTCTGCCAACCTATCAAGTACGGTGCCGATATAGTCACACACTCCGCTACAAAGTGGATCGGTGGCCACGGTACTACCATCGGTGGTATCATCGTCGACTCCGGTAAGTTCCCATGGAAGGACTACCCAGAAAAGTTCCCTCAATTCTCGAAACCTGCCGAGGGTTACCACGGTACCGTCTACAACGAGACATACGGTAACTTGGCATATATCGTCCATGTCAGAACTGAACTGCTAAGAGACTTGGGTCCAGGTATGAGTCCTTTCGCTGCCTTCCTGCTGCTACAAGGTGTCGAAACTTTGTCCTTGAGAGGTGAAAGACACGGCCAGAACGCTTTGGCCTTGGCTAAATGGCTAGAAAAGAACCCACATGTCGCTTGGGTTTCCTACCCTGGTCTTCCATCCCACTCACACCACGAAAACGCTAAGAAGTATCTATCTAATGGTTTCGGTGGTGTGCTATCCTTTGGTGTTAAGGACCTACCTAATGCTGACAAGGAGACCGACCCATTCAAGCTAGCTGGTGCTCAAGTTGTTGACAACTTGAAGATTGCTTCTAACTTGGCCAACGTCGGTGACTCAAAGACTCTAGTCATTGCTCCGTACTTCACCACTCACCAACAACTTTCTGACCCAGAAAAGTTGGCTTCCGGTGTCACTAAGGATTTGATCCGTGTCTCCGTCGGTACCGAATTCATCGATGATATCATTGCTGATTTCGAACAATCCTTTGCCAAGGTCTACGGTTCCAACTAAGTATAGTAAAAGCACATACCAAGCATGCAAATATGTATGCCAATGTAAACCTTCCACAGAAGCACACATGCACTCTAATACACTGTCTCTAAGAATCATATTTTTGAACAATGTATTAGAAAGAGTTACGGATATTTGAGATGTTCTTAATTCTATGTAGTATTTGTCATTTACCATTTCTGTTTTAATTGTTATGTATATTTTTTCATTGTAAGTATAAATTCTAATATCGTATCATTTTTAATATAAGCTACATCATTCAGACGTTATATCGTTTTTGAATATAGGGAAGAAAGGCACACACACACACACACACATATACACACACTCGATGGACTAACCTAGTCAATCATGCTTACATAAGAAAGTTAGTTTTTGAGTTAAGTCCAGGAATATTAATTAATTGCCCAATAAAATTAGGTTAACAGAAATAAATAAGTTTGTTCATATAGACAATATATACTATTATCTTGATCCCAAATTGCAAATTCTAAGAATAAAATATCAATCAGGGTATATTAGTATTGGGAATGAAATAAATACAGTTTTCGATTATGTCTAGCTCGATGCATGCGGTCTTGAAACCAAACTAGGATGATAAATACAGCGGAAGTAAAAAGGTGACAAATTACTTTAATGGAAAATGAAATGAAAAAACAATAATAAATAAATAAAGGTAGTCAAATCATGGCATACTAATAAAGTTTACCAATTGGTCCCACATTTGTTTTAAACAAAAAAAGACAAGACGAGTTGCTAAAATGTCTTTATTAGAAGTCCCATTTAATCAATTTTTTTCGTTTGCTTAAGCTTTGTCAGCCTTAATCTTGTTTAGAGCAGAACCGTACTTGAACCATTCGATTTGCTCGCTGTTGAAAGTGTGAGTCAACTCACAGTCCCAAGCTTCACCGTTCTTTGGATGAACTCTCATGGTGACGTTCTTACCTGGAGCAAGCTCGGTCAATCCTAGAATATCAATCTTGTCATCTGGGTTAATCTTGTCGTAGTCAGCTGGGTTCTTGAAGTTCAATGGCAACAAACCTTGCTTCTTCAAGTTAGTTTCGTGGATACGAGCAAATGACTTAGTAATGATAGCGAAACCACCCAAGAATCTTGGTTCCAAAGCAGCGTGTTCACGAGAAGAACCTTCACCGAAGTTCTCATCACCAATAACAACCCACTTAATACCTTCGTCTCTGTAGTCTCTGGCAGTGTCTGGAACACCCTTGTATTCACCAGTGTAGACGTTTCTAACACTGTTGGCCTTCTTGTTTTCAGCATTGATAGCACCAATCATGTAGTTGTTAGAAATGTTTTCCAAGTGACCTCTGTACTTCAACCATGGACCGGCCATAGAGATATGGTCAGTGGTGGTCTTACCCAAAGACTTGATCAAGATTGGCATGTTTAGAGCATCCTTACCATCCCATGGCTTGAAAGGCTTTAGGACTTGTAGACGGTCGGAGGTTGGAGCAACCTTAACATCAACAGCGTTACGGTCCTTTGGTGGAGCTTGGTAAGTGTTCTCACCTGGGTCGTAACCACGTTCTGGCAAACCGTTACCGAATGGTTCCTTCAACTTGAATTCGTTACCATCCTTGTCCTTCAACTTGTCAGTCAATGGGTTGAATCTCAAGTCACCGGCAATGGCGAAAGCAGTAACAATTTCTGGAGAAGCAACGAAAGCGTGGGTTTGTGGGTTACCATCGTTTCTGGAAGTGAAGTTTCTGTTGTAAGAAGAGACAATAGTGTTCTTGTCACCCTTCTTGATGTCTTGACGGTCCCATTGACCAATACATGGACCACAGGCGTTAGCCAAGACAATACCACCGAATTCCTTGAAAGTTTCCAATTGACCATCACGTTCAATGGTGGCTCTAATTTGTTCAGAACCTGGGGTAACTGTGAAGATGGACTTAGCCTTCAAACCGTGAGAGGCAGCATCCTTGATGATAGAAGCGGAACGAGACATATCTTCGTAAGAAGAGTTAGTACAGGAACCGATCAAACCGACCTTGACTTCCAATGGCCAATTGTTTTCGACAGCAACTTCCTTCATCTTAGAGATTGGAGTGGCCAAATCTGGGGTAAATGGACCGTTAACGTATGGTTCTAGAGTGTTCAAGTCAATTTCAATGACTTCATCGTATTCAGCACCTTGGTCAGCGGACAATAGATCCTTGTGGTACAATTGAGCGAATTCGGCGATCTTGTCACGACGAGTAGCCTTCAAGTAGTCAATCATAGACTTGTTGAATGGGAAAACGGAAGTGGTAGCACCGATTTCAGCACCCATATTACAGATAGTACCCATACCAGTGGCGGAGAAAGTGTCAACACCTTCACCGAAGTATTCGACGATCTTACCAGTACCACCCTTGACAGTTGTAATACCAGCCAACTTCAAGATGATATCCTTTGGAGAGGTCCAACCGTTCATTCTACCGGTCAACTTAACACCCAAAATCTTTGGAGCCTTTAGTTCCCATGGTAGACCAGCCATGACATCGACGGCATCAGCACCACCGACACCGATAGCCAATTGACCTAGACCACCAGCGTTTGGAGTGTGGGAGTCGGTACCGATGATCAAAGCACCTGGGAAAGCGTAGTTTTCTAGAACAATTTGGTGGATAATACCAGAACCTGGCTTCCAGAAACCGATGTTGTACTTAGCGGAGGCAGAAGCCAAGAAGTCGTAGACTTCCTTATTTAGGTCGACGGCTCTCTTCAAATCCTTCTCACCACCAATTTGGGCTTGGATCAAGTGGTCACAGTGGACTGTGACTGGTCTAGCTACTTCTGGCAAGCCAGCGGACATGAATTGCAAGATGGCCATTTGGGCGGTAGCATCCTGACATGCGACACGGTCTGGTCTTAGCTTCAAATAGGAAACACCTCTCTCGATCTGTTGTCCGTGTGGGTCGTCCAAGTGACCGTACAGGATCTTTTCAGCGTAGGTCAATGGTCTGCCTAGCCTCTTTCTCACTATGTCGACATACTCGATGTTTTGCTTGTAATTGATGAAAGAATGGTCCTCCAACAAGTTCTGGTTGACCTTAGAGTCTCTAGTCAAGTTAGAGACTGTAGCCAGTCTCCTGACACCAGTGTTTCTCACCACTGTTCTAGCAGACAACATTTGTTATAGTGTATTGTGTATGTATATTCCTCTCAACCTAGAAAAAAAACAAAAAGAATATTATAGCTTTGTCTTGCTCCTTTTGTATTTCAATTTACCAACGTAAACTTCCCTTCTTCCGGCTGTAGGCGAGTGTCCTGCTCTGTGTTGTATATTATATACTCAGCTATAGTGCTCGACAGCGCCTAAAGTCGAAAATCCCGAGAAGAACGAGAACGGCGAGTTTCCAGGCCCTTTTTATACTTCAGGGAACTGCGAAATGCTACTCCTTCCCCCCTCCAACGGGCTCCTACCTTCCCCCCCAGGCCACGATTATCAAATCCCTGCGCAGATACACTGCAACTGCCATAACGCTCAATTCCCACTTTCATGGCCTAACCACACGCACTACGCCATTTTACTGCACAAACTGGAACTCACACCGCAAACTCGCTCCAGTGTCCTTCACTGTGCCCAGCAAATAGCCGCAGAGCCCGCTCTGCCTGAAAGCAAAACGGAGTTCCTGCCGGCGTTTCTCTCGTAATTCGACTGTTCTCGTACCTTATTGGTCCATTCCTCGCTAATAGTTGCTCCCTTTCTTTGTTCCCATTCGCTGCTGTGCAGCTGTTTCTGCGGTGGGGGGGGGCAGGACGACCGATCACTCCCTTCACTGTACGTTCCATTTGTCCGTTGTCTCTGTTATCGTGCAGCACGTCTGTGCTTTCATTGGTCTCATTGGTCTCATTGGTCTCATTGGTCCCTCCCCGTCCCCCGTCCCTCTCTGGTGCGAATTCGCGGCCACTGCTGTTCCTGGCACCGACAGCCCAGCTGGGCCGAGTTCTCGGTGATTACGCTGTTTATCCCCCGACGTGATCACTCTCTTGGCGGGAAGCGTCACGGTTGAAGACGTGGGTTTTCTGGCGTTCGCAAGCAGAAGCCGAGATTTCGGGTTTTCCAGAACCTCGGACTTGGCATCGCAACTAGAATCGGAACTGCAATTGTAACAGCAATTGTAACAGCAATTTGGACTACTAAAAAAAATTAGGGCTATGAATTATTATGAAAAAAGAGAATGCTACTTAGATCTAGTATGGGATACCGTTGGTGATACGTTGGAACTCGTCGTAACCCTTTGTGAACACGGACTCGTAACTCTTGTTGATCAGTTGTTTCATGTAGTTCGCTGCCTCTTGGTCTGTGCGGTGCGGTTGGAACCGGTTCTCCAGGTTGCGCATTGTCTTGCTGCCTTTGAAACAGGGCAACCCGCTGCCTAGCATGGGCTCGACACACGACAGAATCATGTCCATGTGCGGCCTAGCCGCTAGGTACGCCTTGATGCACAGCTCCTCGAAGTCCTGGTACGCTTGCGTGTTCTGCGAGCCACCCATGACGCGCACCATCTCCTTCGTAAGCTTGAATGGTACTGCTTCGAATTTCACACCACCGGGAACAATGTCAAAGATAAAACCGAAGTCAATGTGCAGACAGTGGCCATCCCCATCATACATAATGTTACCATTGTGACGGTCCTTAAATTGCAACAGATAAGAGATAACACTGTAACCAGCTAGAGACTTGACAAAATTGGTGCGCGCTTTCTGAAACTCAATGGTGTTCTCATGGCCGAACTTTGACACGAAGTACTCGTATAACCCATTCACAGCTTCACGGCCAAGCATGTCCCTCGATATACTGTTCGGCAACACATCGATAACACCACACCCAGGTGCAGTAGCAGTCACCCTGTTAGGATAGACGTACACGTCAAGCCCAATACTGGACCATATGGTCTTGAAAACGGAAATCAATTGCAACGCCAACACATCTTGTCTACAATCATCACCTACTTTGAAAATGGCTGCTTGCCAGTTCTCAACAGTAATACGATCACCAGTCTTAGAGTCTTGCAACTCCTTTTTGATCTTAAATGTAGCCATAAATGGTGCTTTGGCATGGGATTGCAAAGGCTTACCACTCTTCCTATCTATGTCAATAACAATACCATCAGGGTTCGATGGCAGATATACACCTGGCTTAACGACAACCTTGCTCATCTCTTCATCGATCTTCTTCTTCTTTTCGGCTTTTGTCTTCTTGATATATGGCTTCAATTTACCTGAAATACCAGTGACTTCATTGAAGAAAGAAAATTCCTTTTGATATAGCTCCAATGCGGGCTGATCAAATTCGGATACCATATGTGTACGTACCCGATCCAATATGGGCTTGATGTCATCCTCAATGATACCCTCATCATCTTTGTAGCAGTTAGCAAGCATGTTCCAAATAATTTGGTGTGAGAATAACATACTGATCTTTGCAGTCTCCATGATTAACCTCTCTACATATCCTGTTTTATCATATCTCAAACATTGAACAATCTGAGGAACATAAAAGAACGTCAAGTTAACATCATGTGATTCAAGGGCAAAAATACTGTATTGCAAAATAAATTCATTCTGATTCCAATTCGGCAAAAAGAGATTGATAGCTTTTAGAGGAGCAACAGGTACCCAGTATAGGATGTGATGTAAATCGGAGTTTTTGTTTAACCTTCTTTCATCCAAATACAAGCTTAACGCAGATGCAGTAGTAACGGATTTTAATGGCTCCTTGATTATCATATCAACTAATGCTTGATCCAACTTCTTACTCTGATATCTTTGCGCAATATTGAGAGCTAAATCAGGATTAATATCAAAAGCTGTTTGTAGCATATTCAGTGGCAAGTCATTACTATTTGCGCCTTGAATTTTATCCAAAGGCGTTAACCAAACCTGTATTTGCTGTATCTCATGGGCAATAAAATACTCAAACAATTTGAAAGACTTACCAGAGTGTTCTGAGAAGACTGAACTTAGAGAATCAGTCGCTTTATAAACGTCACTCAAAATTGACAGATCGGCCCTAATTTTTAATTCATTTGAACCGAAAGGCCATGAGAATGGCTTTCTAAACCATTCTAGACCGGCATTAATGATTAAACGACATAAAGATGACACTGTATTCGTATTTCTTCTAACATTAGCCCTTAAAATAGATATACCAAAAAGCAAATATTCGTTTCTAATCAGACGAGCAAAGGGATGTAATGAGGCCTTTGAAAACTCTTGAACACCATAAATGAAGCAAGTCGTGAACAGATTCAGTAGATGATCACTTTGGTGTTGAGTACCAGCAAAGTGTGAAGAAAAGAACTTGATAATATGTCTGTGTGGCTCAAAAGTACTAGATGCAATTCTTGCATCTCTATCAATTTTGACTTTATCATATGGTGCATACTCCATCATTTGATAATCTTCCGGTAGTAAATCATGCTCACGATCGAATAAACCCTTCTTTGAAATTATAGACTCCTTCCAACACAAGATCACATCACTTAAAATAACATGAGCAAGGTCAGGTCTTTCAGTTATAACTGTTAGCCAAATGTTTGTTGCGCTTTTCATTGAGAAAGATGTGAAAACTTCGAAAGGGATACGCACTAGATTATACAATACCGACTTCCCATTATAATTACCAATGATTAGAAGAGCAGCACAGAAGTCAAGCAAATCAGATACTTCCTGGCCTGAAACAAAACGTTTTGCTTGAACTTTCACTCTGATATCATCAGCTTGCTTTTGAATTTCATCAGCAAACACCTCAGGAGTAAATGAAATGCTAGTATCGGCAAGGAACTTGGATCTCCAAGATTGCTGTGATATAAAACCTGCAACTGCATTTGGTCTTTGGAAACCTCCAAAAGACATTTTACTTAGTTCTCTATCGGCATTTAAAATAGAACCCGCCATTTCAATCGCAAAGGATACACCATATTCAATTGTATTTGATCTATAAAACTGTGCGACACCAGAAATGTATGTATTCAACAAAATTTTCGAGTTTTGATTAGCTGTCTCCAAAATTATCAATAACCAAGTCCTGGCAGATTTATGTAACCTTGCCAAAGTCTCCTTTCTCCAATATATGGAACCCGGTAGTAATACTCTCACTTGTGAGTATTTTAATAAAAACTCATAGTTCGGATCAAATTTTGTTCTTTCACAGTCCTCAATACTATCAAAAAGTGTAGTTAGTAAATCCAAAAGAGTGTATAACGAGTGATGATGCAACAATGAAGATGGAATACTCTTGATAAATAGATCACAAGCTTGAAATGCTATATTCTGAAGGTTTTCATCTCTATGAGCCAGACACAATAGAAGATTGTTCAGTTGGTCGGCAATACGAGTAGAATTGAATTGTTCAGTAGTTTCTCTTTTTGCTATTTCAGCATATTTTTTAATCATCGCAATTGTCATAAAGCTAATGCAATTTTCAACAGAGCTAGAAGTCATAGCTGGATCTGACAAGTATTGGACAAGCTTAGAGCAATCCCCAACCTCGCATCTGATTGTTTCTAGAAGTTTAGCAGCGGCTAAAAACATCACTTTTGGAGTAGAAACTGTTCTGGCTTGTACAATGTTCGAGTTTAGATATTCTGATATTGATTGTCTTTGCTGTTTAATATTTGCACTTGAAGAGCTTCTTCTCAAAATTGAGTTTAAGTCAATAGAAAGTTCCTTATTATTTGATGGAAAATCTGAAGTCAAAGGAGGACTATTAATTGCAATTCTTTGAAGTTGGTTATAGTTGATTTTCACTATGTCAGATTCAAAATAAAAACCATGAATTACCATATTGAACCATATATTTCTGAACATAGTCGTTGTCTTAGCATCTGTAGAAAGATCCAATGGTTTCTGACTGATGGGGGGAAGTAGTGCAGCCAAAGGCTTCAGATAAATTACAATTTGATCTGCAACTCGGGTAATTTCAGATTGTGTACGATGGTGATCTGACCTTTCAACATCTCCACTTGAGGTGATACTCTCGAGCAAGTCGTGTAAATAGAATTTATAATGGTCAGTATTAAAGGACTTTTCTAGTAAGACAGCAGATAAAGTAATTTTTGATCTTATCAAACAATTGAATAAGGCTTCATTGTTTTGCTTAATTGCTGCATTTTCCGTTAATTTTAAAAATTTCAAGAACAGAGTGAATTCATTTACCCCAATGTATGGAGCAAGTTTAGCCATCGACTGCAGAATAATATCATCTAGCTCCTTAGAGACAACATTCACTTTTTGAGAAAGAACTGAGATTGTTAACGCTGTGATTGACTGTGTGTTATAATGAGAGGCAATCCTTGTTATAGCAGTGACACAGTTTCTAAAAAGCATTCTGTGGTATGTAGCCGGTGTCCCTGTTAAATCTTGCACGGAAGATTTAACCGGGTGGATAGATGCTGTTGTTGCTTTCAAATCAAAACCTTCTAATATGTGAGCTGATGGTTGATTAAGCACTTCTCTGTCACTGGAGGAAGTAATCGTCTGCTTTCTTTCCTTAATAATTGGCATTATCAAACCATCTTCTGTTAGAGCAAGCAGATTGTTGATCGAGTAGATTGTACTAACTATAGCATCTTCGCTTAGAGGTTTTAAACCCATACTGAAGTTTCTAGTTACATTTGCAATTATATCCATACTAATATGCTGAGATGCAATTAAAATTGGGAAGAAACGTAATTGAATTAAGGAAACCTCTTTAACAAAATAGTTTAGGATAGAGCTCACAGATATCAGAGTTTTGATCAGAAATGGGATGGATTCTTCAAACAGTAGATTTTTTTCAAGACCTGATGAAACCATCATAACCACCACATCCATAAAACGCTCTCTATTTGCTTCAAAATCTAAAAATGGAATAACTGATAACATCTGTAGCAAATAAGCATCAGTTCCAAAAGTGTAATTAGATCTAGTTTCATTAGATAAATCGTAGTATTCCTTAGCTTCATAAGCACTCAAAGAAAACTGACATAATGACAACAACATCTTATGGTTGTCTCTTAACAACCGTTTGAACTTTTCAAACTTTGCCGATTCTTTACGTTCAGAAACTGGCTTATGCATATCCTTAAAATGCTGATATTGCAAATCCAATAAATATTCAGAGACCAATTCATAACTTTCTGGAACTTCCAACATTGTTCTCAATATTTTGACCTGCATGGAGGACAGTAACTCCCAGAATTTGACAGAGGAAATTTCGGCTCCCGCATCAAAGTATTGAATCAATAGAGATTTATCGAACCCATTATTCGAGGACAAGACATTATCCAAGTCCTTAAAGAAGTTTTGATTGATAAAGAAGTTGGACACTAAATCCCATACGATGTAACTCAACTTTAGAGGAGTTTCTTCCAATATGAAAGCATTCAAGAACCCCAGCAGTGAAAATAGACATGTGTTGTTATCGAAGATAACTTCGGTAACAGATGCAACAAATTGCGCAAACAGTTTTTCAACCACTGGAACTACCTCTGGGAACTTTCTAGCGCTTCTGATCAGAAATCTGGTCAATTCAAATGTACACAATTCGTTTGGGTTTTTCAATGATCTCATTCTGAACTTGGAGTACATCAGATCAGAGATACGTTGCCTTGGTGAATGCAAGAAGTATGGTGCCACTGTGTTCTCCAAGATTTCAAGAGTCCTCGATAGTGAATCCGGAACAGAGGCACATATACCAACGATGATTTCCCACTCATTCATATTTAATGGGATGGTATACAGCTTTGCAGGAGATGTAGAGTAGTAAATTGGCAGTGCCTTAATGATCATCTCCAAAGTGTCATCAGCGTCATTCATATCATTTTTGGTAGTATCAGTGTGCACATTCGAAGAGCCTACGCATTGCGCCAGCTTCTTCAAGGCCTCACCACGCAAAGTCCTAGTAGCAATTGCCATTGCCCTTTATCTATTGTTAATTAGTTGCACTGCGTGATGTAATTGCTTGAAACTCTTTTGGAGGGGAGGGAGAAAGGAAAAGTAGAAATTACAGAAGAATAGCCTATTAAAGATCCAAACTATTGAACTAAAATTCTATAGAAGGCAAATACAATTGAGAGAATGCGCCATGCAGATGCACAGTCCAAAGAATCATCATACCTTCCATTCACTGAGCTAGAGTGAGCCAGTGCTCGGATTCTTTTTTTCCAAATTTTGGCGTTGCCAGTGCACTGTAGCAGTGTTGTGACAAACGGGAAACCATATGAACCGGCAAGCAGATTACCAATATTGTCTCGTCTCCCCAAAAAAAGGGTCACGTGCCATGTTGACATCGACGAGACAAAAACTATTTGGAATTTTGATTCTCAGCATCACATGCCATTTACGTATACAATGACAGGATCATGTGATAAAACACCCATACACTTATCCGGGTAACGTATGATCATTGTGTCTATGTGTGTGTGTACGTAACTTGATACGTAGCTATTGGCTATTTGCTGCTTCTTTCTTTTTTCTACGTAATGGGAAGAGTCACGTGACTCTTCTATTGTTCTATTTTTCTCCTTTCTGTTTTTAGTTTTCTTCCTTTTTTTTTTTTTTTTTGAAAAAAGAAATTTGTTTCTACGAGCGTTTCTGTGTGATTTACACTAAAATGAGTGTAGTGCAGAGAATTGAAGAATTTCAGAAGAGAAATCGAAGCTTTTTTCTTTCCCTTCTCTTCCCATCTGTTGCCCATTTGTCTTCGAGAGTTTCTCTTTGTAATCACTTTTACTTACAAAATGTATTTGCAATAGTTCTGAACAATGGGAAACTACCTTATTATTGGTTTCAAAGTATCATTCCACCCATTTGGTTCTGCCATTTGTGAAATCTTGAAATTACAGGTTCTCAAGTTTTTCTGTGTAGTGGGCTTTATTTTTACCCAATACAATCACTCTCTGTGCTTTCATTTGCGATCCTGAATTCACTACACAGCTAGAAACAGCTTTATATTATCCGGATTGCCGTCAAAATCACTGCTGTTATTTTCATAGTTACATTTCTTTATTCACTACTGGGCTTGCAAATAGTATACCCTCACCCGATATCACATTCGTAACTACACATGTTGAAACTACGCCAATTGCAACAACAGAAACAGCAACAACTTGCTAAAAATGCTGGTTCAAGTGTCAAGGCCAATACAAATAGCACATCTCCAGCAAAACTTAGACTACAAAAGGACATCGAAGAGTTAGAGCTGCCACCAACCGTTAGGGTCAACATTATCTCTCTAGATAACCACAAAGAAATGTCACTCAATATAATAATAATTCCAGATGAAGGTTTCTATAAAGGGGGCAAATTTAGATTCACAGCAACCTTCTTGGAAACTTATCCAATAGACCCTCCGAAGGTCATCTGCAACAACAAGATCTTCCATCCAAACATTGATCCTCATGGCAAAATTTGTCTCAATATCCTCAGAGAAGACTGGTCACCAGCACTTGATCTACAATGCATCGTGTTAGGGCTACTCTCTTTGTTCCAAGAACCCAACGGTAATGATCCACTCAATAAAGAAGCTGCAGAGGTCCTTAATAAGGATAAGCTAGAGTTCGGAAACTTAGTAAGACTGGCTATGTCAGGTGCAATGGTTGGCAGCACATACTATGAGTGCGTCATATAAATTATAACTCATCACAAAGAATGCTTATAGAATATTTGGTGTTAATTTGCCTACTTTTCTTAAACGTCTGTAAGTTTTCGTCAAATCCTCAGAAGTTTAATGTTTCATCGGATTAGACACAAAAGGCAATCAACGAAAATTTACTGAAGAATTGGAAACATATTAATGTCTAACTGAACAATTAAATGTATGTGTGCTAAAAACATGCTATGTTCGTATTTACTATGCAATTTTTCGTTTGGATTTCATTTGTGCTTGCGACACGCTGCTTATACAAGCACTGTTGTTTTTCACGTTAAAATCAAACTATACTCATTTCATGCCATGCTGATCAATAAAATGAGAGAGTTATTGGTTTATAAACTTTTAGTGCTTACAACTATATCAAATTTGACCAAAATTGTGACTGCTTACAGTGTACTTAACAAAATGAACACAGAATTAGAACAACAATTCTCTAAAGCCCCCTTTCCCGAGTGGCTTGCTCAATTTACACAATTACAGGACTGGCCTGGAATGGACCCGCCATATATACCATTAGATTTCATTGATTTTAGCAAAATACCCGAAGCAACCCATTACAATCAATTACAGTGTGAAACGGTACCAAGAGATATATGTTCCTTTGATTGCCATAAATGTGTTGCAACCGACGATATATTAAGTTGCGATTCTCTCACTCAGACTTTTGATGATGGACCAACACCTGCAACTACAGATCTATTAGGGAATTTGAATCATAAGGCAACCTTCTTTACTCTAGGAATCAACATAATAAACTATCCTCAAATTTATAAAGCGATTATACAAAGGGGGCATGATGTTGCCTCACATACTTGGTCACATGCACATTTGCCATCATTATCTAATGAAAAGATTATTGCACAACTACAGTGGAGTATATGGGCTATGAATGCTACTGGAAATCACATACCTCGGTACTTTAGACCTCCATTTGGAGGTATGGATAACAGAGTCCGTGCTATAGCGAGGCAGTTCGGCCTTCAAGCAGTTTTATGGGATCGAGACTCATTTGACTGGCAACTTTTAACTCCCAACCCGAAAACGGAAGAAGACATTCTTAAGGATGTGTGTCTTTGGAAAAAGCATGATGGAAGGGGCATAATTCTAGAACATGATACTACTAAACAAACAACAGATCTGGCAATCAAAATTGAAAGAATAATTGGCTTGTCGCAAAAGACCGTTGCACAATGTGTTGGAGGTTCAAATTACATTCGACAATTTCAATAGAAATAAAAAAATGATTAATGGTTTGTAAAAGAATCCTTTCATACCTCTAAACGTATCTTTGCTTATAAATATCGATCAAAGAAATGACACATTGCTTCCGTGGTACTAAACAGGTTTTTATTGTATTAGAAATGCAAAATAAATATTAATTAAACTAATATGCAAAGTAATTTATAGCTACAACTCCCTACAGGGACGATATTTTTAGATATAGGCCGACTATAAATTTGCCAGCTAAAAAATAAATTAGGTAGTATATCAATGCCCTTGATTAAGATGCATCGGTTGAAATACTACGAGATTTTCTAGAGCCAAAGAATCTGAATCCTGAACTCTTTTTCCTTGATTTTTCTTTACCTTTATTGACAAGAACCTTATTTTCTGGATTTTTAGATTTCATATGAAAATGCTTTCTTATTCCTTTCTTTGGTGTCTGTTGACTCTCTTCCTCCTTCTTGACATCAACGATAGTGGCTGTGTCGCCAGATGAAGATGTAGAAGTACTTTTTGATCTAGGCTCCAACTGGAGTGACAAGTGATACTGATTCTCAACATCCGGCACATTTTCAGCTACATTCATGATATGGTGTATTATATCTAAGTCTGCTTTGTATTCATATTTCACCTTCTTATAGTGAAAAATTTCCTGAATAATATCAAAAATCCGAAATCTTTTTGTAAAATTTACTGTTCCCCTGCTTTTATCAACATAATCTGGATTCCCATTGTGTGTGAATAATAAGTCTGAAAGATATACTCCAAAAAATGGAATACATGGTCTGTTACCAACATTCTTAAGCGTCAATCTGTACTTCAAAAAATTTTTCGTAGATATCATCAAGTCATCAAGCTCACGCAAGGTGTTCTGTAATTCTCGAGATACCAACTTCCAGCTTTCATGTAAACGATTTACTGGCGATGCATAAATACCTGAGATGATAGCAGTCATACTAGAGAAATTATTAATTTCATAGCTAATACGAGCGACCTTAATGAAATAACCGATGGCCTGTCCTCTTTTGGCTGCTGTATCATATTGTAAAATTTTATAAGACACATATTTAGTGATGCTATTCGCAAATGAAATAAACTCACTAATATTCTTAGAACCTCCGAAATCACATTGCTTACATCCCCACACGCGGTCAAGACAATCAAATATTGTAATTTTTTCGTAAAGATTTTCTTCAATCAAAGCTAGTTGCTGAGCAACGTTTTCAGCTGGTATATCTAATATTGACTCATAGACATTAGCTGTAAACTTTGCATCATGCACAAGGTTTGAGAATCCTATCCGCTTCAAATCATTATTATATTCAAGGATTTCGGTACTAGGCTCTAACAATGACCAGTAGCTATATTCAGAAGTCTGATTGTTAGCTTTGATTTCATTCAAAGATGTGTAAAGTTCATTAGCATAGGCGATATTTTCACGCTGTGCAGTTTTAATACAGTTCTCCAATAGTGCTACAGGAAAATCCATATACCGTTCATTCCAAAAAAATGTGAACAGTTTCCATAATAGATAAATTACCCGTTCTTTGTTTGGTAAGTATTTTTTTTCAATCCAGTCGTTATACTCTTCATAACTCAGATTTTCTGGTGGTGCTTCTTCAAATCTCTCAATTATATTAACAATAAATTCAGTAGAAGTAAATATTGTCCTAAAAGTTATCAACATAGTTATCGCAAAAGGCATATCGAGAGATGAGGATTGAAACAAATATTCAAACAAATCTCTCTTATTAGCTCCTTTCATTCTTCCTTTTGAATCAAAAATAACTTCGGCGGTATAGTTTGGCTGAAGGTACCATGGCACAAACTCAATTTTATCATCGGGACATACGACTACATTGGACTCATTTTTATAATAGCTATCCTCCTCTTCAATATATTCATTTATTTCCTCATCTTCTAGTAATTTTGCAACAAGCTCACTTTGCATCGTCCTTGCGGCATAATTAAGGATTTTGTCCCTTTCCTCAACTAGTTTTGAAACAACGGCACAAGCTGCGTCTGCCATTTCAACATACTTTTGTCTAGCATCTCTAAAATCTGCACATACTGAATAGTAAGTGTCATAATTAAATTCGGCATCTTCCCTCAAAAGTCTTTCGTATAGACTTTTTCTGATAATGTCCTCTTTCTTTAACAAATAAGAGCCATAGGCGCTTATATCTGCTTTCGAGCATATTGTCAAAGTATCAATTGAAATTGGATCCAAGGCACCCACAGGGTAATTTGATTTCATTGTCGAAAATACATATGGATCTTCTAGAGTTGTGTGTTGAGAGCACATAATTAGTCTCATTGCAATGTCATGAAAGGTTTGTTTTATTTTGTAAAATTCCTCAACAGAATAAGCAACAGAGACAAGAGTATGTCTCATCAAGTCCTGATATTTCTCAAACTCCCAACCATAAATACCACCATTCACTACTATATGTCTCATTTTTGTAAACATCGTTAGATCCAAATTTTCCAATATATTAATAATCAGAACGGTTGTATTTATCTCTTTGTAAGTCCGGAAATTGGCCTCTAAGCTTTGTATGACCTTCGATCTCGATGGGGCTGTGGATGTCATAGTCTCAATACTACTTGGTTTTACGGGAATATCTTCTTCTTCGTTTTTATCCAATTCATTAAACTCGCTGAAACTTACATGTATCTGACCCTTCCTCTTTTCCAAGAGTTCCAGCGTGTCTCTACTCAAAGGAAACTTTCCAATCTTATTATCATAATTCTTGAACTTATCTTTGCAAGCATTAATATTGGAAGGATTAACAACAGGATAATTCTTGTTTGCATGAAGATATTGAGCAAATAGACCAGTGCTTTTACGAGAGGGTTTATCTGTGTGCTTTGATGTTGTCGAGAATGATCCAGCGCTAGATCTTTGCTGCCCAGCAGCAGATAAATTTCCTGACGAGCTGTTGCGTGAACTACCTAGAGAGTTAGTTCCACTGAAAGGAGACGACAGTACAGAATTTCTCCTTTTATTTCTGTGATAACCAGAAGTGCGCCCCAGTACATTCTCGATAGCAGGTGGATAGTAGCTAGATATCGGATTTTGACTGGCAAGTTTATTTGGAGGCAAAAGGAATGGGTTGGACCACGATCCTCCGTTAAATGACAATCTCATGAATCTCGGGAAAAGCTGAGGAATGATGAATGATTTATGCCTCACAGAGAACTCATTTAGCATATCAAACAGAATATTAAATTGATCATGAATCTTATCAAAGCTCTCGAGGGCAACATCGTAACATCTTGAAATAATGAGTGTTTTATCTATATCTGTATCATTGGTACTATAATTTCCTTGCTGATGACTGGAACGTGAATAACTTGTATAATATGAATGGTTATACCAAACATGTGCCGACTCAGAAATGACACCTAGACAATGTATGAGATCTTCACTTAACAACTTTATCACCTTGTGTTTCTTTACCGGGTCAATAGTCTCAGGGGGGGTCGATTCTTTTAGTATTTCACAGGCTTGTATTAGATACGTAACATATGCCCCCAGAAGGGTATAATTATACCTGAACTCCGGCCTATAGCTTTTCCTCTTTTCGCTTATATGACTTACTTCATCATAGCTCTTGGTAAAGCATTCTTTCGTCTTGTCAAGATAATGATTCAACACCACAAATAATTGATTCCAAGTCACAATATCACTGTCGTTTAGGTAGAACAGGTTGCGGTCTGCTGGGATATAATATGAAGTTGCATCATCATAGCATTCAGGGTCTGGTTTCAATTTTGCCGCCTTAGGTGCTTCATTAATCATTGATGTAATAGAGTTTCGTAGTTTTTCCGTGTTATTCAAGACTGATATGTCTGGTGTGATAATTTCAGGCACAACTTCAGTACCAGAGTATATTGAACCCGGTTTGTTTGCTGTATCTGTGGTGAGAATCAGCGACCTCACATAACTTGAAGGTAACCATCCCCTGACCACAGAGCCAGTCTTGGATCCTCTGGAAGTGTAGACTAGGTTATCCTCAACCAGGACACCGTCCCACCATCCGGAGTCTAATTTGGTGACAATGTATATTATATCTCCTTTGAAAAAAGTGAGCTTGTTGTGGTCTTTGATTTCGTCGTGGATATAATAGTCACTTATGGCTCGTACTATATCTATGGGTTTAAACCCTACTTCGGGTTTGGGTGTGTTGGGTGTGTTCATAATATTGTTGTGAGTGGGCTTGCTATATATGCAGCGCTTACATTCACATACAAATATGCAGTGCGGTGTTAGTTGTATATCCTGTTGGTGATATATGTTCTTTTCAAAGTTGCAAATGCTAGTACTGCTTTCTATTATATATATAAGGCTCTGTTGATCGAATATGGGCCGGCCTGTGTGTAATCACATCGATTTTCCATCACTATGAGCAGTTCACGCCGAGAAAACTGAAGATCATTACATATTAGGGGCACCATGATGTAATTTAGGCACCTTCCTTAAATAGAATGTTTTCTTAAGAACCATAAGAAGGTATCTTGATAGGGAAAAAGGGTATATCAATGAATAAAGGATGACTTCACCATTTGATCAGGGCGTTCCATGTACAACCCCCCCCCCCCCCCCCTTCTAAGGTCATGGCGAGTGATGGATAAGGGACATAACAAGTATCCCATCAGGATAAGGCTTGATCAGGATAAGAATCAACCAGGATAAGAATCGATCAGGATAACCATCGCTGCTAGTGTTAAGGATCAACCCTATTAGCAAGGCTCCAGAGTGAAAAGAAAAGCATGGAGGGCAATAAACTCAAACTAGCGATGTGGGCATGTTAATATCGAATGATAGCCCACAAAGGCGGGGGGTGTTACAGAGGACCCTTGCGCATGAGAACAATGGGGGGGGAGGGTGAGAGGGATAGCGCCTAGTACTAAAGTTGGCTTGACAGCGGAGAATATCCCGCAGGAGCATTGTATTTTTTAGGGGTACCTCCCTCACCTCCAAGTTGGCAAATGCTGTTTAGATAGACTTCTGTGCATCTAAGTGTGTGCGTGTTTGTTCTGAGGACTTCAGGGGGGGCGGAGAAGTACCTGCACAAGGCGGAACACTGTGATCGAATGCTGGGAGATGCAGAGAAGAAGCTGGTTGATAATGTGTAGCTACGCTAGTTGTCTGCGGAGGCAATGCTAAACGTGTCGGCTGGGCAGTGGGAAATGAAAGATCCGGCTGCTGTACGTAGGAGTCTGTGCCGCAGAATGACTGGAAAATGCCTTTCACACGGGTATTGACGACATGGCAGGAAAATACCTGTAGAAGAAAGCTGCAGAGCACCATCCCTGTATATCTGCCGTGGACTTGTAGTGAATCGGGGGGAGGAAGTGGAGCGTCTTGTATCAGATGTGGGTGGTGAGATGTGTACTGTCTTTTCTACGGCTGTTTGTGTATTTTTCTTCTTCTCACCCTCACTGGCTGCTAACCAAGGGAGTGCGGGAGGATGTCCCTACACGGGTTTTAATTCTTCTTCCAGTTGCAAGAGAAACAGCAAAAAAAGGCAGGATCTTGAGAGAATAACTACGGTTGTACGGGTTATTGTGTGGAGGGCATCTCAAAAATATGTATAATCCCGATGCACATGCCCGTTCCACTTGAGTTCTCTGTCTAATTTACTTTTCACGGAGTTATACAACCACGCTATCCCGGAACTGCCTCTCTTCTGCGCTGCATTCCTGCGTGTATTCAAAGAGAAGGCCAAGTGAGGCAAGGGAGAGGACAGTCACCGTTGGGATCGAACACTAGCAATCCACACGCGCAGCCGCAGTGGCACAGGCAGTGTAGGACCCACTTTTCCGATTCCGGCAGTTCCGCGGTATATTCCACTTTCGAAAGCACTGGCGTGACTCGGAGATACTGCACAGTGCTCCCTCTACCCGCTCTACTCTTCGCACGACTGACGTTGCAGACAGTACCAGTAAAGCCGAAAATGCAGCGAATAGGCTCAGCTATCGAGGTTCCAGCGATGTCATGACATTGTAGTAATACGCATTGTGATCTACAAAAAATATAAAAGTATATTACAACTGTCGTCAACTTGTGAATATATTGACATCAGTGTACAGTTATGAGCCGACATTCGCTAATTCTATTTTTAAATGTGATCAAATAGATTGCTGTTGAAGAAGTTAGAATTACCACCATAGAAGTTGATTAGCAATGACGTCTTGCCAAAACCGTAACAGTCACCAGCAATTGAGTTTGTAAACAACCGGTAATATATTACAATAATACCAACTTTGTTGAAACATATGTATCTACATTTTAAGATAGTCCTTTGATTTTTGTGTATTGCATGTGACTGAGACGTCTCATATTATAAGTTTTTTTTTCACGATTTTTTTATGTCACTTTTACTCAGAACTTAGCTGTTCCCACCAATGCCCGGCGATGAGCAATAATCCTTGCCAGGATTGCAACGTTAAGAGCTCTCGAATATGTATGTAGAATGCCTTATTCGAATGGTAACTCAATTGTAATTGCAATTAAATTGGTTTTTTTTTTTTTGGATTTGATTTGTAGATTGAAAATTACACAGCATCACATACCCTAATATAATCATGTCTGCAGAAGAAGCTAAAGCTGCCTCTCCAGAAGCCCCAAAGGAAGTTATCCTAGGTGAAGATGGCCAACCATTGTCTAAGAAGGCCCTAAAGAAGTTGCAAAAGGAGCAAGAAAAGCAAAAGAGGAAGCAGGAACGTGCCGCTCAGCTAGAAGCCGAACAAAAAGAGCGTGAACAAGCCAAGGCTAACGAAGTTGACCACTCTGCTGAGAACTATGGCCCAGCTCCATTCGTCCAATCCCAATTCCGTACTGGTGAAAAGCGTGTTAAGTTCGAGGACCTAAGCAAAGAAGATGCCGACAAGGAAGTTCTATTCAGAGCTCGTGTCCACAACACCAGACAACAAGGTGCTACTCTAGCGTTCTTGACCCTAAGACAACAAAGCTCTTTGATCCAAGCACTAGTCAAGGCTGACAAGGCCGGCGAAAAGATCTCCAAGAACATGGTTAAGTGGGCTGGTTCTTTGAACCTGGAATCCATTGTCCTTGTCCGTGGTATTGTCAAGGTTGTTGACGAGCCAATTAAGTCCGCTACTATCCAGGACCTAGAAATCCACGTCACTCAGATCCACACTATCAGTGAAACTCCAGAGACTCTTCCAATCTTGATTGAAGATGCCTCCAGATCTGAGGCCGAGGCCGAGGCTGCTGGTCTGCCAGTGGTCAACTTGGACACAAGATTAGACAACCGTGTCATTGACTTGAGAACCGTTACCAACCAAGCTATTTTCAGAATCCAACACGGTGTCTGTGCTTTGTTCAGAGAGTTCTTGGCCAACAAGAAGTTCGTTGAAGTCCACACTCCAAAGATGTTGGGTGCTGCCAGTGAAGGTGGTGCCAACGTTTTCGAAGTCACTTACTTCAAGGGTAAGGCCTACCTAGCCCAATCTCCACAATTCAACAAGCAGCAACTGATTGTTGCCGACTTCGAGAAAGTGTTCGAGATCGGTCCTGTCTTCAGAGCCGAGAACTCCAACACCCACCGTCACATGACTGAGTTCACTGGTTTGGATATGGAGATGGCGTTCGAGGAGCACTACCACGAAGTGCTGGATGTTCTGAGCGAGCTGTTTGTGTTCTTGTTCACTGAGCTGAAGAAGAGATACGCCAAGGAGATCGAGCTTGTCCGTAAGCAGTACCCAGTGGAGGAGTTCAAGTTGCCTAAGGACGGCAAGATGGTGCGCATCACATACAAGGAAGGTATCCAGATGCTGAAGGAGGCCGGCAAGGACATTGGCGACTTCGAGGACTTGAGTACCGAGAACGAGAAGTTCCTGGGTAAGCTGGTGCGCGAGAAGTACGACACCGACTTCTACATCCTGGACAAGTTCCCACTGGAGATCAGACCATTCTACACAATGCCAGACCCAGAGGACCCACGCTATTCCAACTCCTACGACTTCTTCATGAGGGGTGAGGAGATCCTGTCTGGTGCGCAAAGAATCCACGACCACAAGATGCTGATGGAGAGGATGAAGGTTCACGGCTTGGACCCAGAGGACCCAGGTCTGAAGGACTACTGCGACGGTTTCAGCTACGGCTGTCCTCCACACGCCGGTGGTGGTATCGGTCTAGAGAGAGTCGTGATGTTCTTCTTGGACTTGAAGAACATCAGAAGAGCCTCGTTGTTCCCAAGAGACCCTAAGAGATTGAGACCATAGTTTCGTTGTCTGCGCTCTCTGCGCTCTCTGCGCTCTCTCTGTATACCGTTTATACTTGTTCTACTACACTACATACGAGTATCACAATACACGTCTATAATAAAACACACACCAAGAACACGCACACGCACACGCACACGCGCACACGCACACACAATATATATATACATAGTACATGTATAGGGAGAGGGAAGGAAACTAAACAAGACAAGCAAATAGCAAAATGTCTAGTGGTAACCCTGGAGGAGCACTGAGGGCGCTGTCGCCCACGCCGCCGGAGCGCGGGTCGTTCCCGCTGGACCACGACGGCGAGTGCGCCGAGTACATGCAGAAGTACCTGCAGTGCATGCGCCTCGCAGCCAACGAGAACGCACACAACTGCCGCCTGCTGGCCAAGGACTACCTCAAGTGCCGCATGGACCACCAGCTCATGGACAAGGACGAGTGGAAGAACCTCGGCCTGCCCCCAGATGACAAGCAGTAAATACCTTTCCCCCCCCCCCCATAGCCCATAGCCCATAGCCCAGTACATAGTAAATAGCAAGAACTACGAAATAAATATCACATGACACATCACCTCCCACAATAAAGAAAACGTTCCAGACCCGCCAGAAAAGCAGTTTTGGGCCCTCTCCGCACCTGCCCCCCCATCGCCGGCCCTCCGATCACTCCCCCCAGAACAGCCCCCAGAACAGCCCCCAGAAAAAGAAAAAGATAAAGGAAACCCACACACCACCAGAACTCGAGCGGGGCTGTCCCGACTCCCACTGCCGGTCAGAACAGCAACACGACTGATCTGGAAGAACAACACGCACAAACAGCCAGAGGGCCAGCGATCCCCCGGGGACTTGCACCTGAGCACAGAGCGAGCACAGAGCGGGCACAGAGCGGTGGGCACAGGGTACTTTGGGAGTCACCTATCGTCACTCTTACAACGTATGTGGGCCCCGGTGCATATGGACCCCCCCCAGCTCATCTCAAATAGTATATTAATGAACCCCCCCATAGGAAAAAGAAAACTGATCTAATTAAATGGGATCAATAAAGCAGATATTGGGAAATTCGGTATATATTATATTGGTGGGAGACAGGATCCTTCAACTGGGGACCTTATAGACACCTACGAGAAACCAACACAAATGCTGGGGTTCAAGAGGAAACGGACGAACACCAACAACAACAACAACAACACGATGAATTTCGCTCCAGACTTGCTGGATGATCTGATGCTGGATGACCGCTACTTGGACGAGAACGCTATCCTGGATGACTACGACACCGCCGAGGCCGCCCTCGACCCCGTGCGGTACAAGAAGCAGCGCACGGTGTCCTTGCCGCAGCTGCCACACTCGCGGCTCTCTTACTCGTACTTCGTCAACACCCTGGACGGCTCCAACAGCGCTGCGATGACTCACGCGACTGCGAACTTGAGCTCAGCAAACATGGGCACAGCAAACCAGGGACTGCCACACCAGGCACTGGGAAGCGCGTACACACACCACAGATACCCGGCCGACGACAACGATATGTCCTCGCTCCTGGACGCATCGCTGTACATGGGCCAGAATGCGCACGCAGCGCTGGCACAGCCGGCGCTCAAGTCCGGAAACTGGGTCACCCCGCCAGCACGCATACAGAACGACGACGAGCTGCTGCACTTGACCGGCTCTTCAAGCAAGACCCTCGAGGGCAACAGAAGCGTGCAGCTGAAGGTGGCCCACAGCGTCTCCCCTTTCACAAACGAGAACTCAACGGGCGCCGCCTCAGGAATAAGCGCAGGTTTCAAAAATAGCTTCAAGAGACTTCTCTCCCATGAACAACAACCATACGACGATAACATACCAAGACGCAGCAGTATCGCGTCCAGAAGACGCAGCAGTGTGAAAAGGGTGCAGGACGCCCAAGGATCACTTCCGAATATGAACTACTTCCAAACAGACAAAGACGGTCACTACATATACCAGGAAAACGACGTGTTTGGCTCAAACGGCCAGTTCGTCGTTAAGGAATTGCTGGGGCAAGGCACCTTCGGGAAAGTCTTGAAATGCGTAGATACTTACTCCCCAAATAACAAATTTGTGGCAGTGAAAGTCATAAGAGCTGTAGACAGATACAGAGAGGCAGCCAAAACAGAATTAAGAGTGCTAAGCACTATATTAGAAAATGACCCAGTAGGCCAATTCCAATGCTTACTGCTTAGAGATTGTTTTGATTATAAAAATCACATATGCCTGGTAACGGACCTGTACGGAAGATCGGTATACGACTTTATGTGTTCTAATGGTGTGGCTAGATTTCCTGGGTCCCACATACAGGCAATAGCTAGACAGTTGATCAGATCTGTATGTTTCTTGCATGATATGGGCATTATACATACTGATTTAAAACCGGAAAATATCCTGTTGGTGGACGAATCTTATGTGGAGTATGACCTTCCACAAAACGTGATAGATTCTATGAGTAACAGAAGGCGAGCTGCCTCTCAGGGAAAGAGAAAGATACTGACCAATCCGGAAATTAAGATTATTGATTTTGGAAGTGCAGTTTTTCATAAGGAATATCACCCACCAGTTATATCAACAAGACATTATCGTGCTCCAGAAATTGTTTTAGGTCTGGGGTGGTCTTTCCCATGCGATGTTTGGTCAATAGCATGCGTATTGGTGGAGCTAGTAATTGGAGAATCTCTATACCCAATTCATGAAAATTTGGAACATATGGCGATGATGCAAAGAATTAACGGTACTCCTTTTCCTACAAAATTGATCGATAAGATGTTTTACAAGGTAAGACACAAACTAGGAAATTTGCCATCAGATCTCAATACCACGGTTGTTAGACACTTCAATAGACAATCACTAACTTTGCAGTGGCCAGAAAAAAATAAGCGGGGCGAAATAGTTACTACAGAAAAATCAATGAAAAGAGTAATGGAGTCTTGTGATAGATTGGATGTCTATATATCAAGAGTCCTAAAACAAGATTATGGTGAACGACTAAGTATAAACTGGAACCTTTCACCCGATAAAAATTGGAGTTTAGTCAGTTCAAAACTTTTATGGAGGGGTCATCAGCATTATGATGGCAACATCTACGAGGGCTCTCATATGTTCCCTCCACAGCATAAATTAGATAAGGACTCTTTCTTGTTCTGGTACTGGTTTGTCGATCTATGTCGTAAAATGTTTGAATTTGATCCAACTAAGAGAATTACAGCGAGGAAGGCATTGGATCATGAATGGTTCAATTTGGGAATTTTTGATGAAGGTATTACAAACTTTGCAAATCCAAGAGCAAACTATAGAAACTCCATTTAAAATTAAAATGGAAATTCGTAGGAGTTCTCAACATCTGATAGTTAATAGGCGCAATAAGAAAAAATAGTTACTATTCCCACCCCTTTAGTCAAGTATTTGGATTAAATTTTAAGAGATCATGAAACATATTAGTCAATATTCCTTTAATTGTATGAGTTTGAACCTAAGATACGTAGTAGTAGTAAATGTTTTTAATATTCTAAATCAGTTAGTTAATGTGAAGAATTCAATATTACATTATATTTTATCATTTTGTATTATTATCCACTTTTTTCAACGAACTAGCTCTATCATTAGATGAGTTGATGCAGAAACAGAAGCAATTTAAAGGGTATACACTTTCCAAAAATAACAAATAACATAAGTACTGCTCCTATGAAGTCAAATCCATTCGTGCTCGCAACTGATGCAAAGAGGATTATTAGTATTGATAGTGAATAGCAACCAATCAAAATTACAATAATACATATAATAATACATTAGGTATAACCTTTTAACTTAAAATAATAAAGAACAAGTTTGTAAACAGATGGAAGCTGTAAAGACGCAAAAAAAATTTCCTAGAAAAGGTCATCTATTTTAATCTTGCATTGAGATAGTCAATTTCTTCCTTCAAACTTGCCTCCTCAACAGTTTTCACCAATTCCTTTGTACATTTGGCCACATCAAAGGCAATACCTGCTAATCTTTGTTTAAAGTTCTTATCAGCATAATCACCATCATTATCTTCATGAATTAGAGTACCATTCTTGTTTAACTTACACAAAACTGTCAATCGCATAGCACAATCTTGCAAACTTTGAACAACCCAGCTACCATGCTCTTTTAGATTAGCGTTACGGCTTTGGTTCATAGAAATACTTGTTGCATCAACCATTTGTCCTATAACTTCATTAATAGCATTGGATTCTGAACGTAGGTTTCCTTTTGTTGCTTGCGGTTCCTTTATGGATGTCAAGAGACTTTGAATTGTGGATATAACTTGCATTGTTTGATGTTCTAGATAGAGTAACAACTCAGATAAAGTATTATCGGGGTTTTCAATGTCAAACGCATCAATATCAAAATTTATATCACTAGCATTTTCATTGGCATCCTCATCCTCATCCTCATCCTCCTCATCGTCTTCGTCTTCATCGTCTTCGTCTTCATCGTCTTCTTCATCATCATCTTCGTCTTCATCGCCGGCCTCGTTGTCATTGCCGTCCTCTTCTTCACTATCGGTTTTTGTTTCAGCATTCTTACTGGTGTGAATGGTATTTTGTTGAGGACTTTCAATAACAGAATTCAGAGTATCTGCTGTGGTTATACTGGAAACTTTTTTGACATTGTCTTTTTTAATATCCTCAATAGTTTTTGTTGGCTCATCAGGCTTCTTGATGTCAACATTCTTTTTTATTGAGTCAACTGCCATTAAGTTTTTTGTCTCATGAGAGGTTATTCCTTCCATGGTATTTGGCCCAGCTCGAATGTCATCCTTTAGGCCTGAATTATTTGCAGTTCCTTGAGACTTTGTAAGCGGCTCATATTGCACACTATCATCACCTTCAAATGAACTTCTTGAGTGAGATTCCGAATCTGATTTAGGAGCTAAGGAACTTTCTTTTGCAGATGTAGATTCGAACTTTTTAAGTTCTATAGGGTGCTGATCTTTAGAAATGTCAGTATCCCTTTTATTTTGCTCTCCGCTGAGATCTACCTTTCTTAGTGATGACTTCGTGAAGCTACCCATTAGCGATAGTCCTTTTGGAGGTGATGGTTTTTCTATAGAGGGTTCTGTTAATTCTGTAGAGCTTGGGTCTGGTTTCAAATTATTCATAGAAGAAGTCGGCTCTGTAGCAACTCGACTAGACTGCACCGTATCAATAACAGGTTCAACTTCTGACTTTTTATTCGTTGAAATAGGAGCAGGTTCTGCTTGGAGTTGAAATGTATTATCATTTGTCTTGTTCGAGTCTGTCTGATTTTTCAATTCAACGACAGGAATAGATTTACCAGCAATGTTTGGATCAACTGAACTTGCAGGGTTAGATGTTTTCGGGTTATTATCTATGTCCTTAGTTACATCCTTTGATGGAGTTTTAATCTCTAAATGTCCTGATTCTTTAACGTCTCTTGAAATTTTGGAAGGAGTTAAATCAGGTCCATTGTTTTCTTCTTTCCATCTACTTAGAGTATCCACAGATTTGCTCTCAATTTTTAGTGAAAATAAGCCTGTCCCTGAAGGCTTTCTTGAAGTTGATGCCGGGGTTAGTTTTGGACTATTTATTGCTTTCTGTGTAATTTTCAAAGGTTTTACAGGCGATTCCTCGTTTTGATCAAGAAAGGAATCCAGTTCACCTGGCTTTTGGAAGAAGGGCGTCATTTTCTGCTTTTCATCTACAACTGGTGTTGAAGGAAAGGTGGGCAATTTTGTTGATTCAGATTTTGCCATGTTATTTGTGTTATCACTGTTTAACCTTGCAATTTCTTTACCATCATACTTAATTTTGGCACTTTTTATTAATGTACAAAAAGAAAACAGTATTTCAGTAATAGATGCCTGTAGAGTAACAACCGGTATAAGTGGACCATAAGTGGTATAATATCTCAAAGTTGTAATAGCATGTGAAACTGCTGCCTTAACAATTACATTCTGGTCATGAAACTCAGGAAGTTGTAGCTCAGACAACACTCTTGAAATTGCATCAGAAATGTAAGCCAAATACTTGAACAAAGTTTTACCCTGTACATCAAAATGCTCTTGTTCTGACTTGTAGTTTGCATAGATAGTAGAATATATCAGATTCACATTTTTTCTAACTGTATCTACATGTTCAAAAGAAATGTATCCATTAGGATCGAAGAATTTTTGCAAATTATCAGAATCGTTAAGAAGATTATCTTCCATTAAGTTTTTAAGTGTTTTTTTGGTATCAACTGGAGGCAAATATGTTTCTCTCTTTACAGATTTTGTTGGTGATTTCATCTCTAACTCAAGTTCAGATATACGCTGTTTAAGCTGTTCATTCTCAATGGAAAGATCCCTTATTTGAGAGTTTAGTTGGATGAAGTCCTTTTGATACCTATGTTCAATGTGATTAGAGGAGTCATCACCGTTACCTAATTCAAGAGATTGATCACCTTCTTTGACATCTGAAATATCTTCCGCAGATCTGTATAAAGAAGAAAAGTCATTTGTACTGCTATATACATCTTGTGGTTGGTCAAATTCAAACAGTTTTGAAGCTAAATTGTTCTTCTCTTCATTACTATTCTTTGTTACCGGGGTATCATTGAGATTAAAGTCATCATTATCAGTTGAGCGAGTAGACATCTTATTATGGGCTTCCTCTTCTTCTTCTTGTACTGCTTCAGCATTGTTGAAAGTCTTCTCAATCAAATCAGATAAATTGGTAGATTCATTTTTAGTATTACTTGTAACATCGTCAGTCTCAGTAATTGGTTTGACTTGCTTCGTAATACCATCTAAATTTTCATTATTATCTTCTTCTTCTGATGACCAATCAATAGAGGCTTTTTTGGGGATGACTACTATAGGCTGTACTGTAGTTGATGTTGTAGTTTCATTGTTAGAGCTACTATTTTCATCAGTATTGGAATGCCGGTTTACGGTATTATCGCCGTTATCATCAACTCTGTTATAATTATCAACTGTGTCATCTTTAGGATCAAAAGGCATCTCTGATTTAGTACTTTGTTTCTCGTTTCCAAAATTATCAAAACCATCTGGCTTTTTAGTCGAACCGTTATGATAGTCTCTTCTATAAATCTCAAATAATATGTCGTCTATGAGATCGTTAAATCTAGTTTGGGACAACTTTGCAAGTTTCTGTCTTGCTTGGTTTCTTTTCACATGGAAGTTTGTCTTAGGTAAAAGATATTCCGGCTGGTCCTGGTCCTCATTAATACGCCTATTTAATTCATCGGATACGTCAGTACTCAGTTCATAAAATTGAGACGGACTCAATTTTAATAACTTGGCTCTAGCTTTTTGAGCTCTAGAAGAGCTCGACCTATCTTTATTTGAGTTTGTAGCATTGAAGAAAGTTTTCAAAGCTACAAAATAGCCTTTAATGTCCTCCAATTGAGATTGTGTGAGCTCAGACATGTTCACTTCAAGGGAAGTATGGTTGTGCTAACCAATTATTTGTCACCTGGTATAGTTGTAAACTTGAAGTTGTATGGTTACTTGTTCAATCAATTTGACGGTCTATAGTTATTCCTATAGTAAATATGGAATAAATAAAACGCGTAAAAAACGGCACAAATTTATGTCAATTTCAAAAGGAACCTGTTTTTTGAAACACTATTGGATCCTATGTGTCAGTATTGATTTAGATGGTGTAATTGCTACCGGTTTGAGCAATTGAATAGAGTATAGTCCTTAGCTAGGGCGGACCTATTGTCTCAACAATGTTTGTGCTGATAGGAGCAATGCAAAATGCTATAAGGTCCTCAAAGCAATTGTTTTATGCCTCATCTACATTAAAGTAAGGAAATATATAAAGACAATAAAAATATTAACGAAGCTGAGACTATTTATTAAACTGAATATACTCACAAAAGAAAGAAAAATCTCTTCGTCGAAGCATTCGATGAATAACCTTTGTCTCCAAGGTTAGTCCCGAACTGCTACAATGTCTTTCATAGTTGATGTGGAAAAAAAATGTCGTTTTGGCGTACGCAAAAATCGTCCATCCTTCCACGTAACTATTACGGTAAATTCCCAATGAACAAACACGTAAATTATCATTAGCATTTGGACGTTCCCGGTTTTGAAATTCCAAAGTTCATCACTTAAATTTTGTATTTTTCCTGAAAATATTTGTTCATTATTGAAGAGTAATGCTGCTGGATAGTTCTTCTGTTGCACTTGCGATTCTCCTCTCTGTCATCTATATCACAACCAATTATAACTTATAAATCTTATGGTTTAATTATATATTTCTTAACTTATGAAATGTTATTTAGTTAGTTTAAAGAGTTAGACTTATCTCTCTTTCACTTTATGAAACCCATCACTACCCATTGGCTAAATGGTTGATATGATATTGCTGAATTCCCGTTACGCTTGGTGTTAAGAGTAGCAAAAGTACTAAATACATAGAGTACATAGAGTACACAGATTGCTTGCCACACCAACAGGTTCCTCTGTCGGTCTGTATAGCTTTCCTGTTAACGTGGACAATACTTGCATCTCATTAAGCCGGGTAACAAATACACCAACGCGATGAGCCCGAAAGATGAGCATTTCTTTGTTTACATTAATATTATGTGGATAATAGTATGCGAAAGATAGCAATAAAAGAAGGCTTTATGCAATAGCAAAGTATCTCAGCCATTAGAAACAAATCAGGCACTGTTCTAACAAGGTCTCGGATCAGAAATATCTAGTATTCTCTACTTTCCAACTTGGTGATTTTATGCTGGGCATAGAAAATTTTACAAAATTCATAATATAAAACAAGATAGATGAATAATACCGATACTAGTCTTCTGGGTAACATGCTTTTGCCTAGGGGGAATGGCACAAAGGCTTATGTTACTAACAATGAGTTTTCGGACTCTAAATTCATGTCACAACTAAAAGAGGAGGATGAAATTGAGGATACTGGTATTGATGACGGGTTAAATAGTAACAGTAGTAACAGCGATAGTGTACAGAGGGGAAATCAAATGGAAAATGAAAACGAGAATAGTGTTATGTATGCAACGGTACAACAGAGGTCCAAGAAATATAACTCTTCCAATGATGATATACCACAATTCAGAGCCTTTTTAGGGAATCCTAATGATCAACAAAATCATAACAATACACATGTGACAATGGATTTAACCAGTTCGAACATAAATAATGATATAGAGATCAGGAAAGAATTGCCTAATGAACTAGTAGTTACCCAAGCACTGGATGACATATCGGGTTATTTGAATACAAACACATTTAAGAGACATGATAAACAGAATATAGGGAAAGATAAGAGAGTAGAAGAGCACTCTAATATATCTGCACATTATAATGACACTGACCCAGCGCTGGAAGCTGTAAATATATTTCAAAATGTCCTGAAAAATCAGAAATCTAATTACGCCTTTAATGAGAGAATTGTTAGCAATCCCACCGTATCAGATTCCAGTTATTCTGATGATCTTAGCGCTAGCCGTTTGACACGTTCCAATGGCATTAACGCTGACCATGTAAATATTTCCAGACAAGAAGTTACTTCTGCTAATAAGCCTTTAGGAGGAAAGAAGCAAAGTAGGCCTGAAAGTGAATACCATCCGTCTGATAGAAACAATTCAAGCTCAGAATCTTTATCTAATATGTCAACATCTTCCCAAACTCCGCCAACATCAGCAGAAAATTACACAAATGTTACAACAAGCCGAAAGCCAAAACCTCAGCAGATAAGTGAGCTGCCTTTAATTACTCCAGAATCTATAGGATTAATCTTTAATCAGGAGAATGGTGTTTGGCAAGAACCAGATTCACATAATCATGATATTACAAATAGTCATACAGTGGAAAACACAACTTCCAATTCAACGACGCAAAATACTGAAGACTCTTCGATTCACATAGATACTCATTTGGCTGAAAATTCGAATGAGGATATTCGTGTTCATAGAAGAAGAATTAATTCAAGAATTCTTCAAAGAGACGATCAATCTTTGCAAATTCGTGGACCAGTAAAGCCGAAATTTCAGAACATACATGAAGAAGATGAAGCAGACTACTTATCTGATGACACTCCACTTGATCCACCTAAAATAAATAAAAAGTTTTTAAGGAAGCATAGTGATTATTTGCAAGAAGGTATTCTAACTGGAGATCGCAAGATATACCAAGATGTTGATTATAGAGAAACGCAATTTACTGAAGAGGAAAATATTAAGTTTAATGAAAACCTGGAAAGGTTGACATCCAGTCAAGAGGGGGGGATTGCTAAAAGGTCATCTTCACCTTTACATCATCCAGGTGATTTATCTTACCGGCAAAACAAAACAGACTTAGTCTCAGTCTTAACTGACAAATTAAAAGATATCAGTGATTGGGAAGCTGTAAAGGAAATAGTATTGAGTGAAGAAAACCTTCCTAGTGTTGTTGGCTTGAATGCATTTTTACCTAATCTGAAACACTTTGAAATCTGTAATTCTAGATTATCAACATTAGAAGGTACACCAGAAGGCGTAGTCGAACTGTTTGCGTCCAAGAATTGTTTGTCCAGTACCCATATTTTATCAACTAAATTCAACCACCTGGAGGTCATTGATATTTCATTTAATACAATCAGTTCCTTATACCACTGTTTTGATGGGTTACTGCACTTAAGAAAAATAATAGCACACCACAATAATATTAGTAGTATAGCGGGTCTATATGATATTCCAAGGTTACAATGTCTCGATCTGTCCCATAATTCATTTGAAGGTGTAATTGATTTTTCGATGCTTCAGGACTTAACTGGCGAGTATCCTTCCTGGATGAATTCACTAAAATTCTTGGATTTTTCAAATAACCCCATTTCAGATATGAGACGAATTAATCATTTGACAGCACTCGAATCTTTAGATATTACAAATACAAACATCAAGGAATTAGAGTGCCAAAATACATACAGCTCTACCAATTTAACTTCGATTTATTTTGATGCGAAACTAAGCATAGAGAGATGTTTATTTAACAATAGTTTCTCGTCTGTCATTAAGTTGATCGTATCAGGAACTCCAAATTTTCAGCTATCTGATATTCCAAAACATATCCAAAGACTTGCAATACGAGGTGAAAGTAAAGATCAATTGGATAACAGTAAACTATCAGAGTTCATGGGGTATATTGATGGCCAAAGTTATGATATTAAAACTACGGATAAGATTTATCACGGTAATGACAGCAATCCTCTATTAGTGCATTTGGAGATTACAGGTCATTTGAAACTAAATAAGCTACCTGTAACTTTACAGCAAAAGCTTCCGTTTTTGAAGACACTAAATTTGGATTCGAATGCACTTGATAGTGCCTACAATATAATTGAATCAATCCCGACTACATACATACAGGATTTATACCTGACAAACAATAGCCTATGCTCCCCTTTCTCATCATTAAGTTCATCAAAATTGGAAGAAGCTTTAAGAATTGCATGTCCAAACATTAAGGAAGTGTTAATTTAGTTTTACAGGAATTTTATACTTCTTATTTACAGACTCTAATTTGTTGATAACAGTTTTCTAATCATTGCATTATTCTCAAATATAGTTTAAAGTCTCTTAAGTTTGTTACCATTATTTTTTTCAAAGTATGAGCTGTCTGAAAATGTTTGTTTTCTTCATTTTATACAAGAGACATTCTATCGGGACGTATTTATTAGAAGTATAATTTTTCGTTTAAATCTATAGTTAGTATTAAGTGAAACTCTCGAGATATAAAACTGATCTGAAGGTATTAGTCATATAGGCTTCTTTTCGTCTACATTTCTGTTGATGGTGCTCTACGATCTAAAAATAACCGCTTGAAACCGGTTGCAATCAAACTTGAGAAGTTACATTTAGTGAATCTATAGTAATGACACTATCACTCGTCATAGATTGAGACATTATTGCCCAAGTCATCTGCTTACCAACCGATCATCAGCCTATTCAAATGATAGACGTACCATAAGGACAATAATCCAATCGTCAGCTTTTTTCTTTTTCATAACTTCTTTGTAGTTTTTCCGCGTTACCTATCCACTAAAACAGCGTGCGGTAACATGTTGAAGAACGGCTGATATTTGCGAAAGGTTTGATTTAGATCCGGAATCTATTTTGCCCCTCACTTTTTTCTCACAACGATCCTAGTGTTATGGGGGTCTAGAGATTCATTTTATCTCTATTATCACTAGGTTCTTCATAGGAATGATCAGTGTAGTCGAGAGATTGATCTAAACAACCCCCGCAAAAGCTATTTGTGATTTGCAATTAGCATACTCGTATTTATTATAGAGTTCCACGATAAACTAACATGCATTTATCGGATTTGGGCACGACACTAGATGATGGTTATAATTGGTATAGATAGCTTACCCGCTACGTCATTATTTACATAATGTTTGCTGACGCTGAGCATTGAGTAAGGGAATGGAATATAGTCCCCAAATAATTATATGGTTATCTTGGGTTGTTCAGAGATACGGGTAAAATAATATCACGGAAATCTACATACCAATATAATGAATAGATTTGGCAGCCTATGATTATATCATTAATTTGCTACAATTTAAACTACTATGCACAATTGTCTTAGTGTACTATTTAACTACATTGTGGCTTTGGTGATTAGTATACTCCATTGGTAAAAGCTCTTGGGAATAGTATGGGAAATCCTTCTTCACTTGAAGATCAAAATTACTGATCTATCATGGTGAAGTTAGGAAATCTACAGCCTATCTGAACTCGGACTAAAGCAGGTTATGGTGTCTTGATCATATCAAATAGTATTGCATGTGTGTATAGTTCCTGCTGAAGGCCCACATCAACAAAATTGCGATAGATATCTGGACAGGCAATGTGGTATAATATTTTTTCAGAGATTATCAAGAATGTGAACTTCTGCCCTATAGTCCAAAGAGAGTGATAGCATAAGCGGGTCAGATATAAGAGGAGATTAAAGTTTTCTATCCAAAGTGCACCACAAAGTGTCATCCTGGAATAGCTGCTATCATTTTTATGTAGAAGTATGAAATATCTGTGTAAAGAAATGACCAAAACTCCGCCAGACAACAAACATATGCTCATAAAAATAGATGAAGATGTATAAGCTAGCCTTGATAATAAAGCAGCAAATATCAGCAATCGCTGATGTTTGGCATGACAAATTACATGCCTACAAAGTGAAATGCACACCGTTCAGAGGTTTCTTGAGATTATGGATGCTCCAACAGAAGAGGCCTCCGTTGGCAGTTGTACCCCACTTATTAAAGTTTACTCCAAGTATCATGCTCTGAAGTGATTGAGGCTCACTAGATAGTTAAAAAAAAACTGCTGGAGGGTACAGGAGAACCAATGTTACATTTTTTGTTGGAACATTATAATCAAAAGACTCTCATACCTCTGAGAACGGTATTGAGAGAAGAAAAGTCATCGTCACATATAATACAATCTTCAAGGGTCCTTTCCCTTTCTTGTTGAATCGATATTCGCAGACTGAAAAACCAGTAGCATATCTAATCTAGCACTTTTCACATCTGATACACCCCCTTCGCAAGGACGAAATTCAAAGAACAATCAAATGATGTTACAAGAAAGAAGGGATTACAACAAAATCCTTCTTCATCTGCCTCATATTATTTTAGTTTTTCTAATTGTCCCGCACTACTTTCTCGCATGACTCCCCCTTGAGAGACAAACAAGTCCCTCACTCTAAAGAGTTAAGAACATCGAAATAAAGAGGGGTCGATTCGGGAGGAAGGTTTGGGACAGAGTTAGGCCAACTAAACATCGTTAGAAGGCAAAGGGAGTGTGGAGTTTGTGCGATGAGGTTGATATTTCAATGAGACAAGAAAATGTCTGTACCCTTCTCTAATCCGATACTTTTCCCTTTAGTGGCCCCCAACAATGACGAGTTTTCTGTTTTATGATGATTCTTGTTACCCCTCTTTATTTTGACCTTTCCCACACCCACATACATACAACGTATTGTTTCTCATTTGTAATGCTAGCCTATTCATAAGTGTGTGTGTTCGCAGATGAATGCGTTTGGAAAGTGCTAAGCACTTAACTGGCTCTCAGAGAATGAGCAGAGATCGTCCTTTTTAATACTAACACTAACTTTCTAAATAGTACTAATTCTGGTTTCAGCTGGAGCACATCCCTGAAAACTAGAATACTTTTGATAAGCTGTATATAAAGAGATGCGTTTAGCGATGAGGCTTTATTTTTCTTTCCTTGTGTGGTTACTTCGACGTAATATCTTATCTCTCAATTTGCCTATTCTGCTAAAGGAAACAAGGCGCAATCAGCTACTAAAATCATTTGACTTTGGCGGAACTATTTTTGTGTGCAAAAGTTTCCTGTTGTTCATTTATTTGTACTTTTGTTGCTACTTATTCACTTTAAAATCAGTTGAACTTTTATTAAAATATTCGACAAGATGTTTAGATCAACTACGTCAAATGTCTTGACGAGGGCTCTGAGAACCAGAAATGCTGGTGTCTCTTCTGTAATGGTCCTCAGAGCTTACTCTCATTTGCCTCTACATGTTCCAATTAAGTTGCCTAATGGCTTGGAGTATGAGCAACCAACTGGTTTGTTCATTAACAATCAGTTTGTCCCTTCAAAGCAACACAAGACTTTTGAAGTGATCAACCCAAGCACAGAAGAAGAAATTTGTCACATCTACGAAGGTAGAGAAGATGATGTTGAATCTGCTGTTCAAGCTGCTGACACGGCTTTCAAAAATGGTAGTTGGACTGACATAGACCCATTTGAGAGAGGTCAAGCTTTATACAAGTTAGCAGAGTTAATTGAGAAGGACAAGGAAATCGTTGCATCCATTGAATCCTTAGACAACGGTAAAGCCATCAACTCTGCTAGAGGCGATGTCCAGCTAGTTATCAACTACTTGAAGTCATCTGCAGGTGTCGCTGATAAGATTGATGGCAGACTAGTCAATACTGGTTCCAACTACTTCAACTATGTCAAGAAGGAGCCATTGGGTGTCTGTGGTCAAATTATCCCATGGAACTTCCCACTTTTGATGTGGGCTTGGAAGATCGCACCGGCTTTGGTTACTGGTAACACAGTTGTATTGAAAACAGCTGAATCCACCCCATTGTCCGCTTTATATGTTTCAAAATACATCCCTAAAGCTGGTATCCCACCTGGTGTAATTAACATCGTTTCTGGTTTTGGTAAGATCGTTGGTGAAGCCTTGACTACTCATCCAAAGATTAAAAAAATTGCTTTCACTGGTTCCACTGCTACTGGTAAGCACATCTATTCTTCTGCTGCTCAAACATTAAAGAAGGTAACTTTAGAATTAGGAGGTAAGTCTCCTAATATTGTCTTCGCCGATGCTGATTTAAAGAAGGCTGTTCAAAACATTATATTGGGTATATACTACAACTCAGGTGAAGTTTGTTGTGCAGGTTCAAGAGTTTATGTAGAGGAATCTATCTACGATGAGTTTGCTCAAGAGTTCAAGACAGCATCCGAAGCGCTAAAAGTTGGTAACCCATTTGATGAATCTACATTCCAAGGTGCTCAAACTTCTCAAATGCAACTAGATAAGATCTTGAGTTATGTGGAAATTGGTAAGAAGGAAGGGGCAACCTTGATTACTGGTGGTGAAAGAATCGGTGAAAAGGGTTACTTCATTAAACCAACTATTTTTGGTGATGTTACTGAAGATATGAGAATTGTTAAAGAAGAAATTTTTGGTCCCGTTGTTACTGTTACAAAGTTCAAAGATTTGGATCATGTTGTTCAAATGGCTAACGACTCCGAATATGGTTTGGCTGCAGGAATTCACACAACCAACATAAACAGTGCCGTTAAGGTTGCTGATAGATTAAAGGCTGGTACAGTGTGGGTTAACACATATAACGATTTCCACCAAAATATTCCATTTGGTGGTTTCAATGCTTCTGGTTTGGGTCGTGAAATGTCCAAGGAGGCATTGGACGGATATCTACAAGCAAAGGCTGTCCGTGTTAAACTGGATTAATGTGCTAAACTTTAAGGCCATTAAAGTTGTCAGCTTTGTCAATCTATGTCTAACTGAGATGAGTCTCAATCATTTCTGTACTATTATGGTTGGAACTTCATTCCAATGGAGGTTTAACTAATAGAGGAAAAAAGTCGTCGGTGTGTGCATATTAGGAGAGCATCGAGGTGAGTAGTGATACATCCCATGTTGCGATGGGATGTATCATTTGCCTAAATAGATATCCTATTATTATGCAAATAGCAATAATATATTCTTCAAATTGAGATAATGATTTTACTTCAACTATAAATATATCATTCATATATATTCTTAAAAGTATATTCAACATAAGTGCTTTATTTATTCTCCTCTTTATATGAAGTATCAAGGTTGTTCATGCTTCACTTCAAGATGAAAGAATAAAAAAGGTTATGGGTACTACTATATGAGGAGGATATGAGATTTACTTATGTATTACTTTTTTGTTTGACTAAGAATATATAATTTGTAATGTATGTTACGTAATTAGATATAACCTTTCTCTAATCCAGATGTAAATCGCTATTACACAAAGCTAGCTCTGGTTGACAAAAGAGTTTGTGTTCGGACTTACCATTTATGTCAAAAAGGAACGCGTTTGTATCAAGAAGAAAATCATCTTGGAAATTATTCTCTATTATCTCAGGAAGCTTAATTTTCCAATTGTCATCGATAATGTTTGCAAACATTTTAGGAATAAATAATTCGAGAGTTGTAAAACGCTTGTGAAAAGGCATTGCCAAGAAAAAACGCTTGTTGGAATTTGCCGAATCAGGTCGTTCACTATAAACCAGGATAGGTTCATCTTTTTTCTTTGCTATCAAAAACATCATTTGATCAATGTAATTTTTACCCCAATAGGACAAAGTCATAGGCTTGATTATATTCGGAAATGCTATGAAAACATCTGATATTAATGTATTAAGTTCTTCAGATCTACTAGGGTCTAAGTTTCGTAATTTCAAAATGCATTCATTAACATCGTTCTCCAAGTTAATTTGGTTGCCATCATCTCTCCAAAAGCAAAGTTCTGATAGGTTAAATTCTCGATAAAGCAATTCTAGTCTACTCTTAAAATTCTCTGGTAAGCCAACATCTGTATGTGTTATAATTCTACCATGTAACTCGTTCCAACCCTCATCAAACAATCGTCCAATTACTATGTCATGTCTAAAATCATTTGGTTGTTCATTCCGTCTATATATACTCAGTACGGAATATAGAATATAGCATTGCCTTTTAGAAAGCCATCGAACAGAAATGTGATTTACATTATAATCAATGCTTTCTAAGTCGATTGATTCAAAAAATATTCTCATTTCTAAATCTAAATCCACATCATAATGCAATACATTATTTATTAATTCTCTTATATTGGGCTGGTTCACTTTATCTTTCAAAAATTCAATACCCATGTCCCTCTGTGCTAGAGTTCCTATTGAGAATATATCACTTTTGCTCTTCGCTGTAGTCTCACACAGATCAAATGCAGACACATTTGAACCCAAAACTGGATATATAGTCAAAAGTATCAAGGATAATAAGAATATCTTGCTTATGTTGACTCTAGAATTTGACGAGGTCACAGAACGATTTATTGCATATGCCAACTGTCGAATTAAGTAACCAGTCAAAGCATGGCTTTTCATGATACATAGGATTTGGGATATCGATCAAGCATCAATTGTCAAATGTGTTCATACAGCTAACTCACTATAAATGGTAGTTTTCATATAGCGTTTTCTTTTAGTAAGCAGTCGATGCATGTACACAGCGATGATTTTATATAACACGATTGAGCGAGAAAAAGTTTAACAAGAAACAATTTTCTTGAATGGCAAGTTAATACGGCTTTCAGATAAAGTAGAGAAAAAGCTAAAAAAAAATCAATGAGCTGAATAAAATCCTATTTGAAGACATAGTTTTATATGACTTCGAATATATAAGCTAACTTTGGTACAATAATTTCTATACCAACTATCTTTGAATGTTTATCTTGAAAATTTTTTAAAATGCTGTGTAGTTGGAAATAAATTTTGATATCTTCTCTCTAGTTATCTTGTAGCATCAATACCAAAACATTAACTTCAGGTTCTTATTTAAACACCATCATCAATTTATAATGATTTGGTGCCAGTCACAACTATTACCTGTGGAATATAAAAAATTTTGGTAACCCAAGGTATATTTTACAAAATTCAACATTGTTGTTACTTGCATTGAAACATTTTACTCCAATATGACCATAATTTAAGCCTACCCAAGTACAACGTAAGCTGTCTGTACAAGATATGATAAAGCACTGGAATTCTATCCTAGAATACATAATTTTAAACTCTACGTATAGCGCAGTTATTGAACATAAAAGTTGCATTACCATTACAGTGAACTGATAAAATGCCCATGCCTGAGACACATAAAGTTTAGCGTACTGAAAAAAACACAATAATCCACATTAGGAAAATCTATAATTCAACTGGAGACAAACGTTTCCCAAATATGCATTTCTCACTTCAACCGCAAATATTCATATATCGGTTAATCTACATGTATAAAAATATTCACAGATTTTGGTTTTTGCCTCTATGGAACACCTTTGCTTTTATTTCATTTCTAATGCGTAGAATTCCTGTATTGTCCTATGAAACTCTATACAATTTCAGCAAACAAATAAATATTGTGGTCTTGTCATAATAATTAGCAATATTAATATTGACACATTATCATTTTGTTTAATCTATTGGACTAATTAATAATAACAGCCTGAGGGTATTCATCAAGAACAGTTTAGCTTTGACATCAATAACATCGGAAATAATCTCCTCAGATAACTATCACCACTAATATGCTATTATATCATGCTACCGAATACCTTAATAAATTAATACTGTTTGATCCCTCGTGGTGACAAAATACTGTTGTCTTTATCAAAATTATGTTCTTCCCATAAGCCCACAACCTGAGTTAGCAGTTATCATGAAAAATCATGATCATATATTCTACTACAATAATTGTTGAATTGGTGCAAGAGATTTTTTCAAGTTCTCAAAAAAAAAAAACCTTCCTAAAGAGAAGAAAAGTACCTGCAATAGCAATAGCATAACATTGCACATGATATTAAATATTTTATGAAGGGAATCTTCTTAAAATATAGACGAGCAACAAAATTTTCAGAAGTTTGAGCCAATAAACCTCAATACTAACCAAATGTCTAATGGATCGAATAATACACATACAATATCCCAGTAAAATATAAATACCGATCCTATTATAATGTCAAATATTGAAATACCAATAATATGGAAATTTTAAGTGACTGCCAGCTAATCAGAAACACAAAAAAACTGTGCTAATAACAACGAGTTTGTTAGGCAATTATAAATCCTGGCTAATATTCACCATCAATAACAAACCAAATTGCACACATTGACTTCATGAGCATCCAATTGAAAAATTTTCAACATTATTGTATACTTGAAAGTATACGCTAAACTGACAAACAAAGAGAACATCTATGACTAATTCCGCAAATCCGATACCATTATTCAATTGCTTTTCAACTGGGAGTTCTAATCCTTAAATCATGTCCTAAACACCACTATTTAATTCAGATAACACCTTCTATGAATGACACCTGTGTAGCCAACTACACCTATCAGTTGAAACAGTCACAGCGGAACTCTTGGTGTTGTTTGTACATTGTTGTATCAAGTAAGGACTCGGGCGATGGTGGTTTATCCTTTAATGATACTACACAACCATAACTCAAACCAATCTTAAACTGAATGTATCAATTGGTCTCCATAAGCTTTCATTCTAGATGTAGTCAATAGAAGAGAGCTCTCTAACGAGAGTGGAATCCTCCTTTTTAGCTCTAAACATGTGCGTTCTAGAAACAATTTGAGGCAGGGTAATTTCATACCCACAATTGGATAATTTTAATCAGATGATCCACGTATCTTATTATATATCTTTTTTTTTGCGTAACCATAACTGCTGCCAATGCTGGCTCTAAGGGTGATACTCCAGCTGCAGACGCTGGATTAGCTGTTGTAGCTAAGGACTTCACAAGCAACTCAGTTGCTGTGCAGCAACAATACAGTGTAAGGAGCACAAGCTATTGCTTCTACCGCACCAACAGTACATCAAATAAACAAGATTACTGCTTTATCCATGAAACAATTTAAGTTTAGTGTTAATACAATTGTGACCATTTTGATGTTAACTATTTTTTGAACTAAATATTCTTCTACTCTCAAAATAAATATGTAAAATATAGATTAATTTATAACAATTCCTCCATGTTTAGCGTATGCAAGTAACAGATATTATATGCTTATACTACTAACATCTTTCTCATTGTTGTTTGTATTTCAGTGTCAACACTAATGTTAGTTATGTGTTCACAGCCATCTTTTTCAGTAAGCATTTGAAAAGAATAATTAAAATTTATGTAAACCAAAATACCATTGGTCTTGCTCCTGTTGACATATCTACAGAATATTGGTTTTGTACTGAAAAAACTGTACTATTTTACTTTCGCAGTATTAGTGTTATTAAAAACAATTATATTTAAAATTCATCTGTCAATGTCACGACTGTCACCTCATATAATTGCTGTTTTAGTTTAGTTAAATCATTATTATATGATAATATGTACTCTGAAGTAGTACATCCTCTATGAGTATCGCCATTAAGGCACAAACTATTTGCCGAAGTGTTTCTTTTTTGTTTAGAACCTCTAATATTCCTTAGGATAGTTGTCTGAAATATTTATACAATAAATGGCGTAGTTTCGTTTACATTCGGAAGATATGGCAAATTAGATGTCAATAAATAAAACTATGTTAGTGTGCAAATTGGTGTAAGATTGAATCTTGATTATCTTATTAAAGGAGTTTCGATTGAGCAATACAGAGTATATTATAAAAGTTCTGAAAAATAAAACAAAATCCAAAACTATAAAATTTTCCGGCTGATGTCAATTTCGATACTTCATCTGTGTTTTATTCTTCCAATTGAATAGCAATCCGTCAAAAATTCACGAGGATACACATACATGAACAGTGTGTGAACTTATAATGTTGTATCTTCAAGCGCGTAGAAGCGTCAATTGCAACTAAAAGGTATTGTGTAACTGCAAGATTCTGACCGGTACATACCTTAGTAAGTGCGACGTTGTCTACTTTTCTCAAAAGTCCTTCAAATCGATAAATAATTGTTTCTTGAAGTCCGCAAAGAGGACGATGGCGACAAATATTTTGAACTGCTCAACAACCTTGATTGGGTTATTAACAAGTTACTTGTAGTTGAGGATTATGTAAGCAAGTATTCTTCTCCATATTGGAGGATATTTGAGAAATACTACCTATTCTACTGTGTTGAGTTTCACATTGTAGTCAACGAGTTAGTCGATGGTGAAGCAGAAACAATCATTACATTAGATACTATAGATCTTGAAAAAACATTCCAGAACACTTTGGTCAAGGACTGTGGCTTTAAATGGAAAGAAACGTAGACAGTTATTGACCCACAGAAGAGAATATTATTTAAAGGTTATCTGAATTTAGTTGTAAACAAAAAAACAACACGGTTTGGAAAATTACAAAATATGGAGTTCATAAGTTCAAAGATCGTTCTATTCTTCCACAAGCAAATGGCAAGAACTTATTACTATTATAAGGTACAAAGAACTGCTCTCGAATGTTCAGTTAGCAAGTTAAGGTAGCTGCCTATTCAAGTCAGACAAAGATTCTACTTGTGTTCTTTAGACGTTTTCTGAACTTACTGAAAATAGACTAAGCAATTGGATATCTGTTATAGACGAATAGGTGAGAAGACTTATGGTATATATTGAAATGCAATGAACCTTAAGGCCTTGATCCTAATGCTGTCTCCTGAAAACAAAGTTCCAGGTGGCATACCTGACTATGTTATTGTTCTCGCCAATGACAAAAACTGTTCCAACTTTCGGGCAGCCTTATAGGACAATTATGAAAGCCGAATTACGTCGGCCATCTGATCTTCTGATCAATAAAGTGATCCACATTATCAACAAAAGCCAAAAAAAACCTCGAATAAAACGGAAGCCCATTGTTTCCAAATGAAATGCAGATAATGGTTTGAATCATATGTGTCAGGATTTTCCAGAGCTTGATTTTCCGATCATGATTTTCCACTCACAAGATTATTTGGAACTCTAAGGCTCTTATATTTGCGGTAGCCTATTATGTGGGTGCACAAGAGATAGTGGAATTTCTTGTTTTACGAAGGTGCTGGACGAAAGGTTCTTATTTCAACAATTTACATAAGATTTTCTTTCCACTTTCTGTGGAGTAGTTGGGAATTTCCGTGATTACCTTGTGTAAAATCGCATTAAAAAGAAATAATGGAAGAAGTCTTCTAAGGGATGAAAGTACTGACCAACTAGCTGGGGTGCATGGCCTTAGAACAAAAACTAGTCAAGTGTTGTTCATAGAAACCTTGGCGATCGCAAAGTGATAGCCAACGTTTATTTAACAAGATAGTTGGATAGTTGTCAATGTTTCAGGTAAATCCCAAAGGATACCCCCTTTGGGATTTACCTCGCTATATTCAAATGCCCTTGCGGGATATCTTTCCCCGACATCTCGAATGAGCAGTAGATTGAACTTCTATGACCAGATTGTGAAGAGTATGACTGTTGCCCCTTGACTTTCCGGGCACCCGTGACCCATTTTAAAGCGCAGGCGCAAGTGTTTCTACTGAAGCCTTCGGTAAGATCCTCAAGGATCCCTCACACTGTTTCCGGAATTCGCTTAAATGGGAATATCACGCCATTTCGGATCATTTGCTCAATTAGGCAATACTTACTCTGATGCCAATAAATCACCCGCACCCATAGTTCCCGGTCGACGGGAGATTGGCGATATGAGGAAAAGTGGGCCCATTTTCCCAATCGGGAAATTGGGTGGCTGGGAAAATGCGGAAAAGTGGGCCCATTTTCCCAATCGGGAAATTAGATGACTGATGAGATGCGGGATTTTCAGATTTCCTATGATTTTCTATGAAACTGCCGAATGTTTGGGACAGTTTTATAGGTCCTTCGAGAAAAAGAAACAACAGTGCACTTACTAATGCATGTACCGATCACAACCTCATTGTGGCAAGAGGGGGGGGGGGAGGTATGCTTTTGTGACGCAGACAACGCTGCATTGAATTACAGGTCCACATATTACTTTGTCGAGTCTATCATTTGCAAGCCCTTAACAGATTACTAAACATGTACTTGGCAATTCTATCGGGAAAGTGCAAGCTTTATTGAATCCATAAATTGCTGCTCAGTACGTTGTATGCTTAAAGAATTAATTTACTAAATCTTTTAGGAATGATAACCAAGTAGATTGAAACTTTTCTTTTTACTTGGGTGTTACCATATATTTATCCTATTGAACCATTATCTGTTATCTTTGCGGACTTCCCCATTCTAGAATAGATGCCGGGTATTCCCACTTTGTACTGTACCATTACTAACTTTCTGATACTCTGTGGCATCTATGAAGTGGGTAACAAACATTCAGAACGAATAGGAGTGGGCATGAATTATATGCAAATCCCGAAATTTAAACAACGGTCAAAATAACTTGGGGGTCAATCTTTTGATCCCTCCATTAACTGCCTAAGATGCGAAGTATCAATGCAACTGTGCAAAAATATTTATATATAAAATCAAAGTCAGTTTCCATTTTCTTTATGTTGAACCTGATACTCATCCTCTCTCCCTGCAACATCTCAAAAATTTTAATAACTTTTTTTCCAAAAAAGTGGCAACAAACTATTAATACAAAATAGCGATCAAAGTTTTCCTAATTTTGTGATTTTAGCCTTTCACTTCATTAACACAATATAATACGACAATAACGGTAATATTTGCAAGTTAAAACAACATCAGCGAATACAGAATAAAACGTTATAAATAGAAGGATCCTCTGACATCCCTTCCTCAACAATCAAATTTTAAAAAAAATGTTTTCCTTTTTTTTGCACTTCTTATTATATTTCGCATGGGTTAGAAGCAGTAATTCTGATTTATTTCATCTGGCAAAGAGAGATATAACACCAAATATAGAGAGCCACCCACAAGGGTGTAGTCCGGTAGACACCTCTGGGATAAAACCAGGTTTAAAAATGGATTTATACAGGTTCCCTATTACTCCACCTGGTACTGGCTGCTGGAGTTGGGATTGGCTCACAGTTACTCCGGACTTTCCCCGCTCGGGGTATTGGAAATGGCCAAAGATTGCAGAGGTAGATGGAGTTGTTGGCCCGTTACATCTCGACAGCGGACATCCAACGTGTGATCCTCTTACAAGTGTATTGCCACATGGATTTAACTATTTGCAATCAATCACAACCACAAACTTTACTATGGTTCTTCATGGCTACTTTGTTCCCAAGCAGAGCGGTAAATATACTTTTGAATTCAAAGCTGATGATGCTTTACTACTAAATTTAGGGGCTGGAAATGCATTCAGTTGCTGTGACTATAATAATTCACAATACAATCAAGGCGAATATCTTGCATATGCAATATGGTCAAAAAATAATCAAACGGCTACACTGTATCTTGAAAAGGGTATATACTATCCTATAAGAGTGTTCTATCATAATAGATGCTGTGGAGCATACATGGATGTTGTTTATTATTTCAATGACTCGCCAATTCCTAATAGAGATTTCTCTGGTCTGCTGTTTTCTATCCCAGACAGTGACAGTTGTGATGCTAATATTGGATTTGATGAGACATGTTCTAGCATCAATACTATCACTACTTATAGCACACAATATATCACTACTTCCCCTCCAAGTGGTAGTACTCCTATTACCAGTACAATCTACTATATTGCTACACCGTGCAATAACACACCAGAGAAACCTAGGTGTCCCACTGGTTTTTATGATCCATTTAATAATGTTTGCTATATTCCAGATTATACCACAACATTTACATCTGATGGTCACACCATTACAGAGGTGGTATCACATATTACCACAACAGATTCGAACAGAAAAACAGTTACATACACCACAACAATGATGTCCTACGCAGAAAACGGTCCAGGACTATATACATCGTTCGGCCCTGCACCTCCAGTGGAGACGCACACGGTTGTTCTTGAGAACAACATGACGAACTACGAGGTTGTATCTTACTGGACCACCACCAACGAGGTTGGAGGGTTGATCACGACGAGCAGCACCAGCACGTACAGCGCTCCACCTTTGACAGTGACGGCCACTACTGCGTCTGACTACATCGAGTCGGACTGGATCTCGTTCTTCATCACCACGAATGACAAGGGGGACATCATTACTGACAGCACTCTGTTCAATGCTACGCGTGACTACAACTTGCCTGAAGCCCCACACACTTCGTTCGGCCCTGCACCTCCAGTGGAGACGCACACGGTTGTTCTTGAGAACAACATGACGAACTACGAGGTTGTATCTTACTGGACCACCACCAACGAGTTTGGAGGGTTGATCACGACGAGCAGCACCAGCACGTACAGCGCTCCACCTTTGACAGTGACGGCCACTACTGCGTCTGACTACATCGAGTCGGACTGGATCTCGTTCTTCATCACCACGAATGACAAGGGGGACATCATTACTGACAGCACTCTGTTCAATGCTACGCGTGACTACAACTTGCCTGAAGCCCCACACACTTCGTTCGGCCCTGCACCTCCAGTGGAGACGCACACGGTTGTTCTTGAGAACAACATGACGAACTACGAGGTTGTATCTTACTGGACCACCACCAACGAGTTTGGAGGGTTGATCACGACGAGCAGCACCAGCACGTACAGCGCTCCACCTTTGACAGTGACGGCCACTACTGCGTCTGACTACATCGAGTCGGACTGGATCTCGTTCTTCATCACCACGAATGACAAGGGGGACATCATTACTGACAGCACTCTGTTCAATGCTACGCGTGACTACAACTTGCCTGAAGCCCCACACACTTCGTTCGGCCCTGCACCTCCAGTGGAGACGCACACGGTTGTTCTTGAGAACAACATGACGAACTACGAGGTTGTATCTTACTGGACCACCACCAACGAGTTTGGAGGGTTGATCACGACGAGCAGCACCAGCACGTACAGCGCTCCACCTTTGACAGTGACGGCCACTACTGCGTCTGACTACATCGAGTCGGACTGGATCTCGTTCTTCATCACCACGAATGACAAGGGGGACATCATTACTGACAGCACTCTGTTCAATGCTACGCGTGACTACAACTTGCCTGAAGCCCCACACACTTCGTTCGGCCCTGCACCTCCAGTGGAGACGCACACGGTTGTTCTTGAGAACAACATGACGAACTACGAGGTTGTATCTTACTGGACCACCACCAACGAGGTTGGAGGGTTGATCACGACGAGCAGCACCAGCACGTACAGCGCTCCACCTTTGACAGTGACGGCCACTACTGCGTCTGACTACATCGAGTCGGACTGGATCTCGTTCTTCATCACCACGAATGACAAGGGGGACATCATTACTGACAGCACTCTGTTCAATGCTACACGTGACTATATAGATGCGCAAGCCCCATTTACGTCATCCTCAAGTTATTTGAAATCCGAAGTTGAAGAGTCAGATTACACCACGACGATCGATAATGGCAATGGTGACTTCGAGACAGACCTTGTTTCGCACATCACGACCAAGGACTCTGACGGCAAGCCTACCACGATCACCACCACCATCCCATTGAAGCCAAGTGATGCCGGCGAGGCCGACTACACCACCACCATTACTTCCGACGGTCACACCATCACAGAAGTAGTCTCCCACATCACCACCACTGATTCAGACGGTAACACTGTTACATACACCACCACGATGGCCTCCTTCGATCAGGTAGGCGACGGCGTGTACACGTCTGCTCCACCTTACTCACAGCCACCAGTTGTGACAACCACTGTGACGGAGGACGACGGTAGTAGCAAGACAGTTGTGATCTCTTACTCGCCATCTGAGGGCGAGGATGGGGTTACCCGTACAGGTACGACCACTATCTCCACCATCACTGCTAGCGGCGAGGCCGACTACACGACGACGATCGACAAGGGCAACGGTGACTTCGAGACAGACCTTGTTTCGCACATCACGACCAAGGACTCTGACGGCAAGCCTACCACGATTATAACAACTGTGACTTTAACAGAAGAACCAGATTACACATCTGTGTTTGTTTCTGATGGTCACACGATCACAGCTGTTGTTTCTCATGTCACAACGACCAATGATATCGGTCAGACTGTCACCACTACAGTGACTGTTATGTCATATGATCAAGTAGGTGAGGGTGTATTCACTTCGGCTCCTGCTTACTCTCAGCCTCCAGTCACTACGACAACTGTGAGTGCAAACACTGCTACAGCCACTGTCGTAATTTCGTATTTCCCATCTATTGGCGACGATGGAGTCACCGGGACAGGAACAACTACCATTTCCACGGTATCTGTCGGAGGTGAAGCCGACTACACTACAACAGTCGACAGGGGCAATGGCAGTACCGAAACTGATGTCATTTCGCATATCACCACTACCGACTCCAATGGTAATCCTACAACAATAACCACCACGATCACCAATGCACCTGCACCTTCGAATTCTAAAGCAAATGTGGGGTCTGATTACACCACCACTGTGGTTTCTAACGGTCACACAATAGTTTCTAAAGTGACCCAAACCGTAGGTGGCCAGAGTCATGGAAACACTGTTTCAAGTGCAGCACCAGTCACAACTGTATCCGGTGCTAGTTTTAATGCTCCTGGAACAGCAGGTGTAGGTGGTATTGTCAATTCTCAGAAATCTCAGTCACAATATGTGGCTGGCCAAGGGTCTGGCAACGAAAAACCAACACAAGCTGCTGGCACAGCCGGTGGTAGTGGCTCTGGGTCAGTTCACCAATCGGCAGGCAATATTGTACCATCTGGATCTCCATCTGTTCAGAGTGCAAAGGGTACTGCGTCTCCAGTCAGTGGTATTCATAGTAGCCAAACACCACACTCTGTACCTTCCCAAGCCCAACAACAAGGACAAGGACAAGCACAAGCACCATCATCACTTCAACAGGCTGCCACGACTGTTCTATTACCATCTGGTTCCTCTGTTAACAACATCGGCAGTGGATTCAACAGCACGCAAACAGCTTCTGTCCTACAGGGTAAGGGTGCTTCGATTAAAGTCACTTCAATTAGTATTTTATTCTCCATTATTACAGTAATAGTTGTCGGTATGATCTAAAGTGTATTTGTTCTGTGAATGCCCAACATGTACAGTAATACAAACGTTCGTCCAGCCATGATTTTTAGATAGGCTGTTACTTTCAAATATGAATATTGATAAAATGGATTGATTCTAGTCCAACAAAACAAAAAAAAACTGAAAAAACACTAAAGTAAAAAAAAACTGAAGCTCCCCGTTTATATTTATTGTTCGTAATTTGGGGCTATTATTTTTGTTCCACGTAATGTTTTCTATATCTCATATTAATAATGTGAGCAGTATTATTCTGAAGAGTTTTTGTATATATTATTAATTATTAGTTAACAATTTAAGTACTTTTCTCTTCTAAAAGTTTCATGTTGTTTTATGTATTTATTATTGTATTGTGTGCGTCTTCCTGTTGTCGATGTTTCTTATAATATCTTGGCTAACCATGGATTTGAACCTGTGGTCTGAAATTGAACTTCAAATGCTGCGAAAAACGCGAGATGTGATAATGCACGGTGGTAGTCATCTGATAAGTTAAGTTACCCTGTTCAACAATCTGCTTTAGTTGTTTGACGAAAAATATCGTGACCAATCGAAGTTACCCAGCCACCATCTCCACTACAGTGCATCATACGATGTATGTTCAGATGACCTTTGATATATCGATGAAGGAGTACTGACTTTCTCACTAACATCTAGGGAAGGTTTCACAGGGTTGGCAATTAGGTTGAAGGGAGGTGTTGGAAGAGTTTTGTTAGAGTGCGCACTTCAGCACCCAAACATGAATCTCAAAATTTGTGATCTTCAGTTGTTTAAACATATATGAATGTCGGAATAGAAATAGTAAATATTAGTTACGGTACATGATTTTACCAGTCAAAACTTATTGGTGAGTTTTTACTGATGATATTGCTTTTTATGTGCGTAATAGCTTGTATTGTAAATCCATATTTGGAGCTGTTGCGTAAACTAAACTGAAATAATTTAAAATTTTGTTATAAATACCTGAAAGAATATAGTGCTGGACATTTCAAGATCACGTTACTTAATTGACGAAATTTACACTTGAACACAGAATCGTACAGCACCTGCTAAAAGATAAACAGAAAGGGTTGTTTATTCTTATTTACAAGCAACATTGATCGAGTATGTATCTAATATGTGCCTCATACATGCAGCTATTCTTTTATTTACCATTTTCTCCTACAAAAAAAGCCCTGTCTGAGATGGTGGAATCACAGTAGCATGTCTCTGTTCTGAAATGCTATTGTTTTGACAGTGGGCCAAGCTCAGTCCTGCAAGTTCAGATATCTAAGTTGCGAAAAACGCGAGACCTTGCGTTCTACGAGACAGTCGACAAAGCAATTTGATTTACCCAGCCTGGCTGAGAGTTGCGAAAAACGCGAGATGTTGTGTTCAACGATGCGTTGTTGAAGTACAAGAATCCACTCTTCCCTAGAACAACAGTTCTTCCTGAAATGTTGCAGTTCATCTGGTTGAATCTGAACTGACCAATATTCATTGATCGGATTGATGGTGGGAGTTAGACATACAGGGTTTCCATTGTGAGATGAATTAAAACTATGTATGTATCAGGATTTTAGTGTACTACTGTAATCTTGTAAGAGTGGAAATCTTTGAAGTACTCAAGACTTCTTATACTGTACTACATCATTGATTGAATACCATGCAGGAGGATGAAATGAACAATCCAGTCTATTTTATGAAGTTTTCTTGATTACCATATATGCCTTGATCACTTGTCACCAGTATTTACTTTATCAACATTTACTTCACAATGATCATGAGATGAAGTTGTTATCATGATGTAGTTATAATGACCTTGTAGGATTCCCAAATGTATTCCTGAAACAATGAGTTCCTCCACAACACAACACAACACATATCAATGCAACATCATGTGTGATTTATAAATGCTTATGAATATGGTAATATCTGTGCAGTACTTTTACCAGACTGTTGCGTTTCTGTGAAGAGCATTTTTGTTCGACATAAAACATCTTTCAAGAACAGATTTTCATTTTTTTAGGGTTACATAGGGTATGGTAAAGTTCTTAGGGCTGCATTAGGGTTCGTGTTTCATTCATTTGTCTGGGTAAGTAGGGTTTGCAGTTGTTACAGTTAGGGTTAAATAGGGTTGTGTAGGGTTCCAATAATATATATTTTGGTAATGAGGAGAGGATTTCTGGTAGTAAGTCTAAAATGAGCTATCAGAAACAGGTTAACGTGCACCACAATGAGTCCTGAATATCATGTAGATAGATTAAAAAGTTCACTGTACATATTTCATGCCGTATATCTACATTCATGAAAAGACATTTGTAGAGTATATGATATGTCCATATATATCTAAGGCTCCACTATAAATGGGATTTAAGATTACTAGTTAATACAAGATCCAAATGACATATGAAAGAGAATAAGAGCTATAACAATATCAATCTATACCTTTGAATAGATGATTAAATGTCTTTGTAGACTATCATACACTATAATATACAAGTATACCAATATGATAATGGTAACTGTTTAGTAACCAATATATGACAACGAATAACAAAATGAATGGTATACAATATATATGTCAACTACATGATGAATGATAATTTACAACTACCAAATATAATTCAATGAAAGTGTATTGTTTATAGGTTAGTATGTAAATGGTGTCACATATAAAATCTTTGGGATACCTGACATTTGTGTGAAGTAACTGTCATATGATCATTGCCAATTACCAATTATTTATTAGAATAATAAATGAAAAACATATAATAACAAATATACATTTATTATGGTTCTAAAGCAACCTAAAATATAGGTAATGGAGTGTAGTGTGGTTGGAGTGTGGTGTGGGTGGAGTGTGGTGTGGGTGGAGTGTGGTGTGGGTGGAGTGTAGCCTGGGTGGAGTGTAGTCTGGGTGGAGTGTAGTCTGGGTGGAGTGTGGTGTGGGTGGAATGTGGTCTGGGTGGAGTGTGGTCTGGGTGGAGTGTGGTCTGGGTGGAGTGTGGTCTGGGTGGAGTGTAGTCTGGGTGGAGTGTGGTCTGGGTGGAGTGTGGTCTGGGTGGAGTGTGGTCTGGGTGCTGTGGGGTCTGGGTGCTGTGGGGTCTGGGTGCTGTGTGGTCTGGGTGCTGTGTAGTCTGGGTGCTGTGTAGTCTGGGTGCTGTGTAGTCTGGGTGCTGTGTAGTCTGGGTGGAGTGTAGTCTGGGTGCTGTGTAGTCTGGGTGGAGTGTAGTCTGGGTGGAGTGTAGTCTGGGTGGAGTGTGGTCTGGGTGGAGTGTGGTCTGGGTGCTGTGGGGTCTGGGTGCTGTGGGGTCTGGGTGCTGTGGGGTCTGGGTGCTGTGGGGTCTGGGTGGAGTGTGGTCTGGGTGGAGTGTGGTCTGGGTGCTGTGTAGTCTGGGTGCTGTGTAGTCTGGGTGCTGTGTAGTCTGGGTGCTGTGTAGTCTGGGTGGAGTGTAGTCTGGGTGCTGTGTAGTCTGGGTGGAGTGTAGTCTGGGTGGAGTGTAGTCTGGGTGGAGTGTAGTCTGGGTGGAGTGTGGTCTGGGTGGAGTGTGGTCTGGGTGGAGTGTGGTCTGGGTGGAGTGTGGTCTGGGTGCTGTGGGGTCTGGGTGCTGTGGGGTCTGGGTGCTGTGGGGTCTGGGTGCTGTGGGGTGGGGTGGGGGTCTGGGTGCTGTGGGGTCTGGGTGCTGTGGGGTCTGGGTGCTGTGGGGTCTGGGTGCTGTGGGGTCTGGGTGCTGTGGGGTCTGGGTGCTGTGGGGTCTGGGTGCTGTGGGGTCTGGGTGCTGTGGGGTCTGGGTGCTGTGGGGTCTGGGTGCTGTGGGGTCTGGGTGCTGTGGGGTCTGGGTGCTGTGGGGTCTGGGTGCTGTGGGGTCTGGGTGCTGTGGGGTCTGGGTGCTGTGGGGTCTGGGTGCTGTGGGGTCTGGGTGCTGTGGGGTCTGGGTGCTGTGGGGTCTGGGTGCTGTGGGGTCTGGGTGCTGTGGGGTCTGGGTGCTGTGGGGTCTGGGTGCTGTGGGGTCTGGGTGCTGTGGGGTCTGGGTGCTGTGGGGTCTGGGTGCTGTGGGGTCTGGGTGCTGTGGGGTCTGGGTGCTGTGGGGTCTGGGTGCTGTGGGGTCTGGGTGCTGTGGGGTCTGGGTGCTGTGGGGTCTGGGTGCTGTGGGGTCTGGGTGCTGTGGGGTCTGGGTGCTGTGGGGTCTGGGTGCTGTGGGGTCTGGGTGCTGTGGGGTCTGGGTGCTGTGGGGTCTGGGTGCTGTGGGGTCTGGGTGCTGTGGGGTCTGGGTGCTGTGGGGTCTGGGTGCTGTGGGGTCTGGGTGCTGTGGGGTCTGGGTGCTGTGGGGTCTGGGTGCTGTGGGGTCTGGGTGCTGTGGGGTCTGGGTGCTGTGGGTCTATCTCTCTCTT